>NC_088795.1:90460391-90763421 GCF_011386835.1 Chrysemys picta bellii
GATGATTGGAGGTCAGGAATTTCTCAAAGTGAAAGGGTGTTTTTTGCAGCTCACTGAAAAACAATGTTTAATGATTGCTGGTCTGGATGCTAGCAAAAGAAACCCAGATTTTAGAGTCTCAGAGATGCAATTGTTTAATTTGTGGATGGGGGTTGGCAAATCATTTATTTGGCCAGCTTTCCTTGTACTTTTAAAAGCCTCTTTAAAACCCCACCACAATATATAATAAAATAGGAACAATAATAAATGTTACATGTCCTAAAAATGTTAAAAAACTACTTCTAAAAATAACATACACCACCTACCAACAATCTGCCAGCTCGTATATGTTTATCACTATTTGACTCTGATGTGTGCTATATTGTGATGACAGCTTCAGGATGTTAACAGCTTTCTCTTTTTCACCTTTAGTGTGTTTCAACAGTGGAGATTCCTGGGCTATAGTACCATTGTTCAGTAGTACTAGCAGCCCATCCTGCACCCAGCAGGTGCAAAGTGAAGTGACTGTATCTATTCTGATAGATATTTTATATGTTCAATAGAATATAATAAGCTATTTTATTTGCCTATTAAATACTTTGGATAAAATGGATTTTATATTAGTGTTGTCTTTAGTTAAAATTACTCTTATAAAACCTCTAGTAGTATTTTCCTATGACAGGTATAATAGTTTTCCCCAGAACAGAAAAACCTGCCTCTCTCATCTAGTTGGGGCTTAATCCAGCAAAAAGAATCCAGGCAACACAAATTATAGAAGTCTACAGAGTCTGATACTACAATTGTGGTATAAAAACCTATATGGAATAAAATAACTTTTACATTCCAAGTGGCTTGTATAAGGTCCCTAAGTAAGACAGGCTGAATCAAGGTGTGGCAAAGAAAATGATCCTTTGCAAACAAAAATTAATGTCTTAATTTTGTATTAGGAGCCTAAATACCAGGCTATAGCTATCAGAAATGCACAGGATCCTAGGCGTGCTGCTGGAATGACTCAAGTATTTCAACTATTTACGATTAGAGATGGGTTCTGAAACCGAACACAGCAAGGTTGTGGCTGAAAATTATGTATATTATGGCCTGAATCTGAACACCCTGAACTTTGGGAAGGGTTCAGCTCAGATCTAAGGATTTCAGTTCTGCTCAGTAAAGCGATACAAAGATCAGTCTCAGATCCAGATTTGGATGCAGGGTTTTGATTCAGTTCCATCTCTCTAGAACAGGCCCTGGCTTGAAAGAGTTTATAGTTGACAGTGAGTGTTGAAATCGACACAGACCAAGCATTTTCCCAAGTAACATACACAGTATATAAAAAAAGAACACATTCCCAGCTGAGTGGGTGCTAGTACATTAGCAACAGAAGCCTCTGTTTCAGAAAGAGAACAAAGTGATCTTGGGGTGGTTAGAGATGTTCTGCGTCTGTGGATTGCCAGGCAAATATTAGATTTCATCTTAATTTTACCTACTGTTTACCTGTAAAGGAATCATACGAGTTGTGAGCACCCAACTTTAAACAGCAATTAATGAAATACTTAGGTTGAAATCCTGGCCCCATTAAAGTCAATGGCAGAATTCCACCATCCTCTCCATTCATCCTCATAGCTGGGACTGAGCCTATTTCGGATATATATCCAAATGACCAAATATGGCAAACGATCAATGACAGCTGGAAAATAGCATACTAAATACACTAAAATCCAAACTACAGCTGCCACAAAGTAGTAATAGCCTATCCCTTGTGTGCCAGGCACATGTGAAACCTGCAAAGGAAGACTGGAAAATATGGACTAAGAAATTCTGTTGCAAAGGACAGAACTTAAGCAACCTTCTGAGAAAATTCAGTGACAAATACTTTCTATAAAAACAAGTTTGTGGTAACCATAAATCAACATGTGCCATTTTAACAACATAAATTCTTGATACTGGCAAGGGGCATACCAGAAACCCCAGTGTTATGACAGTGTTAAAGAGTGAAGATGCACAGTCCCTTATGTGTGCACAGAAGAAATACCCCAGTCAGAAATAACTTCATAAACAGCAAAAACTAAACAAAACCCTCTTGTAGCTATAGTTAACCACTGTTCCTTTACACTTGCACCATTAGCCAGACAACATTGAAACACTGTTTTGCCTGTGTGAAGTCATTGCACAGCAGAACCTAATCATATCAAACCAAAAAAGACCAAATAAATGGGGAATAAAAGTATTTAGAAACTGTCTGTAAAAGAAAAACAAGAGAGACAAAGGGACAGATCCCCACCCCTCCTTACTGGGAGGAGGGATAGCTCAGTGGTTTGAGCATTGGCCTGCTAAACCCAGGATTGTGAGTTCAATCCTTGAAGGGGCCATTTAAGGATCTGGGGCAAAAATTTGTCTGGGGATTGGTCCTGCTTTGAGCAGGGGGTTGGACTAGATGACCTCCTGAGGTCCCTTCCAACCCTGACATTCTATGATTCATTTATTGTTTAAGTCTTATTGGTTTTGCTCCACTGGTGGAAAGGCAACTTAATGCTGCTCCAAGGCAGCAGCTAAGGATCCACCATTCCAACGTGGGCTAACGATGGGATGAGTCAGAATGATGTGTGCCAGCCAAGATCACCAGAGAAATGGCAACTTGAGAGTTTCCAAGACTGACAGCATCCAACATCACAAGGGTTCTGTGGAGGAAAAGTGGAAGAAAACCCACCGATTATTCCTCCACACAAGTGCACCCAGCACTGCTCTGGTACACCTGAGGATCTAGCCCAGAATTTTAAATATACAGCCCACAAAAATTAAACGAAAGAGTAATAGCTATTCTTCCCTCCATGTGGGAGTTACCTGCATGCACAAAATAGGAGACCCAGAAGAACGTTTTATGCAACTGTAATAAGCAAGTTTTGACTCTCAGTAGTAGGAATAAAAAAACATTTTTAAATAAGCAGTTTTTACTGGGTTATTCTGTAGTGCAAAACAAGGCTCTTAGGCTCCAGAAGAAGCTATCAAACCAGTCCATAATCCCAGGTAATGCTCTGTTCAGAGAAACTTATTTACTCCAATAATATGTAAGAGCCTTCATGAACACAGGGAGACGAGTCTGCCTTCTGCATAGTCATCATGTACCAAACTTGTATTATTTTGGATTTGTTTGGAGGCTGGAAATTTGAGCTGTTTTGGAGTGATAATTGACTTCTATTTCAGCACCATAAAAAAAAGAAATGTCATCTATTATGAGTAATTAATTGCATTAGGTATTCACAAACACCCACATTCGTTTGGAGAAAGAAAAACACTTTGAAAGATTATGCCTTTATAAAAAGCAAAAGAAATTCAGAAGAACATCCAAAAGAAACTAACAGTGATATTTCAAAGCATGTAGTCCCATGCAGGTGTATGTTTTACAAAGTCCAGTACTAAAGACAATAGCCTTCACTAGAGACTTTACTTTAGAAAAGCTGTTTACTACTGGACACAGGCTGATTTCTGCTCCCTCACTCTACGGGGTTTTCCTCTTTTCTCCACTCCATCTTCAAAAGTCTTATCTAGGACAACTCCACTATTCTGCCAAGGAGAACAAGACTCACCCCCCCTCTCTGGAACCCATCATCTCCACTCCACACATCAGCTGGAAGGAACCACTCAAGAACAATGCAAAACACACTCTTTCACCCATCTCTGGGAACTGAGCATGCTACCTCTGCAGCACTCCTGGCTAACAAAATAGAGAGCTAAGCTTGATTCACAACTCGTATCCCTCTGAGACTGTTGGTTTAATGTCAAATAATTCTCTTTCCCTTTAAATTATGAATTTCACACACAGATTTACTCTCTAATTAGCTCTGATGCTCAGAATGCAAAGTTGCAAATCCTGCAACATTTGGTGTGTTTCTTAAATCTCCAGTTCCTGGAATTACATGATTATGCAAGAATCTCAACTTTAATGTTTAAGTAAGTTTCTAGTCCTCATGGGTATGGACGAAAGCTTGAAAATGTGGACCCTAAAGACTCAGTGAAGGCAAAGGCAAATAAAAAGAGATCCACAGTTTGTTTTAAATATGATTTTAAGCAATACTGCCTGGAGATTGGACTTCTACCTTACCAGTACCCTACCTGTTCTCATGGTTACTGTATCAACCCCCCAATCCTTCAATACCTTCCATTTTCTTCTATTTCAGTGTATTACCCCCCAGTTTCAGTAGCCACCACAGAAGTTTGCTAGATCTGGCTGTAAGGGAAAAATCAAAAGAACAGTGTCCTCCCTGCCTCCTAATACTGACACGGGTGTTTTGGGATTTGCTGCTAGGTGGGAGTGTTCTAACAAGGGAAGCTGCTTCCTTGCTGGAGACTAAAGACGCACACTGAGCAGCCTACACACTGTGACCACTAGATTCTGCTGAACTACAATTCCAGATCCTGTCAAGCCAATGAGCTTCTGTGCTGTGCTGGCATTGCACCATCAGGACAACCAAACACAAGATTATTTTGCCCTTATTTGTGACCCAGAGGGAAGAAAAATAACATTCTGCCACAGTAATCAGATTAAAGGCCATCACTACTCACTTTAACAAGCTGTGATCGCTCCATACTCAAATAACTTCCTTTAATTTTGAACAAACTGGTGAGAAGACAAACAACTTTTGATGGGTTTTCAAATGTGGAATAAACCTGTTCCTCCAAAGCTAAGGCTTTGTGAGTAGCATCCTAAATTATGAGTCCTGACATCTAGATGATTTTCTAAAAACAGCAGCAATACAAATTCCAATACTGATAGGGAATCTATTTTATTGCTTTCTACAGCACCCACCACTTACTAGGAAAAATAGGTATGTACAGCATGGTCCTGGTGGACTTCATCAGGAGGCTGTTCTTTTCCCTTTTCTGATAAGAGCTAGAAACCTTTGCAGCAGTGGTGCTGGAAAGGACAACTTGTTATAATTTTGCCTTCAGAGTGAAGGGAATGTAGAGGTGGTTTCCCAGACATAAAAAGAAGAACAGGAGGACTTGTGGCACCTTAGAGACTAACAAATTTATTAGAGCATAAGCTTTCGTGGACTACAGCCCACTTCTTCGGATGCATCCGAAGAAGTGGGCTGTAGTCCACGAAAGCTTATGCTCTAATAAATTTGTTAGTCTCTAAGGTGCCACAAGTCCTCCTGTTCTTCTTTTTGCGGATACAGACTAACACGGCTGCTACTCTGAAACCTCCCAGACATAAGGCATTCTCACCCCGTCTGGATGCTGCTAAATCACCCTGCTGCGGATGATTGCTCTCCAAGGCTCATACTATGAAAAAAGAATATTTTTTACCTTGGAAGGTACCAGATTGGAAAATATGTGATATTTGTTGCAAAGATGTTTCGCAGGCAGGACACTCCTAGAATCCTCTGAAAAAACACACACATTCCTCTCCAAATTACCCAAGTTGAACAATGAGCAGTATATTTTTAGGCACTATCTATAAACATTTCAGGCAATCTGTACTACATTACATATTTCTTCCATTTGTTTGTCACGTGGTGGTGTCTTTTTTTTGATGATGTGGTTATGAGAAATTGTTTTCCCATTGAAATGAAAACAATCCAGCGGATTCCCCTGCTCTCACCCCTCTTTTCTGCAAGTGCACACATACCGGATATACAGAATTAACAGGCTAAAAGAGAAATATTTTGTGGACGCTTTAATATTATTGGGAGTCATTATCCATAAGATTATTTATAATAGCACCAAGTTTAGTTTAGTAACCATATAGATAGTGAGCTCTTGGATATTGTTAGTTGTGATGCAGTTCTTGTTAGAAGCTATTGCATATCTCCAGTAAGTCTGTTCATTGCACTGGTCTCTCTGAAAAGTGCAGAGCTGCTGCCCACGGCACATGCCCATGGCAAGCAAACAAAAATGTTGCATGGTGTCAAACACATTACATGCACCTCTAATTAAAATATTGGCAGCACATTGCTTATGCAGTAGCATGAGACTTGTTTTGGGTTTACACTTGGGATGGCAGGGATCCAACCAGACAGTGGTATTGGTTATCACTTTATTAAGCTCTATTTCTGTTCCTACTGTTTCTGATAGATTGCTATATTTCTTAAAGGAAGTAGCAATATGAATGACTTTGTCATTGGGAAAAGCTCCTAGAAGTTAGAGCTTGCTGTTTGTTCAGGATAGGAACCTAAAACTGCTCACTGAGAAAAAACATTTTCTGGTTAGACAGCCTGGGGGGAAGAAAAGTATAAAATAAGCCACTAAATATAAAATGTAGTAGACTAAATTTGTCCTCAGTTACAGGTTATTTTCAGTTGATTTCTAGGATTGTGATGAATACAGAAGTTGAACTAGTGAGTTTAGCAGCAGTTCGATGCCCCTTTCCAGCGGGCAAAATAGCTGCTCAGAAATATAGATTACTTTGTAGTCTTCATTCAGGGCCAGTGCTTTTTTGTTTCTTCCTAGCTTCCAGGAAAAGAGGGAAACACTGTTGTTCTCCAGATGGCTGAAAGGGAAGTATCACTCAGTGCAAGCTGTTGATGCATAGATGTTAAGGCCAGAAGGGGCCATTATGATCATCTAGTCTAACCTCTTGGGTGAAATTCTGTGGCCTAAGAATTCTTGCATTGAGCCCAATTACTTCTGTCTGAACTCTAGCAGATTTTTTAGAAAGACACCCAATCTCCATTTAAAGATTTTGAGGGCTAGAGAATGCACCACATCCCCAAGTAAGTTGCTCCAATGGTAAATGATCCTCACTACTAAAAATTTGCATTCCATTTCTGGTTTGAGTTTGTCCAGCTTCAGCTTCCAGCCACTGGATCTTGTTATATCTTTGTCTGCAAGATAAAAGAACCCTCTACTATGAGAATTCTTCTTCTCATGTAGGATCTCACAGACGATGATTAAGTCACCTTTCCCCTTTCTCTTTGTCAAGGCCTCTTTCCCCTGAGGTTTTCGCTCCTCTTTCCATCCAGTTTTTGTGCAGAGGAGAAAGAGAGACAGGTGATTCCAGCATACCTTCTGCATAGAACAGCTAGTTTTAATATAAATGCTCAGGAAGGTCAGTAGGCGCTCCAGGCTAGGACAGTTTCCCATCTGTCCTCCCCTGACAGCAGTTCTGTCCTTGCAGGAGAAAAGGGTGCTCTACTCACCCTCACTCTTAACATGGTATGTGAAGGAGTGAGGTGGAGCAGAGTAACTTTGCACAGAAATCTCTCTCTCAACTTAGGGCCCCCTGCAGCCATGGGTTCTGTAGCTGGTCAGAATTGGCCTTGGGGTTGAATCAGATTTAAAGTCCCCTCTAAAAAGGCTGATTAACATGCTTTGTGTATAGCTTGTTGTGAGATTCAATAGGTTTCCATTCTAAATGCTACCACAGTCTGAGTTTCAGGGGGACTATATGACCAATCCTACTAAAAGTTAAAGGAAGTCAAAAATAGCAGTTGAGCACAAACTGGAGATCAAGGCATCAGGACATGGAGTACCAGTGAAGGAGAAACTGCCATTGAGAAACTGATTTTACCATAATTTCTTCAAACTTTATAACACGCATGGGAACAATGCATCTCACCACTATGACTAGAAAATGCTTTCATATTCCCAAGCACCGTTCCATAACTGACTGGAGGAAATAAAAAAAATGGTGTGTGTCTATAACAACTCACATGGTGTGGTGTGCCTGAAGGGTTATATTGGCAATACAGTTTCAATATAACATGGAAAGTAAATACTTTTCAATTCTAAAGAAATTCAGCAAATGCAAATGAATAATAATTCTTCCACTCAGCCTGAAAAAATACACTTTCAGAAGCTGAAAATGCTGCATTCAATATTACCCATTGCCAGATTGTGCCATTAAGAGGTAAGCATGGAACCACACTGGAAAAGGGAGTCCTCTGGGAAGGACTATGCCCTTGGCATACAAGGGAAGTGGGTGCACAGCACATTCTCCTCAACCCCCTACCTGAGCTCATTTGAGCCAGTTCTAGGCAGGAGCAGTCTAGCCATTGCAGAAGGGAGCACGGGGGTGTTAGGTTCCTTGAGCCCTCCCAGCTTTGTACACAGACACAATCTGACCCTTGATATTCATTGAACTATGTAAACAGAAGCCGTGTGGAAAGGACACATTATATGGAAATCAGCCCTCACTCCACAACAATGAACCTGGCCCACACCATCCAACTTCTGTGTGTGCTCTTGCCTCTCATAACTAATCCAACCTGACCTCCATTTTAGAAATACTATAAGTTTATTGTGCATTTAAGGAGAAGCATTCAGCTATTAATGAGATATTTTAAATTACAAAGGCCAGTCCTTCCTTCCCTGTGAATCAAAAAATGTTGGTTCATTTTACTGAGGGAAAACATTAACATCAAAAACCTATTCATATTTCACACAATGAGTAAGTAATGCATCTATTCCTGAGTGAAAAACAAAGACTATATCATCCAGTATTTAATTACATTACTACAGCAGGCCACATTGAGCCACACAACATTCTGCAATGTGACAGAGCTGGGCAACACTGCTGGGCAATATCAACACATGCATTGTGAGAAGTCAGCCTCACTTCCACTGAACTGCTGACTTGTGCTTGCATAGCCTGGATAGACACAAATCAAGCTTTGTTTGCTTGGCTAAAGAAATCTTTAGTGCCATCTTAGATACAGAGAGCCCTTTCTCTTATTCCTGGAAGTCACAAGGATGAGTTCCATGCCTCATTAGACTAAAACTAAGTAGAATGCTGGAGAAGAGGAAGCCAGTATTTCAGAGGGAGGCAAAAATGCTACATCTTAACATGAATTGAATGTGTCCTCAATTGTATGCAAGGTCTTGGAACAAATTTTGGAAAAGGAAATGGTTAAGAATAGAGGTAAATGGTAATTGGGATAAAATACAACATGGTTTTAGAAAGAGATAGATCAGGTTGGTTTGGCACAATCTCTTTCTTTGAGAATATAACTGATTTTTTTAGACAAATGAAATGTAGTAGATCTAATCTACCTGGATTTCAGTACACCATTTGATATAGTTTCATATGGGAAATTAATTTCACTAATAGAGAAGATGGGGACTAATCTGAGACCTGAAAGGTGGACAAGGAACCGGTTAAAGGGGAGACTACAATGGATCATACTAAAAGGTGGACTGTCAGGCTGGGGGGAGGTTACTAGTGGAGTTCCTCAGGAATCGGTCTTATTTAACATTTTCATTACTAACCTTGGCACAAAAAGTGGCAGTGTGCTAATAAAATCTGCAGCTGACACAAAGTTGGGAGGTATTACCAATATGGAGGACCAGGATATCATACAAGAAGATCTGGATGACTTTAAAAACGGAAGTAATAGAAATGGGATGAAATTTAATAGTGCAAAGTCATGCAGTTAGGGACTAAAAACAAGAATTTTTGCTATAAGCTGGGGACGAATCAGTTGGAAGCAATAGAGGAGAAGAAAGACCTGGGTGTATTGGCTGATCACAGGATGACTACGAGCTGCCAACGTGATGCATCCTTGAAAAAGCTAATGCAATCCTAGGATGCATCAGGTAAAGTATCTCCATTAAAGATAGGAAAGTGTTATTGCCATTATACAAGGCACTGGTGAGACCTCATCTGGAATATTATGTGCAGTTCTGGTCTCCCATGTTTAAGAAAGATGAATTCAAACTGGGACAGATACAGAGAAGAGCTACTAGGATGATCAGAGAAATGTAAAACTTACCATACGAGAGGAGACTCAAGGAGCTTGGCTTGTTTAGCTTAACCAAATGAAGGCTGAGGTGAGATAGATTCCTCTCTACAAGTACATCAGAGAGAGATACATACCAGGGAGAGAGGGGCATTATTTAAGTTAAGCGCCAATATTGACACAAGAACAAATGAATATAAACTGGCCATCAACAAGTTTAGGCTTGAAATTAAGCAAAAGTTTCTAACCTCAGAGTAGTGAAGTTCTGGAACAGCTTTCAAAGGGAAGCAGTGGGGGCAAAAAGCCTAACAGGCTTCAAGATTGAGCTTGATAAATTTATGGAGGAGATGGTATGACGAGACTGCCTACATTGGCATATGACTCATTTGCTACTGCTAGTAGCAAATATCCCCAAAGGTCAGAGATGGGCCACTACCTGGGGAGGACTCTGAGTTACTACAGAGAATTTTTTTTTTTTTAAACCAGGTGTATGACTTGTAGGTCTTGCTGACATGCCCATGGTCCAAGTGATTCCCCCAGGTCAGATTGGCAGAGAGCCTGGGAGTCTTTTGCCTTCCTCTGCGGCATGGGTCACTTGAAGGTGTAAACTAGAGTAAATGGTGGATTCTCTGTAACCTGAAGTCTTGCAATCATGATTTGAGGCCCTCAGCCAAAGGCTAGGGGTCTATTACAGGAGCGGGTGGGTGAGGTTTTGCGGCCTGCAATGTGCAGGAGGTCAGACTAGATGATCACAATGGTCCCTTTTGGCCTTAAAGTCCATGGGTTTAAGTCTACAACAGAGTGACATGGCCTCTGATAATAGCTATGCCAACAGGAGACAACCAGATTCATTTTACATTTATGCATATCATTGCTTCTGGAAAATGTACTGCATTCCAGAAAATTGAATACTTGGTCTGTGACATGCAGCAAGATTTGGCATAATTACCCAGAAGAATATGACTGATTTGAGGAAGGCAACAAATATAAGTTAAGACAAATGCTTCTTATAAACACATCCAAGAGATATAGTCAGACTGGAAATGTCAGATTCAAGCAAAGGTCTAGCAAAACAGTTAGAAGAAAGTTCATTCTGTGGTATATTTAAGTCAGCTAGATTTCATTTCTACAGAATGATGTTTCTATATAAGGGCCTGATCCTACTGCCATTGAAGTGAATTGCAAAATTCCCACTGTTGCAGAAGTGGACCTAAAGTCAGAGACTGATTAAGGCAAGTTCCATGGAATTGAGGAACTACATTCAGAGAGGTGTGATACACTGATGACTATGGTTAGTTTAAGACCATCTGAGCAGGTAGCCCTCTGTACTGCCTCATTTGAGAGAAAGATCAAAGACTCAGGAGTGAAAGGCCTTTGGCAGATAGAGAAGGGGAATGGGGCACCCTGAAAATGAGGATATTTAATATTAACCTGGTGGTAGCTGCTAACCAATTTATTGGCAAATGCCTTCCTGTGTATCTAATATCTGTTCTGCTGAAATAGAAAAATGTACAATGATATAGTTCTTGATGATTTGGCAAGGTCCACAAGCAGACAGATGAGAGAATATTTTTAAACCTATTTTTCTGCTAAAAAGGAGTGATAAATTCAGAATTAAGAAGGACACACCAATTTGACAGTTAAGTAGTTTACAAGCTGGGTCAATCTAAACTCAGAAATTAATATCAGTAATTAATTACTCACTCACCATTATATTAATTATGGTGTAGGTTCCTAAGTGACTTAGGGTAAAACTTCCAAAAGCAGCTAAGTGGCTTTTTGAAACAAGAAAAGTGACAAGTCTGCTTCTGGGGGCAGTGCAGCACATAAGGTGTGGGTGTTGCCTGGCTGTCTGGGCTGCAATGAATAAAAAGCTGGAACCTGCTGAAAGTGACCCATACCAATATAGAATCTCAAAGAGACAATGGAAAGCCCCAGTGACCAAAACATGGACACCTAGGAAACAAGGACCAAGAGAAAGGAGGTTTTCCCACCACTTCTCAACAGGAAAGCTGAGCAGAGACCCCAGCTGGAGTACAAAGAACTGAAAGAGGACAGTCAGGAAATAAAGTGTGGGCTTCTGGAGGAACCTGGCTGCTTTCTAAGGGGACTGACTAAGGAAAGAGATACTGGAATGAAGTTCCCTGCAGCTTGGCTAGTGACTTTCTCTGACTTGGCCAAACTGGACTATGCTTTAACCTTTATATCACTATGCTCACCTAAGGACTTCCAATGCTGTGTTCCAGGTGACTAATAAAACCTACTCTGTTTTGAAACACAGCTTGGAGGTCACTGAAAATACTTGCTGAGGGACACTAGTCCCTGAAGAGTGTACAAGTCACTACCAGGAGTCTATCTCAGTTGGACTCACTGGGCAGAGCTCACAACCTGAAACAGGAGTGCTGGAGAGCTGTGGCTCAGTTGAGGAGGTGGTGAGTTAGCGTGGCCTACCCCGAAGGAAGAGTGAATTCCATTGGGGATCTGGCACACGAAAGGGCTTCCTCCAAGAGACTGTCTAAAAACAGGGGCATAGAACAGATCCTGTGGAACCAGGACAGCATTTCATTTTTATTTCCTGATTTTTTAGGGACAGAGGCTCAGTGAAATTAAGGGACTTATGTCAAATTTCCATGAGCTGAGATTCTGCCCCTTAATTTAAGTTGATATATTTTCTGTATTTAATAGAAAGGATCTTAACATTTCACACCTATTTAACACCTGGTTTGCATCATTTAATACATTGGCCTAAGCCAAATGCATCCTCATTAAGAATTTTTTTTCCCCATAACGTCTCGTTTAAGCAGCAGTCATTTCCTTTCAATCTCAGACTAATCAGTTTCTCTGGCAGACATCTCAGTTAAACAGGTTTTCTTATTAGCATGCCCCAATTAAATAGAGTATATCGTTATGGCCTCAGCTTCTAGATGACTTTTACATGCAGCACGGAATTCAGGGAGCATTATATATTGTTTTTCCACTGATCAGTCCTGGCACTAAAATTATTTAAATAAATTTTACATTCTTTTAACAAAATAATACCTCACATCTTCCCAACTATTATTTGGTAAGATGTGAGGTAACAAATAAGGGATCACTCCCAGTGCAGCTCTTTGTGATATATTAATAGAAAACTGTTATTTTTACAAATGGACAGCTTTCCCTTCCAGTTTTCTATTGCAATAAGTCTTCCAGCAGAACCTCTGACTCCTTGCATAACAGTGCTCTCAGTATCTCATAAATATCAATATAAGAAAAGGTTCTGCTCTATCCGAAGAAGTGGGCTGTAGTCCACGAAAGCTTATGCTCTAATAAATTTGTTAGTCTCTAAGGTGCCACAAGTACTCCTGTTCTTCTTTTTGCGGATACAGACTAACACGGCTGCTACTCTGAAACCTGGAAGTGTAGTTAGTAAATCAAAATCAGTGATGTGGTACTAACACAACAGTTTTTAAAATTAGAAATAGAGCTCGTGGGGTGGGGAATCCAGTGACTACCCCCCAGACTTTTTTCCTTTAAGATTAAATTTCCTGTACTTGGCACGGAACCTGAAACAAAATGTTAAAAAAAAAACAAAAAAACAAAACAAGATGATTACATTTCATAAACCCAATGACCCTTGCTCATTTTACTAGACTGGATTTTAGCACATCCAAGGCAGTAAAATTAGAAAGAAGCAATACATTAAAAGCTGTTGTGTTTGTTGTAGGATATTGAAGTGTTTGCAATGCTCAAGGTAAGACTCAATGATGAAATTAAGCCTTCTATGTATTGTTTCAGCACAGTCTATTACTAAACAATTAGCATTACTTTGTATGCAAAATATATGTATTGAATTACACAAAGCCAATATTTTCCCTTCCTAACCTAAAACAGAGTTTAGGAGCAACAACAAAACTCCAATTACTAAAGAAAGAAGGAGAAAAGATTGATACATTTTACATATCTGAAGTGATAAATCAGGTGTCTTGCTAAAAAAATTCTTAACTTGAATTTTATCAACTACAAAGAATAGTCAACTTTCATAATTAGATTGCTGG
This sequence comes from Chrysemys picta bellii, assembly GCF_011386835.1. Classification (NCBI taxonomy): domain Eukaryota; kingdom Metazoa; phylum Chordata; order Testudines; family Emydidae; genus Chrysemys; species Chrysemys picta. The sequence goes on from NC_088795.1 coordinate 90,474,082, forward strand.
TACTGAAAAAAAACTGATTGGCAACTATTCATGTTTTACAAAACAATGAAAATTGACAGGATAACAATTTAACATTATGTTGCTATATTAGTACCTTTTCTATTTCATTATAATAATGCACAATTTAAACTCAAGCACTAATCCACAGGATAAAAAACAGGCCTTATGCCAGAAAGCTAAATGAATTCCTTTTGTACCATCAGAGGTTTAAACACAGCCATCTGGTGTATCAAAATTACCTACATATTGTTCCAAATTTTACATTATCCTTTAAGAGGTACATACTGAGAGAAATCCTGGCCCCACTGAAGTCAGTGGCAAAACTCCCATTGACTTCAGTGGGGCCAGGATTTCATCCACTGTATCCTGTGTTAACACTGATATTTTCTTAAAGGCCTGGCCTACATACAGATTTTGTATAACTATGGCAGTTAGGGGTCTGATCCAAAATAATTAAACCAGTGTAATGATCTTGGGATTCATTAAATAACAAAACCAGTGAATGAGAAAGGAATAAAACTGTATTAAAATAAACTGGAGAGCTTGGGAGCTGCTGCACACAGCCAGCCATGCGGTGTTCCCAATCCCCACTTCCAGGAATTTGGAGATGTGCCCTATGTTCATAATACTGGCCCTTGTCAGGGAGCATCTCTAAATAATAATCTTCTACAACCAGTACAACACTTGTGCAGATGCAGTTATCTTAGGGTTACCATATTTTGTGCCTCCAAATGGAGGACACTCCCCGGGGGCCCGGCCCCGCCCCCAGCCCCGCCCACGCCCCAACTCCGCCCCCTCCCAAAGTCTCCGCCCCCTCCCCTGCTTCCCGCGAACATTTAATTCGCGGGAAGCCTGAAGCAGGTAAGGGGGGGGGGGGAGGAGGCACGGCCCAGGCTGGTCCCCCCACGGCTCCAGCCTGGGTCGGCTCGGGCCCTGGGGTGCCGGCCCCGACCGACCACCCCCCGGCTCCCAGCCCCGCGGGCCCGGCGCACCCCCCGGCTCCCCGACCCCGGCTCCCGGCCCGGCGCACCCCCCGGCTCCCCGACCCCGGCTCCCGGACCCCGGCGCACTCCCCAGCTTCCGGCTCCCGGCCCCGGCTCCCCGACCCCGGCGCACTCCCCAGCTTCCGGCTCCCGGCCCCGGCTCCCCGACCCCGGCGCACTCCCCGGCTCCCAGCCCGGCTCCCCGACCCCGGCTCCCCGACCCCGGCGCACGCCCCGGCTCCCCGACCCCCGCGCACGCCCCGGCTCCCTGACCCCGGCTCCCCGACCCCGGCTCCCAGCCCGGCTCCCCGACCCCGGCTCCCAGCCCGGCTCCCCGACCCTGGCGCACCCCCCGGCTCCCTGACCCGGGCTCCCGGCCCGGCGCACCCTCCGGCTCCCAGCCCCGCGGGCCCGGCGCACACCCCGACCCCGGCCCGGCTCCCGGATCCGCGGGCCCGGACCGGCACCGCGCCCCCCGGCTCCCGGCCCCGCGCCCAGCCCGGCCCCCTGCACCATGCCCCCGGCCCCGGACAAAGAGGCCCCGGCCGAGCCTCCCGATTTTCCCGGACATGCCCGGCTTTTGGGGATTTCCCCCCGGACGGGGATTTGAGCCCCCAAAAGCCGGACATGTCCGGGAAAATCTGGACGTATGGTAACCCTAGTTATCTCAATATAAAAACAGGGCTGCCCAGAGAATTCAGGGGGCTTGGGGTCTTCGGTGGCGGGGGGCCCCGCCGCCGAAGACCCGGCACTTCGGCGGCGGGTCCCGGGGCGGAAGGACCCCTCGCCGCGGGTCTTCGGTGTACTTCGGCAGCGCGTCCCGGGGCGGAAGGACCCCCCCGCCGTCGAAGTGACGCCAAAGACCTGGAGCGGAAGAAGCTCCGGGGCCCGGGCCCGCGAGAGTTTCCCGGGGCCCCCAGAGCAAGTGAAGGACCCCGCTCCAGGGGCCCCAAAAAACTCTCGTGGGGCCCCTGTGGGGCCCAGGACCTGGGGCAAATTGCCCCACTTACCCGCCCCCCCCCGGGTGGCCCTGTATAAAAATGCCTTATACAGGAATAACTTATGCCTGTTCCTGTACAGGAACAAGCTACAACATCATAAGGATCTTTATACAGATATTACTCCATCCACACTGTGGGGGTTTTACCACTTTAACTATCTCTATATAGTTAAAAAGTGGTACAACTTCTGTGTTTAGACAAGTCCAAAGAAATCATAATACAAATCCAAAGTGCTGCTAAACATGCAGAAAAACTGTATTACTAAAAGTTGCCTTTTCTTAACCAGCTGTGAGGAAGTGTAGTCCTGGAACATTTGCTGATTTATTGCAGCTAATGGAGCAAGGTCATGAGATAGCATCCTTAGCAAGCATCCTGGACTGGGCAATTATTGTTTTACCAATGACTAGGATATGTTTGCAGTTTACATTTAAATATTTGGGTTTTCTAGTATTCTCCTGCATCTATATTGTAAGAGTGATAGCTTTTGTAAACAGTGGTCCCTTTGTACATCCTTAGACTCTGATGTTTGCATATTTTAATAAATATTTTTATTTCACTCTGCCTGTGGGATTTTCAGACATTAGTAAACTCAACAAAAAAAAAAAAAGTGTGCTTAATCTGATAATGATCCACACTGAAACCATACTATGCTTTACTAGTGAGATGCTAGCCATTTCCTTCAACTTCACTCTTAACATAGGCACTGAAGGGTACCCAGCATGGGCAGAAGAGGCAATCATATAAAGGTAACTGCAGTTATGCTTGTGTGGGAAATAAGCTCACGGCCTTACTGGGACTCCACATCCAATCTATGTTGAAGGAAAGTTTACTTCTGGAGTTGCAAGTTGAGAGCATATTTAGGGTAACATTTTCAGGCATGTTTAATTAGCCTGAAAACAAACATTAACCATAATTCTAAAATGTCCTGGGATTGTAAACATTATAAAAATCCAAAGATATAGATATGCACAGTTCAGGCACCCAAATAACCTTAATGCTGCTCTGAAATGACACCATGCAACAACAATACAATTACGATTGATTCATATTAATGCTTGTTGTCACAGCTTAAACGGATTTTCTTAAAAACAGATTTAAACAAAAAAATCTCCCTCATGGTACTACACAATATTCTATGTTTTATATTAATGTGTACGCTTTCAAACAGGCAGCAGCACAATAAAATTGTTGGTTATTTAATTTATTTTGCTCATGTTGGAAAGCCTATGTAGTTCAATGTTTAAATTATTGCTTGATCCTCCAAATATTGGTCAGTTGAGTCTACATAATACTGAATTATATTTAGTAATACTAGGAAATTAAATTAGATGGGCAAATATATTTGAATGTTAAAGTGAACAGCTAACCCCAGGCAAAAAAGGCAAAACACAAGATGTAGGTTTTTTGTTTTGATTTTGTTTTAAACACTGACTTATTCCTAGAAGAACTGACAGGCTAGTCTGAATTGTGTTATTGTAAAACACTGGTCAATTTTGCTGTAACAACAGTAACCAAAACTCTTGCAACACCATTAAGGAATCTGATGACCTGAAAATGTAATTGGCAGTAAAATTCTCTTTTAGAAGCTGGAACTGGATGAACTCTTATTTTTCCGAAGGAAAGTTTCAGATAAAGCCCAATACTATACAAAATAAAGTACTAAGGCACACACTTTTGAAAGAAAGTTGTGACAAAGTGAGCCCTCTAGCAGACAGACATTCAGTGAAGGAGAGCTGATGAATAAGAAAACATGAACAAAGTGAAGATACAAAACAAGACATTTTGAGCACTGAGAAAAAGCATAGTCATTGTTTAAGAAGTAGAGAAGTAAAAAACTAGCACCATCAAAGGTGAGATGTTGCTCAACTGCCCATGATAATTTGCTACAGAGAGATACAAAGGTCCCCATATAACTATACCATCTTCATGCAGCTCCCATATCAAAATACTTTTCCTGGCCTAGTCTACCAGGCCTTCTCCCTTCCCTACCAGTCCCTTTATTTAAAATACAGTACCTCAATTCAACTAACTATTTTAATGTAGAAAATAAAACCCCCTTATACTGCACCTTCCTGTGATACTTCCACCCTCTGGTCAACTGGTACAATTTGTGTGTGTATTATTCTGTCTATCTCAGAAGGTGCTTGAGGGCTGAATCCACATTTCCTCTTTGTTATGCTGACCACCACCAGTGAGTTTTGTGCTATACAAACAACTACTGTATTTTACTGTGCATCAACATGTTTATTTGTGGCAATTATTAATTTTTGCCTAAAGGTTAGAACAGAGATAAAAGGCAGAATTTCTGGATTTTATTCCCACTGCTGATTTACTTTGTGATCTTGAATAGAGATATTTATAGCTTGATTTTCAGACTCAAGTGCACACACCTCTCAAAGATACATGGAGATCTGACTGCACAGCACCTCTGAAAAATCAGGTCATGAACCTTTCTGTTCACACAGCTGTAAAATGGATATAATACTTATCTAACTCATGATGTGATTTGAAGCTTAATGTGCATTTGTAAAGAACTTTCGGTGAAAGGTGTTAGATAAAAAGACTTACACCATACTATAACTCTCCAAGTTACAAATGGGTTATGTTATTTTACTCAAGGTAAGATTAGTGTCTCTCTCCCCTTCCCTTCCTTCTGGCAACCTAGCCTCCAGAAAGTGAGCCTAACTTGCCTGAACTCCTCAGGACTGATCCTGTAAACATACAGGATCTGATCCAAAGTCCTATGAAGTCAAGGCCACATTTTTTTTTTTTTCAGATTAGCAAAATGGGAGCCTTGCATACACAAAGGAGAGCATTTGACTTTTATCTGGCATAAACATGCTGAAGTGCTGTTGTCATGCATCCTGGATTTGGGCTGTCAGTGCTGTTGAAATACTCTAAGTTTCACAACATCTTCAACACAAAGTATAGACACAAGATGATCAATCACATGATAAGTATTAGTGCCATGAGTAGAACTGGTTGAAATTTTTCATATGAATAGTGTATTCATAAAAAAAAATCCAGTTTGTGTTGATTTGAACTATTTGTGAATTTGATATGAGTAGTTTTGGCCATTCACAAAAATGGCCAAAGGAGGAGGTAAGGGTGCTGGGGCCGCCATTCCACCCCACCCCTTTTATCCTTTACCCCAGTGGTTAGAGTAGAGTACTCACCAGCGGTGTGAGAAACCTGGGTTTGAATTCCTGCTCTGGAACAGACCAGAAGCTGACTTTCAACTCACCAAAAATTCCAAAAAACTTCAGATTCAGTTCAACCTGAACCAAAATTTCTTTAGATTTTTCAAAACTACCACCAAACTGAAAAATCAGTTATTGGGCCAACTCTAGTCATGAGACAATATATAGAAAGCGAGCATAAAGGAAGACAAGCAGATAGGTAGTCAAAACCAAATATATACTAGATTCGTTAACAAAGGAGCATTAGGACCTCCATTTGTTACTTTATTCTTACAAGGGATTATGGATAAGCAGAGTTAATTTCCTGGGGTGCCATCCCCCTTCCCTTTACAAACAGCTGTATTAGTATTAAACCAAATCCATTCTCATTTGGAAGATCTGGCATATGAATATTTCCTTTTTCTTTTCAATTTAATGTAGCAGTCTGACGCATACTGTACAACCTTGTAGTAAATCTAACCATTAAATATGGACCACTTAACTGCTGTGATTCAAAAGATATTACAAAGGGTGGGTTAAGGGAGTTCATGGAATATTGTTATAGTTTTCATAAAAGTGATTGTAGAATTCATAAAATGAGGCATTTTTGAGTTCATGTAAGACACAAACAGTGACAGTCAGATATATGCACATACTAAGTGAGAAAACATTTATGAAAGCACATATTTGAACAGTTTAAAATCACTGCACAAAAATGGATTGGAGAAATTGAGAAAAATCTCACACTGTACATTTGTAATTTTCAACAAGGCATTGTTCAGACAGCTTCCATTATCTCTATGCAAATTTAGATAAATTAATGGGTCAACCTTGCAATTATCAGTAATGCGTGTTTATAAATGAAAACAGGAACACCTCTAATAGCTCATTTTAGAGCTGCAAAAGAACCTTTGCGATGGATTAGATTAATAATTCTCTATAGGAGATAAAGGGCAACTATATACTTAAGATTTGTCGTTCTCTCTCTCTCAGAGAAATAAGATTTAGAATTATGCAGTAGGGTTTAGAGTTTTACAGCCATTATATAGTAAAGTGCAATTCAATTGTTGGTGAGAGACGAGTTTGAATTTCAAACAAAAAACAAACAAAGCAAATGCAAGGGAACTGTTCTTTACAAATAATGATAAATTACATAAACTAAGCACAGGGTCATTTCAAAGAAAAATATATGCTGTGGAAAATGAATCAATTGGAGATGTAGTCTCCTCACACTTCTTTATAAGCATGTAACTACCAGATCTTTATATAATGGTTTAAATTTACAAAAGCTAAAGCAAGTCATGTTTTTATTTTATACCTTGTTATTTTTCTCATCCATTCTAGGAGCTACAGATTTTACACATCCACATAATTATGTGTCATCTAAAAATGAAAATTCCTTAAGAAATAACCTTCCTTATTTCTTCGATATGCCAGCAAAGAACATATTTAAGTATATGAGTATTTCCATTGAAGTAAACAGAACTCAAAATGTTGTTTAATAACATTAATATCAGCCAAAGCTAACTTGAAGATATACAATTAAAAAAAAAGTGTAAACAGATGGGTTTTTTTAAAATATGAGAAAATTTTGCAGTACACTTTAGACATACTAATTCCTTTTCTTGGTGCACATATTGTTAAATATTTATGGGGATATTTATTTGCCTTGCAAAGTGAGTAAAAAGTCTTGTTGCACGTACTCCGGAGTTTGCAGTCCACATTCGTGGATGGATCCATGCAGCTATTTCCATATGAGGAAATATCCACACATTAAACATGATGTACAAAGTGATTTGGTGCATCTTTTACAAAGATTTGCAATTTTCTAAGCCATACAAGGAATTTAGCCATATTTCTTTCATTAATTTTTGTGGAAGATCTGTGGCTAAATCCCTTGCCCTGATTTGAAAATCTCATCCTTTAACTTTTTAATTTCTGGTTAGCGGCACTGTATACTTTAAGTCACACTGTTGCAGGAAATAAAATGCTGAACAATATAAATTAAAGATGAAAATAATCCTTTGAATTCCCTGGCTTCTGCTATATCCTTAATTTTATTTAAATAGAGTTTTGAATTTGCCTTGTTTGGGGTTTTATAAATTTAAATTTAGAGTTTATTAACTAGTAAAATGACAAGACAAAAGAATAGAGACCCCATAGATCAGTTATGTAGGATATGAAGTAAAACAAAATCTAGAATTAGAATCAGGGTAAATTATAAGGAACATATTTATCAAAATGAATATATTAGTCAAATATACCAGGATAAAATAATTAAGGTTACTCACCAGTAATCTTTGAGTGGCCCCTGCATATTTCCTTTTGTGGGATCACGGCATCCATGCTGCAAGGTTCCAGAACCTTTGGGAAAGCACTGTCCATTTCGGTCACTTGTCCCTCCGTGCTCCTTCCATTCTGGAGGGTTCTGAGGTTATAAAAGGGAGTGGCCTCAACTGCCTCTCAGTGCCTTTCACTAATTCAAGACAACTTAACCTGAGATTTGAAATGGGGAAGGAGGATTGGGACTGTGACTATGCAGAGATCTATCTTGAAGAACTCTGGTTACAGACCACTGGCTTACACAAGGAGATCAGAACTGCCAAAACAAGCATCAGGTCTGGACACCATTCAAGAGAGTGAATAGAGGCAACTGACCTTGCTCTTCCAAAACAAGTATTAATGAAGAATTTAAAAAGCTAAAAAAAACAAACAAACAAAGAAAACCCCCACACACATAGCCACAGTAGCAAATCATGCAATATAGTGTGATGAAGATGCCTCGAGGGCACACACACCACAGAAGTTGCTTTTGTCCTGGATGACCCTGTTAGGTCATGATAATTGTGAAACAGTGTGTGATTTACACGGATAACTTTTGGACCATGAAGGACTCAGTCTTCTGGTGTCAGAGCCCCAGATCCTTCAAAGTCAATGCTGGATTCAGTGCCTGCTTAGTTGATCACACCTGAGAAACATCCCCTTATGAAGTCCCCTCAGCAGGAGCATGGGAGGCAACCCTCCTGCTCTTGCTGGTCCAGACAAACCCCCTGCCAGGAGGGGAACTTCTCTTCTTTTTTCTTTAAAAACAAACAAAAATCACTAACTGACAAACAAAATTTGCCCCCACAGGTCAGAAAAAGAGAGGGGGGAACCAAACAAGAAAAGCATCAGGACACTGCATGATCTGACCTAACTGTGCCTTCAGTGGTCAGAAGGAACTAAGGGGCAGCTGGGGCCCCTCCCCCTTTTATACCCTCAGAACATTCCATGATGGGAGGGCAGGTGGCCGCAATGGATGTTTTCCAGAAGATTCCAGAAGGCAGCAGAGCAAGCGCCTTGATCCCACAAACAGTGAATATGCGGAGGCGACTAGATTACTGAAGATGGCCAAAAAATTAGGGCCTTTCTAGGGCAACCATTTAAATTCCTGTCAACTGCCCATAATTTGATTATAGAAGGTACAGCTGTAAAGTTAGTAGCCTGGGCAGAATTTTTTTTTGGACTCCATGAGCTGCTCAGAGCAGCCATCTCCATTTTGATTAATCATTACTGAATTAAAAGCACAATATTTGACAATCAAGAACACACAAAAGACAGCTTTTCTGTAAACAGGTGAACAGACCTCAGACCAGAATGCTGGGATATGCTGTACCTTCTCACTTTAAAAATTTTTTTTAAGTATTTCTGTATCACTCATCAGTGCATATGGAATAAATTTCCTTTAGGCTGAGTGGACAGCATTACAATTATCTGATCTTCCTATATCAGCTGCTATTTTAAGTTTCTGCATCCAGCGAATAATATATATTTTAGAGACGATATTCCAAAACTCAGACATATGGATGCCAATACTTCTAATCTAATTGCATTTCTAAATGTTATTTATGTTCCTCTATGAGCTTCCAGATTTCATTCTCTGTAAGACACAGATCATGAATGCTGCTGTAGGTAATGAAGAGACAGCACTGAGAGACTCCAGGTGGTATGGTACCCTATCTACATTTATTATTTCAGTGAAGACCCATCATTCAACTAATTACATTTCAAATTTGTAGAGAGCATCAAAAGTGACTTTGGACAAGCTGATAATGAGGACATAAATCTTCAAAAGAAAAGCCTCACTAGTACAGAGATTTCAATAATTTCTCTGCCCTCATGAATCCAGAGGCCAAAATATCATGCACTTATTATTTTTAAAGTAAGGCTACTCCCACTTGGAGCTGGTATTTGTGTGTGGAGATGGGATGGGTTAGTTTAATTATTACAGTACTGACTCAGGAAGCATGACCATGAGTCACTGTAGGGAAGATGAAGATACTTATGATAATAGAAAAGAGGCAAATGCACATTGAAGCGGCAGAAGTTAAGGTGAAATTCACTCCAATGCAGAGTGTCTGTCATGAGCTGCAATGCTAAGTCGCATGATGGTATGGAACTGTGTGTGCTGACTATAGGCACCATGTGTGTACCTTAGATTTTTCTAAGGTTCCCATCACTGAGGTATCATAGCAACCCAAACCAAAAAAAGAGGTTGGTTGAGTATAAAGCTTTTATAAAAAAAACACAAAATAATTCACACTAAAAATTACGTAGTACAGTCCAGGATGAGGATAATGTGGTTTTCACCTCAATACAACATGCAGCTAAATTCCTGGAAAACATTAGTACAGAACATGCACTTGGGAGTGCCGGGGGAGTGCCGGGGGAAGGCTCTTGAATTGTTCACACTCAGTTTGAGGACACAAGTCAAATAATTTCAAAATGTTTTATTAATCGAGCCCCAATTTTGCAACTAGAGAATTTGTAAAAGCACTTTAGGCAGAAGAGAGGACTGGTTTATTCAGGCTGAGAGATCTATACAGCTACTACACTATGCATCTTCCAGGCTCTGTAACAACAGAAACTACCTTCTGTTTCTACTGAATATTTATCACTTGTACCATCTATCACTTTGAAAATATAAAGACTGTATAAGAATTAACTAATCCATCCTCACAACACCACAAAGCCATAGGTCAGTATTCTTAGCCTCATTTTATGGATGGAAAATGGAAGTTCAGAGAGGTTAGGTGACTTACCAAAGGCCCACAAGCTAATGGCAGAACTGGAAAATGTAAACCCTATGTTAGGTCTTCTAGGCCATATAATCTCTCTCAAATTTTATCTCACAGGTTTTGTAATTTTTTTTTTAAACGTACGCTACCCCTCTTTGAATTCCTTCAGCGTAGATGTTTCCAACAACTGAAATTGTACCCATCAGTAGGTATGTTTTCAAAACACATGAACAGATAGATTAGTATGAAGTATTTTTGCATGCTCTAGAGTTGGAGCGGGTTTCATACAACTGCTAACATTCTTGAAAAATACTCCATTTCCCCCTAAACTCTGGGCATGAAGGGGTGTATTCTTGGGCTACTGCCAGTAAGAATGGCTCCATGTACAATCAGTGCACACAAATGACTTCTAAAATGGTATATTTATAGGCTAATAATTGCATTAATATCACAGATAAAAATATTAATATAAAATAGGCAGCATTAATATTTCCCCTGATTTATTTTGTTTGTTTAATAATCAAAATCACTATTTTTCTACCACTATAATCCAGAGATATCTTATAAATGTGTTGCTAAAAACTTGTTCAAAGTACAAGAATGCCACATTTGTTGCCATCTCTGGGCTAATTCTTATACAATGGAGGAAAGCCCAGCTTTAAATGCACTAAAGTCCACAGAGCTGAGGGAAGAAATCTTCAGACTTTGTAACCTCCTGCCATGTGGCCCCATGTGCCAGTGTGGGGGCCTGAGCCCTGCTGCCTCGGGCAGCGGGACCAAAGCTGAAGCCCAACCTGAGTCTCACTACCCAGTGCTGAAGTCCTGGGCCCCAGCAAGTCTAAGCCAGCCCTGGCAACCCCATTAAAACAGGATCACGACCTACTTTCGGGTCCTGACCCACAGTTTGAGAACCGCTAGTCTAGTCCATGGTTCATTATAGCCAGGAAACACATTGTTTCTGCTGTAATTTGGCTTTATAGAGACATGTAAATCTCTCAGGATTAGCCCTTGAACAATTACTTTACAGTGCTACCCTGTTGAAACACAGGAAACCCTAATTTTAAAAAATAAATAAAAGAAGAACTTGATTGGAAAATATCATGAGATTTTACTCACTGTATGTGCAGACTCGTGTTATTTATACTGAAGCTATGTAATATAATCTGCATAATTAGTAATAAATACATCATTTAGAATAGAATAGCACTCTGCAGGATGTAACTTCTACACATTAGTGAATCTGTACATGAAAGGAATTATGTACCCTATTACAATTTTCTATGTGAAGACACTTTAACACAGAAGCATTTCCACAAGTAACACAAAGTTGCAGAGGCAGATTCTTAATGAGACAGGTTAATAAAAATGGCACCATTTGTTATGGTGGTGTGGTTTTTGTGTGTGCATTTTTTTCTTTGAGCAAAGTTTCATAGCTGGATTCGAACCTTGCAAGAAGATAGTGTCTAATTTTCCTATTCTAGAGTTAAAAACCTTCATGATCGCCAAAATTCAAACTAAAATTATTCCAAGTATAAAAGAGCAGATGCTGAAAGCCATGGCAACACTACTTCGATGTTCATGCCAAAGAGATGAATTTGCTTGAAAAAGACTATTCATAATATGAATAGTGCTTGATCTGAAGAGAAGTATATTATGAAATCTGCTAAACTTTTGCAGGAAAATGAATTTTTCTCCCTTATTTGTATTCTTTTTTTATCAAGCTTTACTTGCTATGTCTTCCTTTATGTCTCAATAGAGCAATGAAGCAGACATACAAATAAGTATTTTATCTTTTGCATTGTTAACAAAATACTGAGCAATTCATAATTTTAAAAGGGAACAGTTTTATAACCAGGCTGGTTTAAAGGTGTTTCTATCAGGTCTTAAATGGCAAAACCCCAAGGATCAAGAGGTTGCAATTCTAAATAAATGCATGCTCTTGTGTATGTTTTAAGGCCAAAGTCTTTTCCCCAAAATTCTCCATTGTTGCTGTCGCCCAAGGGCAGTGAGTAACGCAGGTAACAGTAAGCTGTACCATCCCAAACAGCCCACACTTCGCCCCCAGGCCAGGCCCCTTCCTCCTGTGGTTTCCTTCCTAGACCACTTTTCCTTGGCTGGGGCTAGCTGGCCTGCCTCTTGCAGGGAGTCAGGGCAGCCGGTGCTGGGCCCGCACCGCCTGGCTGCCCCCACTGCCCGGCCACCCAGCGCACTGGGGCTGGCCATGCTGCCCGGAGAACTGGGGCTGGGGCCTCACCCCCTGGCCATTTGGGCTGGGGGCCGTGGCGTGCGTGCTCTGTGCTCCTGCAGGGGAGCAGGAGGAAGAAGAAGAGGCAGATGGGGAGGAGCAAGGCCTTGGGCACAAGGAGAGGGGCAGTGCTGTCACTTCATCTTCACAGGTGGTTGCACTAGTGTCAATAAGGCAGTGCAGTTCACCAGCATTTTGCACACAATGTTCCGTAGACCTTGCTGTAAGCAGCACTAGACAACAGTGCTTAGAATGCCAGCAGCTGCCTGGAGGTTTGTCTAAACTAGAGCTGCCACTTTGCTATTGCCTAGTGGAGGTGCAATAGTAGCAACAACAGTAGTGAATTGGGGCAAAAAAAACCATAGGAAAGACAAGGTCTTTGCAAGCGTCCCCTGTGCTCTGGGCAAAGTGGGACCAAAACCTATATTCTGCAACAATGTTAACTGGGTCTCTCTCCAGAAAATACAATTCATTCTGATGCTTTCACTCCCATACATTACAACAATGGGGCATAGTTGAAAACATTCATTGATACAAAACCCCTTAATTATCCTCAACCAATAGCTTTTCTAATGTGCTCTTCAGGTGGCTGGGCTCCATAGACCTCGACTTCCATGATGCTATTCCAGATGGTCTAGCTTAGAATTTCCTTCCCCTCATATGTATCCAGGAACAGGGAAGCTTGTAGCCAGATTCAGCCACTTTTCAGCTCTTTTCCAGGCAGCATGAATAACCAGTTTACTCTTCTGGCTCTCCCAAATCTGATTGCAAGATTGGCAACAGCTCAGGCACCCTGATCTCCTGCTGCCTGGCTCCATGGACAAGTACAGGGACCACTGCGCTATAATCCAAATAACTCCCCACCAATGGGGAAAGCTAAAGGCCTGGGGAAGCTCCCATGTAAGATGCAGCTCCAGAAAAGCAGAGAGAACACAAAATTTTGGCTGTCTGGCTGCAGCAAAATGGTGAATTCCATGGCGAAAATGCTGAATTCTGTGGTATCTAGGAACAACGTTAGGCTGGCCCATGCTGCTACACACATTTGGGCGGCACTCCCTGTAAACATTTGCAAACCTACCTCATTATCCACCTTCAAATCCCTCCTCAACATTCTTCTTTGCTGTATTTCCCAGGTCTTTCTGCATCCATCTATTGCCTCTTGTCTTCTACTTGGATTCATAGGTGCCGTCTTTGTGGGTGCTGTGGGACTGAAGCACCCATGGAAAAAAAAATAGCGGGTGCTTAGCACCTGCCAGCCGATCAGCTGTTTGGAGGCAAGTGCTCAGGGGAGGGAGTGGAGCAAGGTTGGGAAGAGGCAGAGCGTACCTGGGGGGAGGGGCAGAGTGGGAGCAGGAAGAGGTGGAACGAGGGTGGGCCCTGAGAAAGAGCAACTCCCAGAAAAATGAAAGTCAGTGCCCGTGCTTGGACTGTAAAAACTTGGGTAGGGATTGTCTTTCTGTTCTGTGTTTGTACAGAGCATAGCACAATGTGGTCCTGGTTCATGACTAGGGTATTACAGTAATAAAAATAAATAATAATATTGCTGAATTTCACAGTGTCCAGTTTGAGACAAATTCTAACTCTAGAAACTCTAACCCAGACTTCCTCCCTGAGTGCTTAAATATGCCCATTTCTCCTCTTCCATTCACACCAACCATCCCACATCAGCTCCCCTGCCCTCTGCTCACCTCCAGTTAGTCTGTTAGGAGACTCCCTCCTCTCTATGACTCCCTAAGGTTCCATGATGCCAGTTATCCCTTCTTCCACCACAGCAGACCTACCCACTAGCTCCTAACCTCAGAAAGGGAAGAAACCTTCCTCCTCTACTAGGCCATGCCCAGCCTGCAGATTCCATGAATACCAGTTCCTGAGTCCTCTGCACAGAGGAACAAATGTTGCTACTGTTCCCATGGTTGGCTAGAGGAACCAGCAGAATAAAGAGGTAGTTATTGCTGCTGTAGCATCCCCTGAAAGCTGTGGGAGATACTGCAGGTGGTAGCAGTGGTAGTTCAGCTGAAAGTTGAATTTTGCTCTATGTTTCCAGTGGTAGTAGCTCCTTCCGGGAAACCCCCGTCACCTCTCAGTCACACAGGCCCCTGAACAGTAACACCTTTGCAAAATAACCCATCTAGGGAAGTGAGATCACCATAGAATATGCACTCAGAATTTCCTCTTAATTCTTTCATTAGGAAAGGGAGAAAGGGGGAGATGGAGGATGAGTTTGCCCCTTCACAAGAGTGGCAATGGATTCAGTCCCCAGACTGGTGGATACCAGATGATATGCTAGAAGCTCCCCTGCTGCTCCACTGGAGTAAGTCTCCTGCAGGAACTGTATTTTCATTGGCTGCCCCAGTTGCAGGTGTCCCCAAACTCCACCTTATGGAGAGTGCATAAAATCTGTGCATACGGGGCCTAGCAGAATAGGGCATAACAACAGTGACTTGGGTCAACACTGGGAAGGGGAATTCCCAGCCTTATCTTTGTTCCTTCCCCACCCAAGGTGGAACCTGGTGGATTCTACAAAGGGGTTTCCCTAAGGTCAGGGTGCATGGTGGGGAGGTGGGATCCACAGGTTTTCACTCATGGAAGGAGAGAGGGTCCTATGTTGTTAAAAAATGATCACTGAACAATACTTCTAAGTTTACAAGGTAGTAGCAACTGTATCCTGGACTAAAGAAACTCTTTGGCCTTCACTCTGTTTATAAGCCCAAGACATGGTTATGGTCAGCTTAAAAAGGAAGCACTTTCATATTATTAAACAGAAATTTTCATTACATTTTCAAAAAACAAAAAGCTACACTGAGCAAAATAGGTGGTCGAACAACAAAGGTACATTGTTGAAAGATCAAAAACAAAACAATTCTCTTTTTGGCCCTTCCTTTTCCCCATCATTGCCCCTTTCAGTCCTCATTTTTCTCCCTCTTCCCTTCATCACTGTTCCTAAAGTGTTTCAAGTTGATGGACAAACTATGGAACCTGACTTGGCTTTTGAAGGCCCCTGAAAATAAAAGAAGGGACTTGGTTTTGTAGTTTCATGTGATCTTGAGTTTGGTCCTGCAAACTAACAGTGATGAGTTCCAGCTGCATGCTATTTCAGTGTGCATGCAATGGTGCATTTTGAAACGGGTACTATACCATGAAAGTAAAGAATTTCAGGAGCTGTCAGAGGCTTCAGTTCTGGAATATCTGATATGATACGGGGCTCATTAATATACAAAAGATGTCCTTTAACACAGCAGTAACATACTTCAAGAACTGCAGTTATACATACTAGATATTTAAGTGTCTATTACAGAAGAGATATGTGGCCTTGGTAGTTATACCATACAAGATACCAAAAATAAATGGAAACATAATACACCTCTACCTCGATATAACGCTGTCCTCGGGAGCCAAAAAAAAAAAAATCTTACCGCATTATAGGTGAAACCGCGTTATATCTAACTTGCTTTGATCCACCGGAGTGCGCAGCCCCACCCCCCCGGAGCACTGCTTTACTGCATTATATCCGAATTTGTGTCATATCGGGTCGCGTTATATCGGGGTAGAGGTGTATAATTTCATGCCTCATCATGTGCTTACACAACTAAGAGTATGAGGTGTGCTCTTAACTAAGGGCTGGTCCACACTAACCCCCCAGTTCGAACTAAGATACGCAACTTCAGCTACGTGAATAACGTAGCTGAAGTCGAAGTACCTTAGTTCGAACTTACCAAAGGTCCACACGTGGCAGGCAGGCTTCCCCGTCGACTCCGCGTACTCCTCTCGCAGAGCAGGAGTACCGGCGTCGACGGCGAGAACCTCCGGGATCGATCCCAGAAGATCGATTGCTTACCGCCGAACCTGGAGGTAAGTATAGATGTACCCTTACCCAGCAGTCCCTAAAAAAGTAGTATATTTCCTTTAAAGAACAGTATATTTAGCCACTTAATTTAGATAGAAAAAAATCCACAGAATCTATGGAATGTGCTTATTAGAGATTGCATAGGGCCAAACCAAAATACTTGTATGTAAAAGGCATCAAATCAAAATCTTTGAATAATTTTTCAAAGTCGTGACATTAAAATTATTGATGAAAAAATTAACAGAAAAAAATTACTTGGAAGAAAAAACTGCAGAGGTCAGTGCACTGTAATGTAATTTAAACACATATAAACTAAAGAGAAATTATTAGGCAAATATAAGCCCAGGAAATCTTTTTTACCTAGCACAACAACAACAAAAGTTATCTCTTTTAATATTATACACATTAGTTATCTGGAATGACTTCATTCTCGTGCACAACCTATACTGATGGAGACTCCTACCTGAAAGAAAGCATTTTTTCTTTTCTTTCCTTCCCTCCCCCCCCACACCCACTTTGTGTGGCAAATTACATTCAATTGGATTTCAACACCTCTCATACTGTAGTGTCATATCACATTCCAGAGTGATTTATCTTACTGCAACCTGTGTAGCACAAAAGGCACTTCCAACAGAGATTGCTTTCTGGCTTTATATATTGTCAATCCCAGTTGCAAACAGCCAAACTGAACTGACTACAGGGAAGGCGGGGAGGGACCCACAAAGGGACTTAGACGTTGCAATGCTGAGCATCATGGCGCCTAAATCACAGAAAGAACACTGTGTGATTGACAAAGCAGAGTTAGGTGCCTAGGCTCCTTATAAAATGAATGGGAAGAGAGAGGCACCTACAAATAGGACTCACAAAAGCCAACATGGCAGGTGGGGAGGTGCCTTAGGTAGCTAACAGGAGATGCCAACAAGAAGGAGATGAGCTAAGCCCTGCCCCATTCTTGGAGATAAGTGCCTAAGTCTTCTTAGTAATCCACAAACGGGAGCCTGCTGCCCGCAATCAGATGGCTTAGGCACCTCAGCTGTTTCTTGCAGCAATGAGTTAGGTATCTGCCCTGCTCCACACAAAACAGCAGCAACAGGAGAAGGTGGTAGTTGCAGGTAAATGCCTTAATCTAGCACTGTAAAGAGGCCAGCTCTCAGACTGAATGAGATGAAAATTAAATCACAGATGCTCTTATTTGCAAGCATGGCTTTGACTGCCATCTTCAAGTGGATGGTTTACAAATCTACTTTGCTACTGAGGCATTCTCCACCTTCATCCAATCTAGAATCTCAGCAGGTTTTTCTGACTTCTCTTTGTGGAGGTGCAGTCATCATCTCAAATTCAACATGAACATAACTGACCTCTTCATCTTCCACTCTACACCCTTCCATCCTCTTCCCCATTTATCACAGTGAATGCCACCACCATCCTCTCGTTTACTCAGGACAGTAACTCGGGCATCAACTTTAAACCACCATGTTTAAAACTGGTCACTTCTTCTAACACAGCATCTCTAAGATCAGGCCTTTCCTCTCTGTCTGTAAAACCAAAAAAAAAAAAAAAAAAACTCTTGTCCAAGCTCTCATTATTTCATTCCTTGACTATTGTAACCTCCTCCTTTCTTGCCCATCACAATGGCCCCTCAACCTCAATTGGTGCCTTTGGGTGCTTCCAAAATATAAATATTGCTCCAACTCTGAAAACTAAAACTTTAACACAGTGCTGATGCAACTCATCTGATGAGGCCCTATGGAATATATAAAGATTGTCAGCCTATCATCTGCTGGTATGTAATGTTTAGAACAAAAGAGCTAGAGATGATGGGAGCTGAATAATGCACTGAGGAGTTTACGGCCTTTCCAGTGTTCTATGAGAATTTTCTTTGAATTGAAAATCTGAATTAAAGTGCTTTTGAGTTATTTAATTTTAAAAATGAATAATTTTTAATCCCCAAATGCTCTGGAAATTAACTTCACGTAAAAAATATAAAATGTGAAAATGAGTCAACACTTGCATTATATAAAAAACAAATTTCTGGAAAGGAAAACAAAACCCCCAGAAATCTTAACTATAGTTAGGAAGCTCACACTGCTTTTACACTTTATACTAACAAAGCATTTATCACTTTCAGTGTTCAATATTATCATAACAAACCCTCTTTCCCCACCCCCTCCCCCAAGCTATAAATTCTGGAACCATAACAGGGGCAACTTGTACAAAAACTTGTTAATATTATAATCTGGTATAATATTAATTATACCAGATTAGATTGGCAAGTATCATTTTTTGTAATATAGATAAAGACATGCCTGGCAATAAATATAGCATTCTTTGTAACCCTATTAGCTTTTGAACATTACAAGGACCATCTAGTCATATAATATGCCTTGGAAAATTCTATTCATCCACAGTAATTGTTGTTTATGACCATGATAATAAATGAAAATATTAATTCTTTTACTTATCCATCAAAGGATGGATGACCAGATTTTGACCATGGGTTTGTGAATTTTAATAGTGATTTTGCAAGGCTCTCAAATTTATTGCTCTTATAAAATATATATTTCATTATGTTTTATTACAGATTACTGGATAATTATTTTATTTTATGACTGGCAATCTGCCAATGAGCCATTCCTCTCTGTGTTGCTATAGAAGTATTTCAAACTAGTTTATTAGCAGCTGAGTATTAAGTCACATCCAGTTGGAACAATTGTCACAGTGGAGCAAACTTTAGCAATACTTAGCTAACACAGAAACAAAACAAATAAATAAAGAAAAAGGCAAATCTTGAATATGGATTTTAACTTAGCCTTAATGTATTTCTTTTTTATTATCAAAGTATATCAGGTCAAGACACTGTAATTGAACTAATCATTTAGCCCTTGTCTACATGAAAAGTTGCAAAGGTTTAATTTAAATCAGTTTTTAAAATAATGCATTTAAACCAGTAATAAAAAGGTATGCGGACACTTGTTTTAAGAGTGGCTTAATTTGGTTTAATTTAAGTTGGTCAGGAATCAAACTAAACTAAACTGTAATCATCCTGGTTTAAACAGAAATTTATTGTCTACACAGATTTAACTAATTCAGTTTAAAAACCACACCCCAAGTAAAACCAGTGCACTTTTTTCATGCAGCCAAACTCTGAGACTCAAAACCTGGGTGCCAGACAATCTAAAGTAGAAAAAAAAAGGATGATTTGGGTTTTATTTTATTGTTATATTTGCTGGAGGTATTTATTCTTTGAAGTGGGAGAGATCGAATATCAGATTATAAAAAAATTTGTATTTTGGGTATTCATTTGAAGGGATATTGAATGCTTTATACAGTGAAAGAATTATTACCACCTCCTCCTGGAAACAGTATACAAGTCATTCCAGAATAGACAATGTCCATTAAGTATATCAATTATATTTTCAGCAATTGGAAAAAAAAAAGCCAAAAAGACTAGCATCAAAAATGCCCCTTCAAATTTTACTATTAGCTCCTGGGATAAAGTAGGGGGGGGGGGGAACATGTTAAAGTATGAAAGACACTCAGATGAAGGAAACAACTAGGAACTTTTGTTTGAGCCAGTGGATCTTTCACAAATGAAGCACTGTTTCATCTCTTAGAATGCACACATTCTCGCCAAGAAGTCCACTGCTACCAGCAAACGCACAACTCAGAATTAGCAAAAGCATTAAGAACCCTCATCTTTAATGATGACAGTAGCTCTTGCTGTAAGTCAAAGCAAAGAAAGAAAAAAGGGTAAAAATGACAAGTGGTTTTTAAAATGTGGGTATAAAAGCACTCCAGCTTCTCTCATTTAGTACTATCGTTTTGAATTGCCTAACATGGCACAATCCTGTCCGCCAATCCAAATGTCAGTATTCCCCATCTGCTCTCCCCTTGTCCACAAATCACTGATTGATGTCAATGGGAGATCTGCACGCAGAGGGACAGCAAAATACTGAGGTGGAGTATTACTGTGCCAAACATAGTTTGCACGTAGTTTTGTGTAATGTCCACTTTCATTCCGTCAGGTAGTGAACAGAGTATCTAGTCACTCTGTACTTATGAAATACATGTATGCTCACATTCCAGAAAGTCAGTTGTGGTTTTTTTTAAAGTGCTACAAAATATGTTATAATTGCCAATAACAAACAATTTCCCCTGAAGTTGGGTTTCCATTCAAGAAGAAACAGTTCACTATATTGAAGTACTGAATACTGACATGCACATAATGATTCAGAAAGCTAAGTGCTGATGAAAAATATACTCTTATGAAGACAGAGCAACAGCAGCTGTGTCCAGAATTGCAATTGACACAATTGCGTGGATCACCTAGCTGGTGCCAAGCCAGTATTATCCCTATCAACAAAGATGAGTAATATTGAGCACTTTACATAGACAATCTCCTTTGCCCTTTGTTCTAGAATCTCAGACCTAATCTTTTTTGGGGGTATGTGATGGGGGAAGGAGGGCATAGTGAGGGGAAAGGGAAAGAATGCGTTGTCATGCACAGATTAGACCACTATCTATTCTGGCAAAGGAGGGGTCTTCCATTTAAATTGCTCTAGTCAGACAATTTACGATAAAGGTCAAACTACTGAGGGTGAAATCCTGGCCCCATTGAAATCTATGGAAGTTTTGCCACTACTTCAGTGGAGCCAGAATTTCACCCTAGATGAGGAGCAAAGGATCAAAATCTTAAAGAACCATAATCTTGTATCTTCTCACTCACCAGAGTGAGAACTTTCCTTGCATCTTCAGCATAGAAAAGCATTGAAACTGATGACTGTAATCGCACTGCCTATAAATATTAGTATATGTTGCTAGGGAAAATGCTTATATTCTGTTTCTTATTTTGCATAGTGACAGCAAGTGACATGACATCAATCCTAAATTAAACTGTTCATAGTTTAAAGACAGACTCCAATTTGGGCAGAATAAGCATAGCACAAACAAACCATCTGCTACAGCTAGGAGACAGAGAAAAGGAAAATCTGAGCACATAATGTACTGACACTTCATTTTTGAATGGAATTTGTATATATTTATCAGAAGAGATCCTCATCTATACACAAGATATAAGCAGTTTTTAGAAATACAGACACCAAAGAAGATGCTTTTTACAGGTCATGAAGCAATAAATATCCTGGATGACCCTCAGATTATTCACAGAAAACAATGCTCAAGTATTCCTTTATTAGGTAGTCCATTGCACATTATCTCACAAATCATCTGATACTACTGAAGGCATGCCTTTATCTGAAACATCACCACACTGAATGGAAAATGACCTTGATGTCCTTCAGGTATGAAAACAGAGTACTAAAGACTCATTGTAATTGATTGTATGCATCTGAAATCTGTCACAGTACATAGAACATTAAATAGAGACAAAAAGAAAGTTAATATATTAATATATTCCTTACAGGTATTAGAATGTGTCTCTATAAATTCTATCATCTATAGCAAAACACTTTTCCATCAAATTGTTATTTGATATACTGTACAAAAGTTATGATAATCAATACATTGTAAAGCACTTGAAGCTATGGAACTGTTCTATTTTTTGCTTCAATTGTACAACCCTCCCCTGCCCCCTAACTTAAGCTGCTAGTGTAGTTGAAATTTGAGCAATAATAACCAAGAAACTGCCTATTACCAGACAGATGATAAATTAAAGTAGCTAGATTTGCCTTAAGTCCTAAACATGCATTAGAAAACTAGTTTTCAGAGTAGTTTCATAGAAAATATTTTGTTGCTTTAGAAGAAAAGCAAATCCTCTTTAATGGTGTGAATATTTCATTCCATGAAAAAGTTTGCATTTTGTTTTTTCCTTCGCTCTATAAACTGCTAAAAAGGCACATAGAAAAGATTTAACCTATTTGTACAAATATAGAGAAAAAGAAAATTGACTCAAAGCTTATTTACACAGAGGTCTGTTTCCATGGCTCTGACAATCTGTACATTACATTTACTTGCCAGAGCGCTGTAAAGAGTCTACATGTAAATGAGAACCATGACCAATATGTCTCCCCTAGAAACTATTTTAATATCAACCCATCACAAAATATCAAGGCATATGTACACAAAAACAATACAAAATGTTGGATTAACCTGTCCATGGATTGGATTTGGGAGCATTTGGTGGTCATTAGTTCTCTTAAAGGCTGCAAGCTAAGGACAAGGTTTTAGCCAGTCAAAATGTGGGACTTAGAATAGTTTCTAAGCTTGCTTTCCTTTCTGGTAACCGATTACAATTGGCAAATTACATGTGAATAAAACATTCAGAGCTGTACTGTTATAGGCTGATGCTCTGTTCGCTAATAAGTGGTTTTTAAATTACAAATTGGTAAGCGACTGTGGGATATCATAGCTCTGCTATCCCACTGAAAAAACAAGATTAGTGCAGTATGCGGGGGACAATTTTTAATTATATCTACTTGTAGTTTTGTAGATAAGTAGTGCTGCTGAAGGAGACCGGATTGTATGCGAGTAAAAACATATGACAGGCCTTAGCAAAGTTTCAGGCAGTTCCTAATTAGAAATATATGTTTTAGCTTAAGTCACAAAAACACAGATGCAGTAAATCAAACACAGTGGGATACAAAATGCTAGGCTAAGGTGAAAGGAACATATGAATATGATAAGAAATCCAGTAGGAAAAAAAAGGAGTGAAGTGCTTCCCTATTTTCTTTTATAAACTAAATAGAACATTTTACAGCAACAAAAAAGATCACACAAATCAATGCAATGAAGACATGCATATCTACCTGCAACTTCTCTGTGAAGAGAAGCTTAAGGATAGAGTCTCATATCCTTCAGATTTCCTCTTAATCTCCAACCCTTTTATAGAACCCTACTACACTCGTTAATTGGCCAAGAGTAGCTTGTTTGCATTGATGGCCAAGGAGGTTCTGTGCATGCCCTCTCACCCGCCCTCGCACCCGCAGGTGCTGCCCCTGCAGCTCCCTTGGCTGCGGTTCCGGACCAATGGGAGCTGCGGAGCCGGCACTCGAGGCAAGGGCAGCCCACGGAGCCTCCCACAGGGACCTGGAGGCTACTTCCAGGAGCTGTGCAGAGCTAGGGCAGGCAGGGAGCCACTGCCATGGTCCCTTTTTGACCGGGTGTTCTGGTTGAAAACCGGACACCTGGCAACCCTAGCTGTAGGTGGTTTTTATTTTGCTTGTAAAACAATAGAAATCTACTTGTATACTTAGAGTACAAATCTAATCATAACTAGACATTTAAATCCTGCCATCCTTCCCTCAGACTAAATCCCAATTGACTTGCTATAGACATCATGCCATAGTAATATTCTAAATTTGGAGCCCATGTGGCCATCCTTGGAAAATTTCCCATTGAGATTGTAGGACTGGCTCCTAAAGTCTGCTTTGATAGGATGTCTATTTCAGCTGAATAACTTGTTCTACTAGAAACTATGAAACTCCAGAGTATCCAGTCCATATTGTGCCAAGATCACAAGCCATACAGCTGAGGGTGGTTGGGGAAGCAACCTTTCTTCCACCCCTAATCCCACGGCTATCCAAGGGCCAATTTGGCTCCTAGCACAAGTCATTAAAGCAGTCTTGAGGCTGCTCTAAATTGGTCTGGCTGCACCCACCCCCCCAAGAAGCTGTTCTGGCAGCCAGAGTTCCCCAGAGCAGTGCTCCAATCATGCCCTGACAAACATTCTATACCAGAAGAATCCTCTGGAAGGTGGCTAAGAACAAGGGAGCAGTATCTGGTCCAATGTGTTAAAATTTATGGTTTATGCACTATGCTCATTTTATTGCGTGTTTCTGGTCAAAAGACAAAAAGAGAGATCCCCTCCTTCCCTCCCAACTGCCAGGCAATTTTTTGGTTCAAACACAGGGAAGACCATAACAGGGGTGAATCCCTTAATTGGGGATTCAGAACCTGAGGGGTGGAATCCCAAATACCCTCCCTTCATGCTAGGATGAGGGGGAAGATAGGGTTAACAATCTGCATGAGAGTTAGGCCATCCGCTGCCCCAAAATCAGAACTGATGCCAGTAGTTTCATGTGCCCTGTGCTTGACTTTACCCCAAGAGTGTGCCGCACTACCCTTGGACTGTGACAATTTATTATGGTTTATTTTTTTAATTCCAGCATTGTTAACCTACCCCCAACTAACAAGACAGATCCTCCAGGCTTCTGTGAGGAACATAAAAACTCACCAGACATCAGTCACTGAAGTCTAGAAGGAAAATCCCCTCCTAGCCCCAAAAAGGCAATCTGGCTAGGCTCACAGCACACCTGGTGTACGTCTACACCATGATAAATGACCTGGGGCTGACCCAGGTTAGCTGACTAGGGCTTCTAGGACTACAAAATTGCAGTATAGATGTTCAGGCTCACGCTGGAGTATGAGCTCTAGGATCCCAGAAGTGGGGAGGGTCCCACAGTTTGGGCTCCAGCCCAAACCAGAACATCTACATTGCAGTTTTATAGCCCCTAGCCGGAGCCCCACGAGACTGAGTCAGCTAACATGGGCAAGCCACAGGTGTTCTATTGCAGTGTAGACATATCTCTGGAGAACTGACCAGCCAACTACAAAAACAAAGAAGGTTGAGATTGGTGGGAGCACTCTGAGGAAGCTTACCCCTGGCCCAGGCACTTTTTGTCCCTCAGAAGGAGAGACACAGGAGTGACAGGAACCAGTTAACTCTCTTGGCCTCCCCCAAATAGGCTAGTCACAGCCTAGATGTGATGCCTAGGCACTCCCATTAGCCTTGTACAGGCTTTCCACATACGCCTGGGAAAGTGGGGAATGTGGAGCAAGCAGACACCAAAAAGGACACCAAGGGTTCTAATTCCCTGGCAGTTCAGCCAGCCTCCTCTCCCCATACATCTTCCTCTCAGCTGGGTGTGGGTGCGGGGGAAAGGCACTATACAGAAGCTGCAGTATTTTACACCAGTGTCACCTGTTCAGGGAATTTTACCAGAATTCTCTCACCTACAGGCCAACAAAACATACACAATAAGTTATAGGAAGAAGTGATTGCAGCATAAAGAGCTCCTGAGACATTTGGATTTCTTTCTTTAGGAGAGGATTAAAGGGTCAGGTACAGAAGAGGGAAGGTGGCATTAAGATAAGTAAGAAATGGGTAGGCATGCTGGGCCAGATGGTCTTTTTCCTCTCTTAAGATTTCTTATATTCTGAATTCTATTAGCATTCAGCAAGGATTGTTCATGAGTAACCCTTTGCTTGCAAATGCTCCAATAAAGTATGCAGCATGGATGTTGTTCCGCTTTTCTGAAATGGAAAACTACAACACATTTGTTGAAAACAAATCCCATTGAAAAAGGGGGTCAGTTTGGAAGCAAACTAAACTGTTTGTAGAAGGGATCAGAGAAAAGCTATACCAACCAGTCAGCCATTTACCTGTATTAACATACTGGTGCAAATTCATCCTTGTTCTAACTCCTCTGAAGTCAAGAGTTAGGGATGAATTTAGACCCCAAATACAGATAACTGCAACACTGTGAGCTATCTGTCCACTGCTTTATACAGAATAGTTTATTAGTAATGTTATAATTCTCTATGAAATTAAACATTAAGAAACTGCAGATTAAAACACACTATTGAAAAGTGTTGGAGGGTGGCTTTTTGAAGGTTGATTTTTGAACTTTAAAAGCAGGAAACATCTCACTTTTACAGATTCCAAACTTACCAACTTCACTAAGTTATAGGATGTCAACATATGCTGCAATCATTCTGTATTAGATTGATCTAAATCAGGCACTGACAGGTTTTGGAGCATCCATCAGTCTTGCAAACTAGAGTTGAGATAATAAAAATAATAGTGTAATGGGCAATAATAATTAATTGCTCAAAAATACAGAGCTAATGTCCGAATGATCTCTAAGGTTGACAAGAACTGAGGACAGGAGAAATTCTATTCATTGTGCATTGTAACCACAAGTGAATGAGTCCAAAGCAGCACATACAGAGGTCAAGCAGATAACCATTGGAGTGATCAAACACCATTAGTGATCTTTCTAAAACAATTATTGAAGCATGCGTATTCTCTCGTGCTATCATTTGAAGGACTATAAATGCAGGAAGAAGGATAATGCTATCAATATCTTTCAACCCTCTGGCAAGAAACAGTCTCAAAATTCAATCCAGACAAAACACCAAGGACTTCTCAATTCCAAAGAAGAGGTAAAGTATATGTGTTCACTATAACAATAGTATGAGAGTATTGTTTAGATTTATTTTGGTATTTTTTAAAAACAAAGTTAGTGGAAAACTCTTACTGGAGTTTTGAGGAAGCAACAGCTTGGGACAGTTGCCAAAAGAATCAAAGTAAACACAATTAATACCCCAAAAAATGTGCTGTGATTTGAAGCAGTTAACATTGCTACACACCATACCCCTGATCCAAACCCATAAAGGAAAGAAATGAATATGTAACAAATACATACCTTCTTCTCTTGTACGTACAAAAACACTCTTTATCATTACTACAACTACCATACACCACAGGCCACGTATCGCATTGTTAGGTTTGCCTTTCCCTTTACGCACATACCCCCATATCAAACTATCTTCTCCCAACAGTATTAGTTTGATGTTTGGAGTAGTACAGTGTTAGGCTGGAATGGTGTGGTTTGGTAAAGGGGTAATGGAAAGCTGGCATCCCTAGGGAAGACAGAGGACAGAGTTACAGATGAAGTGTATTATCTGTGATGTAGGCTCCTTGGTTGGTAATTAAAGTCAATTGAAGTTTCACTTAAATTAGAACTGGGCTCTAAATCTGGTAAGAAATTCTCATCACTAGAACCCTTCCAAAGTTACAGTAGAACCTCAGAGTAATGGACACCTTGGGAATGGAGGTTGTCCATAACTCTGAAACAGTCCATAACTCTGAACAAGACATTAGGGATTTCAGCCACGGTGAGGGGATGGGGAGACTCCAGGTGGGAGGGGGAATCGGGGCTTCTGACCCTAGGGGCTGCCAGGGCTCCTGGCAGGGGGTTCAGGGCTTCTACTCCCTGGGAGCACCAGGGCTCAGGGCTTTAGATTGGTGGGGTGGGGGAGAAGAGAGAAACACTGGGGCTTAGAGCTTCAGTCCTGTGGCTCCACTCCAGGTTTCAGCCTCACGGTAGGTGCCGGGGCTCAGAGCTTCTGCTAAAGGGGGAGTGTGGGGTTGAAATTGGTGCACCCTCTTAGCTAAAGCCCTGATGACCCTCACGGGTCTGAAGCTGGAAATGGGGCCGTGGGGCTGAAGCCTCAAGCCCCAGCACTACCCCCGGTCTAAAGCCTTGTGCTCCTGAGGGTCAGAAGTTCCTAGCACCCCCTCCCACCCGGAACCCTGACACCCCCTTCCTGCAGCCCCAACCCCCCCCCCCCCCCCCGCCCCCCATGACTGAAGCCGTGAGCCCCAGGGCTACAGCCCCAAGGCAGTACAGTATTTGCTGATTGGTTTTTTGTTTGTTTTGTCTCCACTGCTGCCTGATTGAGGACTTCTTGGGTGTCTGTTTGACCGGTAAATCCGTAACTCCAGTGTTTGTATCTTTGAGATTCTACTGTAGTGATTATACTAGACATGAGAGAACCTGAAAAAGTTTGGGGTGAGGGCAGGAGGGGAAAAGAAGTTACAGAACACATATACCAAAGTGAAATATTTTTCCTTCTATTCTATACTGGAAGAAACTACTTATAGCTCTAAAAGGATTTTAATTATGAACCTATAACCTAACATTTCTAAATTATTAATTTTAGGTTCGTACCTCTAACTTACACACCATTAACAACTTGGAGAGACTATTAAGGGAAATAAGTCAATAGTTTTCTGATTCCAACTTCCCCCTCCACACCAGAGCAATAAAACAAAGATAAGCTAAAAAAGCCCAACGACTTTCCCTTCTGTCCATGGGCCTCATCCAAGTCCCTCAACTTCACTGAGAGCTGTCGGAAATTAGAATATTATCTGAACGAGGAATTGGTACTTTAAGAATACCAGAAAATTTGTCAAATTAAATATTGATACCTGCAAACAGTACCTATTTTAAATGATTAAGGCACTTTAGCCTGCGGTACAAATCCTGAATTGCCCAAGTCAATGAAATTCAGGAGGTGGATAGGAAAACAAGGCTAGAAATAAGCAACAGCTATATGAAGAACTAAGGATACCCAATGAAAAAGACTGCTTTACTTTTTAAATTAATTTAGCTATGGAACAATTTGACCCAAACCAACCAAGAAACTGGTTAACCATAGTTTAAAACCAGTATTAAAAAAAAAAAAAAAAAAACCCACACCCTCACCAATAGCACTTGGTCCAATACAAGATATTACTTCTCCCACCTTGTCTCTCTGTACAGCACATACATTATGTAAATATATTACACACACAAAAAATGTGTTAAAGAATATGAAAGGTACAAGGTCAGAATCAAGGCTCCCTGCCTATACAATCTAAATTTGGCCCCATTGGGTGTATGCATTATGAGACCATCTTTAATTACATGATCTCATACTATTTTTGCCACAGAACCCCTTCCTCATTCCCTGCACACCAAGTGGATAGCTATTTGTGATGATTGGCACTTGTGGGGAGTCACCTACTGGTCAGGGGGTTAGGCCCTTTGAAATGCAGCAGGGGAAGGGGAGCCCAGGCTCTCCCGCTCCACCAAGCTCTGGTCTTGGGCTCTGTGAGTCCTTAAGGCTGCTCTCCCAGGGCTACTTCCTGTACCCCTCTATTGTCCAAAGTTCGCAGTCTGTGGCAACAACGTGCAAAAAGGGTCAGCTCACTGCTTGGCGCCTCCTCGCGGCTAGCATAGTGTGGCAGCTCTCTCTCTCAGTGGAGATAGCAGCTGCCTCCTCCTCTGACTTGGCCCTCTGGCCAGGTCACCTCCAAGCCTCTCCTCCCCTTCTGGGATAATCCATAAAGAAAACAAGGGGAACCAATACAAACAGAGTTAGTATGAGAAGGGGGAAATGCCTCCTTCTCCGGCTATATCAGAAGTAGGTCCTCCCTTCCCTCAGCCCTTTCCTCAGGAGCTGCGAGTTATAGGTCTGCTCTCTACCCTAGTCTACCCCCAAATGAGTGTTCTGCTTCCTTTTAACTCCTTCTAGGATGACCAGACAGCAAGTGTGAAAAATCAGGACAGTGGGTGGTGGTGGTGGTGGTGGTGGGGGGTAATAGGATCCTATATAAGAAAAAGACCCCAAAATCAGGACTGTCCCTATAAAATCGGGACATCTGGCCACCCTAACTCCTCCTCCAGTCTGTGCATCTCTTGCAGGGATGGGAGTTGGCTGAGCCCAGAGCTACTCCTTAATCCCTTGCTGCCCATGGTTGAATCTGTATACTTCATCACTCTATTCAACCTTTTTTTTCCCCCTCCACATTCTTCACTATGGCCCCAGGCCTTATTTACTGCACACTATTCAAACTTTGTTCTGAATACAGAATTATTTACTTCTTCGTGGGTTTTTCAGTGGCACTCTTCATTATAGTACTTGGGTGCTTCACAGACAGTCAATTTATTTACCCAACAGTCCTGTGAGATGAAGGGATTGATATTATCCCCATTTTACAGATGGGGAGCTGAGGCACAGAGACGTTAAGTACAAAGATGTCCACTACATTTGGATGTCCAATTTGAGCTAGCTGGAACCTGGTTTTTTCAGGGTACTTAGCATTATACAGAACTGTGTGTGTTCAAAGCACATCTCCCATTGACTTCAGTTATAGCTGTGAGCACTCAGCGCTTCTGCAAATCAGACCCCAGGGTCTCAGGTCAGGCACCCAGAAAGTGAGGAACATGTACATAGCAACCACCTGTGAACAGTTTGTTTTAAGTGACTTGCATAGCATCATACAGGAACTCTGCAGCAGAGGCATGGATAGAATCCAATACTCAAGGGCAACATGCAATTGTCTTAACTAGGAGAGCCTTTTTTCCTTTTCTCCCTACCTCATTCACTACACATCTTCCAACCTCTGCAACAAATGAGGCAGGAGCCCTACAGACAATAGTCGTGTTTACTATGCAACCCTGATGCCACCCTGAGAACAGACTCATCTTGAGTACTGAAGGAGGCAGGAAAATAGTATATGATCATGTAATTTAAGACCATCATAATGCATATGCACAAGGGGGTGAATTATGGTTGCAATGCAGGCCAGCCAGCCTTAATACTCACACTTCCTAACTTTTGAGTGTTTGACTGTGCATCCTTAATAATGTTCTTTTAACAGATTTTTGTTGGTAACTTCCTAAGTTTAAAACAAAACAAAACAAAAAAAAACCCACCCTGAAAAACAGCAATCCCATCACATGACATCACACTGACACCCACATGGTCATTAGCATGCTTGGAACCTTTATATCTCTAACCCAGATCCCTGTCACAGTAACTCTTAGCAATAGTAAGTTTTCATCCTTTATGTGGACCAGCTCTAGAAGGGGCTTAGGCACATTGTTTCCCAATGGATTTCACAGATATTTGCTGAAAGCAGAGAAATGGAGAGACCCTGGAATCTTGGGTCGCATTCTAGGCTCTGGAAAGGAGCATACTCTAGTGGGCATGCTCTAGTGAGCACCCACTTGTCCACCCCGATCTCAACCTTTTCTGTCTCATACCCTCTAACCTCTCCCTATCCAAATCTTGTCTCTTCTTTAACTCTGATTTGTCCTATTCTCCTTGCCTACCCAATTCTAGTCTGCATGCCTCAGGGTTCTCATCCCAGTCTCCCTGTCCAGGCTTCGCTGTCCAAATCCTAATCTCCCTGCTGACTTCTAGCCTCTCAGAGTCCCCACCTGGAACCAGGTTCTCCTCCCCCAGCTCCTTGTCCAAGATCTCTTTCTGCCCAATGGCTCCCAGCTCCAGTCACAACCTAGTTATTCCTAGCCCTGGTCTCCTTGTTAAGTCAGTCCTTATCTCCTCACACCATCCCAGCTTTTCATCTGATCTGTTCCCCCCCCTCTACCCAGCCAACTGGCTCCCAGCCTCCCCCCAATCCCCCTCATTAACTCCCACTGCCAGTCTCCTCACACACAGTTCCAACTCCTACTGTCCTTGTCCAGCTAGTCGCAACCCACCCTCTCCCACAGCCTCCTTGCCCAGATAATCCCAGTCTCATCAGAATCCCTGTCCTAATCTATTACAGTCTCTCCCCTGGTCCAGCTTTTGTCCACTCTGCATTCAAATCAGATGAATTCCTTCTCCATCATGTCAACAGAGGGTCACAGAGCACAGAATGGATAGGCTCCTTGCTCTCCGTTCCCGTGCCTAGTCCTAACTTGGTCCAGAGTGGCTGGGAACAGCCATTACAGGGAAAGTATTTCTGATCCCCCATAGCCAGGGCTGGAGCACACTCAGTTGCTCTGTGGTGATGGCACATGGACAGTCCTGTCACATAGAGGAGCTGTGAGGATACGGAACGTGCTCACTCACTCCCGGGAATAGTACAGGCCCAGTCTGGTCAGCACTAGGATCTGTGAGAGGCTCAGTGTGCATGCTTCAGAGATGTTAGCTGCCAACATCAAAGAAACCTCTGCACAACTGTGAACTGCAATTTTTTGAAGGCTTATAATTTGGACAATTTTTGGCCAATTTTTCAGACATGGCAAAATACACATCCCTGACAAAGAGGCCACCCCCTGCCAAATTTCAAGTCTCTAATCCAAAGCATGGAGGCACTAGAGCATTTAAAATAAAAGATTAATATTTATTTGATTTATTTATTTTTTAGTGTATAGACAAACCTAGATTTTTTCCCCATAGATATGTTCTCAGAAATGGCCAAACTACTGAAAACTGACTTATAACAGGAAGCATCAGGCAACCTTAAAAAGTGATGTTACCAATCCCACCTATATCATACAGAACAGACAACAGATATATACACACACACGCATGTGTACAGACACTCTCCAGGTTATGCAAGACCCAACTTACGCAAATTTGACCTTACGCAAAAAGTTCCATAAGGCATAAATAAAATTTTCAAGTTGTGGAAAATATTGCATAGTGTACAGAAATGCAAAGTACTGTACTGTAGTGCGGTGTGCGGAGGAATACAGCAGTAGCATCTCCTACAAGGGAAGGCTTTGCACTCTCACAGCCTCGTGTTATTTCAGTGATACTGTATTTCTGTTCTGAAACCTTGTATTTCTGTTATTTCACCCTATTATTTCATTCAAATCATGCCAGGAAAATGACCAAGTGATAGCAAGAGTGCAGGACCAGTTCATTAGTGAAAGAAGATTGATTTAGAGCAGAAAATGTTATAAATGTTTGGTTTTTTATGCTTGCACAATATACGTTTCCAACTTATGTAAAATTTGGGTTACGCAAGGCTTTCTGGAACAGAATGATTGTGTAAGTCGGGGAGTGTCTGTATTGTATATTTATATAGGTTTTTATCCATTATAAACCAGGATTTTTCTCTCTACTGATTTGGGTCAAATTGTTCCATACCTCCATTGATTAGTACTTTTCATTTTTGTACTAAAGAGTTTCCTGTGTGGCTTTACTGAAGGTCACAGAGAAAGAACTGCATGCTGCTTTATTTAAAAGAAAAGGAGTTCTCTGAAGAACAAGTTAAGAAGTCAATGTCCCATATAGCAGCGATTCTCAACCAGTGGTCTGCGGCCCCAAGTCCCACCGCTGAAACCCAATGCCCCAAGCAGAGCTGAAGCGGGTGAAGACAGGAGCAGTGCAGGGCTGAAACCCCAAACTGCTTCTCTCCCACCCCCTGCTGAAACCAGGAACAGTGCAGAACTCCTCCCCCCCCTCACCCCCCGCCCCGAAGCCAGGAGCGAGGGCTGAAACCCTGACGCAGGCTGAAACCTTGAGCCCACGGGCAGCGTTGAGGGGGCACAAGGCTGTTTCCTTTATAGGAAAGTGAATTATTTAATTGATTTTACTACCTAAAACTTTAATAAGTACAGTTGATAGAAGTCACTATAGCCATATTTTAGAAGCAAACTTTAGCTGCATCAATCATTATTGTGAACAATCAACTGAAAACTACAAATATTTCTCAACTTCTGTTTATAATTTTCTGCAACTCTGTACATATAGGAAAGAAAATGAATAAATTTAAATGGTATATTTTACATATGCAAATTTTAATATATGAATCATTTTTGCATAATGTCTCAAGCAAATTTAATATGTCAATTATCCATGTTGATATGCAATAGCAACTTTATGTCGGCCTTCACACCAGCCTTAATTAACCCACCACTAATGTAGTGATATATAGGTTTTTGAATGGCATTAATTAAAAAGGAATCTGCTGTATGTACATTTTATTTCTTTATCATAAGTCATCAACATAGATATCAATGCTGACATAAGAATGTCAGCTTCTAACCAGAGATAACTTGAGTTTTTTCAACAAAAGAATAATTTAATATGTAACGGAGGGAGTCTCAGTGAAATTCCTTTCAGGGAGGGATATACAAGACTATGTTTGAAATCAACATTACAATACACAGTCTCTTATAAAGATGGATTTCACCCAGGGGTGCTGGAACAATTTGTATAGTGAGGGTGCTGAGAGTCATTGAACAAACGGTAAACCCTGTATATGATGGAAACCACTTCAAGCCCGGAGGTGCAGCAGCACCCCTAGTTCCAGCACCTATGATTTCACAGAATCTCAGTGGGAAAATGCACTTTTCAGCAGTCACCAATGTAGTCAAAAATTGAGATAACAGAATACATTTGAGCAGTCCAGGGCAGCTAACAGCAGCAGTGATTGTGTTAGCACTACAATTTCATGTGCTCTATTATGATTCTAATTCTGCTCTGAAATACAATTGAACAGAATGTATAAGATGCAAGTTATTGCAAAATTTGTCCCAGGTGTTTAGACTATCTACATTGTTCTGAGCTCTTTGATCTCCAAAGATTCACAATGCATTCTTCCTAGCATACCACTGCCAGTGAGCTCTTTGAAAATATTATTCAGCACTGTATGTATAAATTTTGCCTTTGAAAAAAACTAAAGATTCCTGGATTGATCTCGTGGGGGGGGGGGAGGGGGAGGAGGAGGAAGGGGGGCAAAAACACACCAAAATCCCTTGAATACATACACAGTAAACTAGTCAAATATGAATAATTCAAAAGGTGAAAAAACTTGTTGCTTGAACTAGTTCATGAGAAAATTTAAAGATGTGGATGCAGTCATTTAAATATATGCGGTCTCTATAAAAATAATGTATACAGTTCTTATACTTCATTTAAATGTGAAAAACAACTATGACATTCATTCTTTGTCCCATTTTTATTCTTATTCCATTCAACTATGATGTTTGTTGTAAAACTTTTTATTGATACACACATTGAAAGATCCCAAAGCACAACTGATACCCAAACTATTGCATCATAATTTTCCAAGGATTGACTGATGCACCTGACAAAGGTATAAAACAGTGACCTAAGGCAAAACAAGAAAAGCTTCTAAAAGTCACTATTCTTATTTGCAGCAATCGAAATTCTGAATAATCTAAAATGTGTCACTTTTGACAAATATCCACAATTAAATTAATATGTAAAACAAAAACAATTTGAATAAAACAATGGTCCCTTTTAAAAACAAAACCAGTTTATTATGCATAGCAACACTAATATTTTAATTATCAACATAACTTTTGTTATTTGCAGAGGGATGACTTGAAAGATTAATTTAGTAGTAAATGACGCAAACTTTATTCTTTAACTCAACATTACAATAAAACTTTTATTAAAGACATTTAACAACCTATATAACTTCATAAATCAGTAGAGTAAAATATTTAAGGATTCAATTTTAAAATATTTGTAATGTTTTCCTTAACATGAGAATATTATGGAAACATTAATAATTCATACAAATAGTGAGCGCTATTCCATTACCATTTGCTGCCAGTGCTATTTAAAAAATTATTATACAGCATACAAAGTATACAAATATGCTCACAACTGAAGAGAGAGTTACTAAAATGTAAATTTGTCTTATATATGCAAACAGAGTTTCCAAATACTGCATATTTACATTCATGGTAGATGGCCCTTTGAAAGTGTGCTTAATTAAAAAAGGATGTGCTGAGACACAGTAACTTATACGGTAAGTAACAACAAATAGTAGGAATCTCTTTGGTTAGTATCCATTTTTAGAATCTTTATAGCTATCTTTAAAATCTTGAAATGTGCGAGTATAGGTTGCTTATTGTTTCCACACACTTCACAGATACAGTCCTATATTTTAAACTCATTATTATAATGAAATATAAGACCAAGAAAGAGCCTTTGATTGAATAAGTTTAACAATGAAAGTTGGATTTAATAAATATTTTGCTTAAATTCCTGAACTGGATTAAAACTGTCTAAAGTGGAGTTATATGTATAACTGATACATTTCTTATATATCCAATGTGTAATTTTCTTCATTAAATAAGATTGTATTGTTAGTTTGTTGCCTAATTTAATGTTCAGAAATAGCTAAATAATTTGATGCCTTTTTATGGGGTATCTAGCATTATTTGGTAGTGATAATTTCTACATTTTAATTACTAAACATTAAGTGAAATTCAACTATGACCACTATTATTTTTAGTCTAATTAAATAAATGGCACTAGGTCCCCAAAATCCACACAATACCAATGTAAGACAACAGCTACCTATTTTTATAATAATACACCGTTTATGAAGCATACATTGATCAAGCTGACAACTAAATTAATAGAAAATTAGCTACAGAATATTTATTATACACCATTAGTTATAAATAGCACTTAGCACAGAAAAGGGTAACTCCCCCCCCCGCCCCCCCCCCCCACACACCTACTAGCAGATCAGTTTCAGTGCCATTATTGTCAAGCACATTAAATTTTCAGGATGCATGGTGTGGTTTCTAGGTTCTCTTTAACCCCCTGAACTGTGTTTTTAAAATTAGGCATTTTATATTTAAAAAGCCAGAGCAGAAACATTAATAAAAATATTCTGCAAACTTCTACAAACTACACATTTTTATTCTTCTGTTGTGAATCTTAATATTAGCAAAATTGGTCAAAATAAAATGACAGCATTCACTGGAGATCTGCTAACGTTATAAGGCAACAATTTGCATGGGTGGTTCATTCGCCCCCTCCCCCCAACAGATGAGAAATGATTAAACTGAAGAAATTGTGTAAGAAAACAGATGAAAACCAATTTTACATCCAAGACATCATAATCTTTAGTTTACCTATTCCAGTTCTTATGGAAAAGGTAAAAACCATAAACCATGGATTATATATTTTAATCATGAAAACCAGCAGATTTCATAACTCATTACAATATGACGGCAGAGGTTCGTGATAAATGGTTTAGAGGAGGTTAAACAAAGCAATGTAGCTCTTGAAGGTGATAGTGTGGAACAAAAGTCATGTTTCTGAGACCTCTTGCTTTTCAGCAAAGGAAAATGAATACAGGATTCTTCTGGGAAATGCTAACAAAGGAAAATATAGAATAAATTTAAAAGAGCCAATCCAGCTATTAAATTCTCAGAAAGCAACGAAGTAGCACCTTCAACGAACACACTCAGACATTCCTAATTTTTTATTTAACAAAGACAGTTTTATAGTAGGAGATACTGCTTACATGCTCTTTTTTCTGATCTATTCATTGTGCATCCAACTGTTACTAGTGCACATAATCTTCGCAATTTCTTTCATTGATATTAACAGGGAAATATCACAGATAGCAAAACTGATGCTAATCCCAGGCTCACAACAAACAATCACACACACATGTCCTTTAATAATCTTCAAGGAAAGACTAGCCATGTCTAACAATAGAAAATAGCCCTGAACATCAAATAGCCCTGACAAGCAAGAATCGTTGAGTAGAAGCAAAGAGATGCTAATGAGTGAGAGACAAGGTCAGGATGCGAGGAAGCATAGTACAGTGCTACAGCTTTCCGTGTGGGGAAAACCTAACTGCTGCCATTTACGCTGAAATAACATTTGTTAGGGAAACAGGAACGTCCTACCTCTTTCACTCCTCCGTTTGGTGAGCAGCGATGTAGTGTGGGGTGGTTTCCTTTTGCGATGGATGCAGCAGCAGCCGCCCAGCCTGTCTCTCAAGCAGCCTCCATTGCTCTCCCCGCGGCTGCCACACCATGGCAATGCAAGCTCAGTCACTCCAGTGATCACATGCTCCCTGCAACCCACCAGACCCAAGTTGGGCAACAAGAGAAGGCACGCTCCCGCTGCCTCGCCAAATGGGAGAGTTTGGGTAAAAGTTGAACCCTGCCAAATTGTACAGAACTGCTCCTACTGGGGAAAAAGGTAAAAGCTGGATTCCACCTGGATCCCGGTGATATTTGTACCCAAGCCTCCAAATTCCATTGCGTAAACAGAAATGTCTAACTCAGGGGTTCTCAAACTGGGGGTCACGAGGTTATTACATGGGGGGTTACGAGCTGTCAGCCTCCACCCCACACTTCACTCCAGCATTTATAATAGTGTTAAATATTTTAAAAAGGGATTTTAATTCATGGGGGTGGGGGACGCACTCAGAACCCTGTGTTAAAGTGGTCACCAGTACAAAAGTTTGAGAACCACTGGTCTAGCTGCTTCTACTGCACAAATAAACCAATTCTGACCACTGATTGGTTCTGGTGCACTAGCACAACAAAAACCCGGTTCTGGCCTGCTTAAGTAGACAACAAGTTTAGCTGCTTCTACTCCAGCAATGAAACACAGATACCAAAGCATCCCAATTCAACTGAACAGAAATCTTGGCCCCGGTGGCCTGTCACCCCAAAAATCTGGCACCTACTCTTCAAATTCCACTGCCTAAACAGAGAACATGATTAGCCTTTGCTATTTACCAAAAAAAAAAAAAAAAAAAAAAAATGTGGACACCAACACAGCTAGGTGCAACAGCAGAGCAAAACCCAGATCCAGCACCTGATACGCATTGGATCCTTCTCAGTCCCTCTCCCGCAAATTCCACTGCCTAGGTAGAAAACATGTTGAGGCTTAGGAGTGACTAAAAAAATCCAGACTCTGATGCAACTCACAGCAATAGTGCCACAAAATCTTGGATAAAGCATCTGGACCCTAAAGCCTTACCAGTTTTGGCTCCAGAAAGTGCACCATCAAAATGGAGAGAAAGTGTTGCTTCTACTGTTCCACCAAAAATATCTGGACCCAATAGACATTTGTACAAGAAAGATGCAAAAACTGCACTTTCACCACTATAGTATCTGAATGCTTTACAAGCATTAATTTATTTTCACAATACTCCTGTAAGGTGAAAGTGTACTATCCCCATTTTAGAGAGGAGGAGCTGTCACAGTTGCGCTACTTATCACTGGTCTGGCACCTCCATCTCATCATTTCTGGGGATTAGCTCTTAAGGCCAACACCCTTGTCCGTAGCTTGCATACCATCACTCTGCCTCCAGGCTGCAGCTCCTCTCACTGCAGGACACACAGCATCCTCTTTGTGATTAAGCCCTCTGGCTAGGTCACTCAGTGTTCCCCCTTCTGGGTTTCAACCCATTAACAGTCCTAGGCAATCTTCCCATTCACTGCCCCAGTTCCACTCCCTCAAGCTCCAAGAATCCTTCAAGAATCCTCCTCCCTCTTCCCAGGGAATAACTACTGCCTGCCTTTCTCAGCAGCCCCCAAACACTCTCCCTTTTCCCAGGGAGTTTCTCCCCTTTCTCGGCAGCTGCCCCTATCTGTAGACAGCTTCCTGCACAGGTGAGCCTGTTCCTAATTAGCTGCCTCCAGCCAAAAGCTCCAGTATGAAACCTAATTAACTGATTGGAGCCACCTAGCCCAAGTCTACTCTTGCAGGACTATGAGGGGGAGGGGGAATCTCACCCCATCACAGGAGCTGTGGCACAGAGTTTAAGGTAAAAAATGTGCATTAATTTTGGGTGCCCAATTTGAGATAACAAGAACTGGAGAATTTAGCATTATATACAGGGCTGGCTTAACCTTTTGTCAGCCTAGCACCAAACATATTTGTGGACCCCCATAGGGGCAATGCAACATGGCGTGGGGGGAGGTTGGTTCCTGGAGCGAGGGGCCAGCCAGGGGCAATGGGGCATGGCATAGCATGGCAGGGGTGCCCTCACTCTGCCCAGCCCAGTGCGAGGGCACTGTTTACAAACCGGCAGTTGCCAGACACACAGTGGCCCGCTGCCAGCATGCCCCTTCCCCTTGGGGGCGGGCCTATGCCATGCCACACGGCCCTCTCCCCAACACCCCCGACTCTCTATGCCCAGCACCCCCCACACAGACCCGCTCACATCCCCACCACAATGCCCAGCACACCACACAGAACCCCCACTCCCTAGCACCCCAACACACACATCTCCCACCGACAGCGCCCTTTCCCACAGCCCCACCACCACAATGCCCCAAACAGACCCCCCCACTGCCTATCATCCCAACATGCACAAACCTCCCCCACTGCCCAGCACCCCCCAGAGACCCACTTCCCCACACCCTGCCCCCCAACCATACTCACCAGCCCTTCTGAACCAGCTCAGAGCAGGGATCCCCCCTCCCAGCTCAGTGCTAGGGGGCAGGACAGCTGAAACTCAGGAGCACAGAGGGGCCCCATCCAGCCCTGCCTGCCTGGCACTGGTGGTGCCCATAGCATAGAGGAGGCATTTCCTT
Organism: Chrysemys picta bellii; assembly: GCF_011386835.1. Lineage (NCBI taxonomy): Eukaryota > Metazoa > Chordata > Testudines > Emydidae > Chrysemys > Chrysemys picta. Next base: position 90,514,039 of record NC_088795.1, read on the forward strand.
GCAGGGGTGGTGGAGGGCAGCTGCCCACTTCTCCAGCCTGTCACTTCCAGAGAGTGGCAGGGAGAGGTGGGCCCCGGCAAGCCTGAAGCGGATGGTCACCGGCCTGGAGCAACAGCGACTGAGGGATCTTCTCTGCCCCTGTCCCTGGCAGTGCTGGGGGTGGAGAGGCACCCATCCCTCAGCTGGCTGAGAGAAGTGAACAGTGTGGGGAAAGGGGGGAAGGGCCAGGGGGTGGAGAGGAGCCAGCAGCTTGGGGTGCATCATGGGCCTGGTGCCATGGCACCACTGTAAACTTAGTACTGATTATATAGCACTTTGTGTTCAAAACACATGTCCCAAGTCCCCTTGACTTCAGTTGCAGCTATCAGTGCTGAGAACTTCTGCAAGTCAGACCCCTTGGTATCAGGTCTTCAAAGATCTCTGTGTAGCTTGAAAGCTTGTCTCTCTCACCAACACAAGATAAAAGATATCCAGTAAAAGATATTATCTCACCCTCACTGTCTCTCTAATATCCTGGGAAAAGATATTATCTCACCCTCACTGTCTCTCTAATATCCTGGGACTCAAAGGCTACAACACTGCATACACCATAGAGAATTATGCCACAGGAGGAGAGTGAAGGTGTGTTTTAATGGCAGAAACAAAGAGAAAGGGGTGGGCTATTGAGGAAATCTAGATCGCTTTTCTTATACAAGTTGTCCCATTGATTTCATCATCCTCATCTACTCAGAAAATCAACTTCATGAAGCTTTTCAACAGTGACCACTGCAAGATTTCTCTAACTCCTTAAACATGTACCAATTACCTGATGCAGTCTGTGTATCTAAATTGTGCATGACCTAGATTGCAAGTTCCTTGGAGCAAGGACTGAAAGGACTGCATCTTATTTTATGTACGTATACTATACTTGGGTGGCTCACCCCTTAAAGACTGGAGGGCTGGGGCTAGTCAACCTTGATTACAGAATGAGTCAGATTTGGGAGAGATTAGGGTTATTGCCCTATTAAGGGCAGGAGGCTGCAATGAGGGAGGAAATACTCAGGGATTAGAGGCTCCTAGGAATGAGCAGGTTCTAGCAGAGAGTCATCAGTAATTTTCCTTGGACTCCAGGGAGATACTGATGAAGGTGGGAAGCTGAGTAGCAGATACCGCTTCCAGCCTCCTGGGGAACCTGCATGGCGAATATAAAAAGCTCAGTGTTCTAGAGAGCTTTTCCTGCCAGGCATCTCAGGAGGGGAGGTGCAGGGCATATCCCAATCTCTCTGTGTTTGTGTGTGGCTCTGAAGTCTGAATTTCAAGCAGTCACACACACAAAACAGTTGGTGTACCTGGTCCCGGTCAGTCTGTGACTGTGAGGAGCAGGAGTGAGTGGAGGGGCTAAGGGGTGCAGTCCCAGTCCAGGTAAATTAGTGTGTGTGGGGGGGGGAGGAGGCAGTGAAACCTAGCTGGAGGGGGGAGCCACAGCCCCCCAGAGTGGGATGCTGCAGCAAGGAAAGTGCACTGAAACCCCTCACTCTCCTTGCAGAGTGGGTGGGGGGGCAGATGCTGCATGCAAGCAGGGCTTTGGAGCTGTGCTCCGGCTCCGCTCCAGCTCCGGGCAAAAACCTACTGCTCCGGAGCTGCTCCATGCTCCAGCTCCAGGCTCTGCTCCAAAGCCCTGCATGCAAGTCCCACTCCCCTACCCCTTTTTTATTTCTAGTCCTAGTTTTGCTGCATACAACATTAAGTTACACATTAAAATTATTAAAATACATTTGTGCGTATTTACATTATTACTAAAAAAAATCCTGGAATCTGTATGAACACTCTCCACCCCCTCTGAAATGGGTTGGACTTGTTTTGAAAGGGGGTGGGTGGGTGGGTGAGAGAGTGACTGACTTGGCAACTCTGGTTAGGACTGAGACTCTGGCAAGGCAGGGCTTGGAAGTGGCCTGTCAAAACAAGGAAACCTTTCCAGGTTTCCAGGCCTGGGCAAGACCCTGATCAAGCAGGGGAGGGACTACAAAGGCCCTAGACAGGAATGCCTGGGAGGAGGAAGAGAAACTTTGTGTTGAATAGATTTAGAAATGGGATTGTTTTGGAATTTTGAGTTTTATTTGCAGTTTACTTTAGACTAATAAACCCAGTCCCCAAGGATGGCTTTTTTGACCAAGAAAAAAACGGAAGTTTTATTTAAACAGTCCAAGGAGGCAGGCTATAGCATCACCCCAAGCCATGACGGAGCACAAGATAGGCAGCCTGCCCAGTTACAGTACTCAACTAAGAAAGGTTAATATTAATTACAAAAAATAAATTGTAGAGAGTCAAAAACTGTTTATTTAGAGAATAAAATGTTTTAATTGGTTTTTAAATAAAATAGAAAGCAATTGTCTTTATCTTTAAACAATGAAGAACAATTTGATTTATTTCTGGATAGCTGGGACATGTAATTTATGAACCACTATTGAGTATAAATCTCTTCCACTGTCCAGAACTGGTGCACCGGACACCACACACAATTCCTCATTGCTCTTGCAATGAACCTTTGGTCAAACTTGATCCATTCCATAATTAAATTCATATTGGTTATAAGACTTCAGCTATTTAAAAGTGTTAACTCTGCTACTTTAGATAAAGCAGAGGAAGAGAATGCCGTGAGAAGACAATTTCTTGCTGCAAGATACGTATTGATAAAGGTATGTTTTTAAAAAATATAATATTGCAATGACTGAAATAGACAATCATTTTGCCTGACAGATATGAGTGCACCACAATGACTGCACCATTACTTATCACTGCAACTATTCAGTGACAGTATAATCTGAGTGGATCAAGGAAGCAACTGTTTCAGGCAAAGAACAAATTATCCATAGAGGAAAGGTAAAAACCAGCTACTTACAGTAAGTGTGGGTCTTCGAGTGCTTGTCCACATATATTCCACTGTTGATGCACGTGTACCCAATGCACTCAAGTTTGCATACTTTTGACCTGCAGTGTCCACTGGGTGCCATGCCTGCACCTTAAATGTGTTTGTACCTTCGAGGGCGTAAAGAGCAGAGCAACCCCAAGTGCCTCTCAGTTCTTTCACCAATACAGAAGCCAGGTCTTATTGAGACCCTGTAGTAGTGTGGACAGATGACAGGAGTGAAATATATATGGACAACACATCTCAAAGAATCACAGTGACTGTAAGGTAAATAATCATTTCTTCTTTGAGTTCTTGTCCAGAGATATTCCACTGCTGGTGACTCACGAGCCATAACCTGGATTACCAAAACTGAGTGCTAGTTTACCTAATCAAGACTCCTACCAAAATTGGCATTAGATTAGGATGCTTCAGTGCTGGGTGAACATGCACACTGAGCCCCAGTGGCTGCCCTACATCTATCTAGTATTGAAACATTTATCAAGAAGCAACAGAAGCTGCGTGTGCTCTTGTAGAGTGAGCTGTCACTCTCATTGGTGGATCTATGCTGGCTAATTCATAGCCCAGCCTGATGCAAGTAGGAAGACAGTCAGAAAGTCTCTGTGTTGAAATGGCCTGGCTTTCACCTCATTCTCATCCCCATAAGCTATGAACTGTCTGGGGATACTCTAAAGGCATTAGTGTTATGAATGTAGAAAGAACATGCCCTGGGAACATTTAGGGTGTGAAGCTTAGCTTTAGTATGAAAGTGGTTTGGGGGGGAAAAACACAGATAGGTACATAACCTGGTTTAGATGGAAGCTGGAGACTACCTTTTGATATGAATTTTGGGTGAGGTCTCCGGGCCAATCTACTCAACACTGGTGAGGTCTCATCTGGAGTACTGTGTCCAGTTTGGCTGCCACAAGAAAGATTGTTTAAGAAAGATTTGAACATACTGGAGAGAGTCTAGAGGAGAACAATGAAAATGAGAGTTTTAGAAAACATGACCTATGAGGTAAAGTTGAAAGAACTGGGCATGTGTAGAGAGGTGGGCAAATAAGTCTTTAAATATGTAAAAGGTTGTTATAAGGAGGATGGTAATCAGCTGTTCTCCATATTCACCAATGGTAAAAAAAGTAGCAGTCTTAATCTGCAGCAAGGGGATTCAGATTAGAGATATAGTTAGAAAGTTTTTCTTAACTATAAGGATAGTTAAGCACTGGAACAAGTTATCTTGGCAAGTTGTGGAATGCCCATCAATGGAGGTTTTTAAGAACAAGACAGACACCAACAGGCTTGGTTTAGGTATATTTAATCCCTGCCTCAGTGCAGGCGGATGAACTAGATGACCTCTTGAGGTCTCTTCCAGCTAGGGTGACCAGATCAGCAGTATAAAATATCGGGACGGGGGAGGGGAGGAGCAAAAAAAAAAAAAAAAAAAAAAGGAGTTTAAAAGGGGCTGGGGGCATTAGCAGGCCCCGGCCACGCGCACTGCCCTCCCCGTGGAGCCTCCCACCCCCCGGCCCGCCACGGGCATATGCGGCGCACAGTGGGTCCGGGTGGGGGCAGTGCGGAGTGGGCGGGGGCCGGGTGGGCGGTGCAGGCCGAATCCCTGCTGCTGCCAGGGAGCCCTGCACCTCTCCCTCCCGCTCGCGGCTTCGGCTCCTTCCCGGCGGGACGCGCCTCCCGCTGCCCTGGCCACATGCGGTGCGTGTCCCCCGTGTCTAGTCTCCCTCCCGCCAGGAAGGAGCCGCTGGACGCGTGTCGCATGTGCCTGGGGCGGGCCAGGGGGTGCGTCCCGCCGGGAAGGAGCTGCAGCCGCGAGCGTGAGGGAGAGGCGCGGGGCTCCCCGGTAGCAGCAGGGATTCGGCCCACGTCTCCGCGCTGCCCCCGCCTGGACCCACCGTGCTGCCCCGCAGGCTGCAGGGCTGGAGCAGCCTCCAGGCTGCGCTCCTGGCCCCGGCGTGCAGCGGTCCGGGGGCCGAGCAGGAGCCCCCTGGCACAGCGGGGGGCTCAGAGCTGAGCCCCCCCGTTTCCCTCCTTTGCCAGCCCACCTGCCCGGGTGCTGGAGCTGACTCACCAGCTCCAGGATCCAGGCACCGCTGCCACCCACCCAGGCTTGCGGGAGGAGGAATGTTGCGTGGTTGGGGGAAGAGGCAGGGCCAGGGCAGGGATTTGGGGAGGGAGCCAATGGGGGAAGAAGGGGGAGGAGCCGGGGCGGGGGGGGGGGGCCGCGAGCGCCAGAGCGGAGGGCAAAATTTCTTTTTTGTCCAGTGTCCCGACCAAACATTGGTCAGGACACGGGACAAAGAAGCAAATATCGGGACGTCTGGTCACCCTACTTCCAACCCTTTATTGCTATATGCTGCTCTCAGAGTAATTCCATGGCTATTGTTTGTTGTTGTTTCGGTTTGGTGGAGGTTTCAGAAAGTGGAGGAAGTAACCAGCAGAACAGTCATTTCAGACTTGATTCTCACACGGAGGAATTTTGTTGCAAATCTTAAAGTGGAAGGCAATTGGGGTAAAAGTGATTAAGAAATGATAGATTTCATGATTTAATGAAAGGAAGAAGTGAAAGTGGCAGAATAGGACAAAAGACTTAAAAAAAGCAGACTTTAAAGAACTCAGAGAACTGGTAAGTAAAGAAGACGGAAAGGAAGGCAGGGAAGAAAATCTAAGGAAAAAGTTGTTCAAGATAACTGGCAGTTTCTCAAAGCCCCAATATTAAAGGCACAACAGCAAACTATCCTGATTTGAAGGAAAGATAGGCAGAACTGGAGCTATTTAATTACCTGAAAATCAAAAAGGAATCCTACAAAAAGTGGAAATGCAGACAAACATGGACACATTTGCTAAGGAAGAGTACAGAAGACTAGCACAGGCATGTAGGGATAACAGCAAAAAAGCTATGGAACAGAATGAGTTAGATCTAGCAAGGGGCATAAAAGACAATAAGAACTTTTTTTTACTACATTAGGAGCAAGAGAAAGACCAAAGAAAGTGTAGGTCTTATATTTAGAGATGAAGGAGAGCTAATAACAGACAACATCAAGAAGACTGAGGCGCTTAATCCCTATTTTGCTTCACTCTTCAATAAAATGGTAAATTGTGACCAGATACTTCACATATTTAATATTAACAAGAGAAAAGAACACAAGCCAAAATAGGGAAAGAACAGGTTAAGAACAGGTTAAGAACAGGGGGGGGAGGGATAGCTCAGTGGTTTGAGCATTGGCCTGCTAAACCCAGGGTTGTGAGTTCAATCCTTGAGGGGCCACTTAGGGATCTGGGGCAAAATCAGTACTTGGTCCTGCTAGTGAAGGCAGGGGGCTGGACTCGATGACCTTTCAAGGTCCTTTCCAGTTCTAGGAGATGGGATATCTCCATTAATTTCTAGACAGTATTTGGTCTTGCCATGCGGGCCGGGGACTGGACTCGATGACCTATCGAGGTCCCTTCCAGTCCTATAATCTATGAATCTAAGAATATTTAGAAAAGTTATATTCAAGTCAGCAGGGTCTGATGGACTTCATCCTAGGATACTTAAGGAACTACCTGAAGCAATCTCAGAAGCATTAGAACTAATGGAGGAGGGATGAAGTCCCAGACAACTGAAGAAGGGCAAACATAGCATCTATCTTTAAAAAGGGGAACAAAGAGGACCAAGGGAATTATAGACCTGTCAGCCTAACTTTGATACCTCCTGTTCTGCCTATCTTTCCTTCATATCAGGATAGTTTGCTATTGTGCCGTTAATATTGGGGTTTGAGAAAATTATTTAAAAATTTGTGAGCACGTAGAGGATAATAGGATTATAAGGAATAGCCAACATGGATTTGTCAGGAACAAATCACTCCAAACCAACCAAATTTTCTTCTTTGAAAGGGTTACTGACCTAATAGTGGGGAAGCAGCACTTGATTTTAGTAAAATTTTGGCACAGTTCCACATGACATTCTCATAAGCAAACTTGGCAGGGGGATATCTAGTGGGATTCTGCAGAAGTATATCCTGGGTTTGATACTATTTAATATTTTCATTAATGACTTGGATAATGGCATGGAGAATATGCTTATAAAATTTGCGGATGTCACCAAGCTAGGAGGGGTTGCAAGCACCTGGGAGGACAGGATCAGAATTCAAAACAACCTTGACAAATTGGAATCAACAATATGAAATTCAAGAAAGACTAATGCAAATTACTAAACTGAGGAAGGAAAAAATCAAATGCACAACTACAAAATGGGGAATAACTGGCTAGACAGTAGTACCGCTGAAAATATCTGGGGTTATAGGGGATCATAAACTGAATACGAGTCAACAATGTGATGCAATTGCAAAAAAGGTGAATATCATTCTGGAATGTATTAACAGGAATGTCTGATGTAAGATGTGGGAGGTAATTGTCTTAGTCTACTCAGTGCTTGTGAGGCCTCACCTGGAATACTCATTCAGTTCTGGATGCCACACTTTAAGAAAGATGTGGATAAACTGAAGAGAGACCTGAAGAAATTAACAAAAATGATAGGAGGTTTAGAAAACCTGACCTATGAGGAAAGGTTAAAAAAAACTTGGGAGGTTTAGTCTTGTGAAAAGAAGACAGAAAACCTGATAATAGTTCCCATTTGTTAAAGGTTGTCATAAAGAGGATTGTAATCAATTGTTCTCCATGACTACTGAAGGTAGGAAAAGTAGTCATGGACTTAACCTGCAGCAAGATTTAGGCTAGGTAGTAGGATAACTATAAGGATAGTTAACCACTGGAATAAGCTTCCTAGTGGATCTGTGGAATCCCTGTCACTGCATCTGAAGAATGAGATTTTTTTACCCACGAAAGCTTGTGCCCAAATAAATCTGTTAGTCTTTAAGGTGCCACCAGACTCCTTGTTGTGTTTGTGGATACAGACCAACATGGCTACCCCCAATACCTGTCATTGTAGGTTTTTAAGAATAGGTTAGATAAACACCTGTCAGGAATGTTCTAGGTTTATTATGTCCTAGCTCAGAGCAGGGGGTTGGACTATATGACTTGTTAAGGTCCCTTCCAACCCTACATTTCTCTGATTTGATGGCAAATACAAAAATGTCATAGGCTTCTTGACATAGAGGGGTGGATTTTGCTCCCTCTTGTTTGTTTGTATAAAACATGTCTGTGGTAATAATTCACAATTTGAAATGTTAGTTCTTTTAAAATGGGAGGAAAGTTATGCATGCCCAATAACTAGCTCTTAGCTCTAAGATATTTATATGAAGTTGTGTTTCCTGAGAAGTTCACATACCTTGTGTCTGAAGGTTGTCCAAATGGGCTCCCCAAACAAATCTTTCACCAACATCTTTGAAGGCAATAGTGGAGACAATGGTACTTTTCTTGCAGACTTTCAGAGAGTCTTTCCACCAATTAAATGACATGATTTCTGGGGGAACATGCACTGACATATCCAGGTGATGCCTGCTGATATAGACTTTAACCACCCTTTTATGCAAAAAAGATGAAGTCTGGCAATATTGAGTTACGTATATGCAGAAGGCCATGTATCCTAGGAATCTGAGACAAGCCCTCATCAGTGTCTTGGGATGAACTTGCTGTTGGGGTGAATGGGTCCAGTATAGTCTGTCGTTCTTGTGGCAGACAGGTCATTGACATCTTGGAGTCTAAAACTACTCCTTTAAAATCTATTCGATTTAGAGGTTAGTATTAATTTTTCTTTATTTTTAGACCTAAGGAAGCAAAAAGTTAGAGTCCATTGAATGGTTTGTTACTTGTTGATGCAACTTTCCATGAATGACACAGTTTTCCAAGTATGGATAAACCTGGACTTCTTGTTTCCTGAGGTAAACTCTCTCTACCATTAGGCATTCTATGAATATCCCTTGTGCTGTTGATAAGCTGAATGGTAGCACCCTGTCCTGGCAGTGGGAATTATCCACTTACTCCTTTTTGTGGGCAAGGTGAATCTTTATATGGAAATAAGCATCTTGGAAGTGAAGAACTACATACCAGTCATGTGGACCTAGGGCTGGAATCATTCGCAGCCAGAATCCATCCTGAACTTGAGCTTGCCAATAAAGGTGTTTAGCTGTTTCCTGGAAGTTATAAAGCTTGGTTTACGCCTTAGCCTCCCATCACCATGAGGCCCCGCCCCCTCTGTGGCCCTGTCCCCTGCTCCTCCTCTACCCCCACTCAACACCCCACCCTCCTGGCCCCATTGGAGGCCAGAAGTCAAAGCATTGCGCAGCACTGGCTGTTCCCAGGCAGTAAGAGCTGCCCGGCTGGGGGACCTGGCTCCAGGGCTGGCAAAGCCCTGGCAGAGCTCGGAGAGCAGTGACCGCAGGGGGCAGGACCCAGGAGCCCAGGCCAGAGTGGGTCAGTCCGGGCCACTCTGGGGAGCCCTAGACTCTCCACCTGTCCTGGGCAGCATGCCTCAGTGAGCGGGGACATGGGCCAGGGGCTGCTTTCGGACAACCCGTCCCCTGCTGGGGCTTACTTCTCCGCTGCTACTGGAGGAGGAGGATTATAAATTATCCTTAGACTCTGTCCCCAGAAGCTCCTGATTGGTCTTTTCTGCATTGGAGTCATGGCTCTTTGGGGTAGGACAGGGACCTGCTGTGCCAGTCTGAGCCCGGTGCCCTACCAGTGTAAGTGTTGGCTGGCTAGCCACAGACAGGGCATAATTCCCCAGCTGTAGAGCCTGTAATTTTATGTTGGAGTCATGATTCCTGGGGTAGGGTGAGGACCTGACATGCTGGTATGACACTGAGCTCTGTACCCTGCTGGTGTGAGGGTTGCTGGCTGGCAACAGGTAGGGCATAATTCAACCTTTGTAGAGCCTCAGGGCAGGTCTACGCTAGGGGGTTAAGTCGACCTAAGTTCTGCAACTCCAGCTACGTGAATGAAGTAGCTGGAGTCAATGTTGCTTAGGTCAACTTATTGCGGTGTCTACACTGCACTGGGTCGACGGGAGAAACTCTCCTGTTGACTTACCTTACATTTCTCATTCCGGTGGAGTACCTGAATTGACGGGAACGTGATCTGTGGTCAATTTAGCGGGTCGATTTAGACCCACTAAATCGATCCCCGGTGGATTGATCGCTGATCCACAGTAAGTGTTGACATACCCTCAGGGAACATTGCTTAGGTTTAAGCAGGGGGGGGGTTTGCAGGACAGCTCTGTCAGATCTGAATGGAGGCAGAGAAGTCTAGCAGGGAGATGCTGCAACAGTGGATCCAGGTGGTTGAAACCACTACTCTGCCAGATGAGGAGGATTATAAATACCAATGGCAAGAAAATGAACAAAATTAAAGGTTTTTGAACAAAATTGTTGCAAGAAATTGAACCAACTTTTTCCACTATCAGAGGCAGAAAATCTGGTAGACTGAGCTGAAAGGTGACCCTTGTCCTAGAGGCTCCAGCAACAACATTGGATTGCCTCTAAATTCTGCAGGTGGAGAGCATTAGACCACAAGTAATGAATGAAGAGAGAAGCTGTACAACAGAATAAGGCACTGGCCCCCTTTCTTTTTGGAAATCGGAAAGTAATCAGAGTTAAACTCTTACCCTCTGTGTTCATTTAGTATTTCTTACATGGGTCCAAGATTTAGAAGTGATTGCACCTCCCTATGTAACTTACTCTTGTGTGAGAGATCACTGAAAAGGGATAGGAAAGGTGAGGGTATGGGGGCTGGGAAAGGTCTGGAACTTAATGAAATATTTACCTCTACAGCTGCCAGGATGCATGGTCCATAGTGATAATGTTCTAGACCCCACAAAGATGAAATAAATGAATCCCAAATGGAGGAAATATAACAGGAAGATCCAATAGAATTTGTATGCTACTCCTCACCAAATCAAATCTGCTGCATTGATAATGATGATGATGAGGGCAATGAGCAGACTTGCTGTTGGATGCAGATGACTTTCCTCTGTGGAAATTTTGGCACTTTCTAGGGGGTTCAGGTTACCTATGTCAGGTATAAAAAGATTGCCTCTGCAGCAGTTGAGTTTTAAAGTCCTTCTGCTTTGGTGTCTGAGCATATACCCCTAAGGATTTAAATGTAGCATGTGAGTTCTTCAGAAAGAATAAGGCCTCCGTTATTTTAACATTGAAAAGTTTACATTCTTCAAATTGAAGATCCTCAGTTCTTAAGGGATCCCTGCTGACAAACCACAAGGATCTCCTCAGAGCAAGGGAGGCAGCCATGAATTTGGAAGCTATATTTACAGCATCAAGGGCTACTTGGAGGGATTTAATCACCACCAGTTGACCTTTGTCAATCAGTGACTTTAACTCCTTCTTGTTTACAAATTTAGATAAGGAGTCCCAATTCAAATAATCATAGGTTGCCAACAGGACCTGGTAATTGGCAACTCATTTGGAAACTTGATGCAGAATAAGTTTTCCAAACACACTAACTTTTTGTGTCTCTTGCCTTTTAGTGTCCCATTTTGCTTTGTTTCAACCTCTCATTCACATCAGTGACAATTAATGACCCCGTGCTGGTGGTCATAGAAAATTGCTGGGAGCTCTGGGAAGGCACTTAGGAGTGATGGTCTGCTCTCTTTGATGCTGGTGCCAGAGAAGCAGGCACCTGCCAGAGCAATGTAGCTGGCTGTAAAAGCCCTTTGTTGGTCATTGCAAGACATCCTAGCACTGAAGTGTGCAGGATGTCCAGGAGCTTGTGTGGTGTGCTGAATGTCCTGGACTATCTCCGCTGGAATCTCCAATGTGTCATCCATTCTGCTTAACAAGTCCACAAATGTATTGTTTACCTCATCGAGGTCAACCACAGGTGGGGGTATAGGACTGACCTCTGCAAGTTTACTTCGTGGTAAAATTAAAGTGGCTTATCTTCACTGAGTTTTTAATCTTGTGATAGCTCACAGGCTACCTGAAGAGGGAGATACTGGTCTCTCCAGGAGGAATGTTTTCAGATGAGACTCCCTAGATCTTTGTCTTCTCCATAATGTGGCTCTTGCCCAGACACAGTAAACATCTGGTGTGCCCATCACGGAAAGGCATCATCATCTCCATGAAAGCCAATTTTTAAAGCCTGGAGATTCATGTTCAGTCATAATGACTAATCCAGGGGCGCAAACTCAGGCAAACCAAACAATTTTCTTCCTTAAATGGAGAAAGGAAACAATAAAAAAATCTCTAACAACACTAATGACTAAATATTAAGTACTTAATTATTTACATCACAAAGAATAGGGCACACAGTGAGTGGAGATTGGGCATTGCATGACTTGTAGCCCCAGGCAGTGAGAAGGAAGTGACAGGTGGTTGGGGTCATCCTACCCGTTTTGCCCTCCCCTGGAGGTGAGAACACACTCAGGGCACAGGTGTGGCCCCCAACAGACACTGCTGGCCAAAGGAATCTGAACTCAAGTGTATTGGGTATATGTGCACCAACAGTGGAATAGATATGGACAAAAACTGAAAGAAACTATTAATTGTTCTCAAGTTGTTCCAGAATGTAGACCATATGTTCCTAGAAGTGGTTTTATGGAGGACCTCCTCCCATCTCTGAACTCATAACAGCTTTATGGCCACTACAACAGTTACTTATATGGAAAAGAAAATAATTTATTTCTACCTATTTTAATGTTATTGAACAGCTAGAGGAGGAGAAGCCAGCACTATGATCAGCCAGCTCTCTGCAAACTACCATAAAGCCCATGGACAAGAGGTTGCATGTTTTCTGCAAGAGCCTAACAACAAGCAACTAAAAATGAAACTAACTAGCTGAATAAGAGTGGTATGAATTAAATATTGCAGACTGGAAGGAGTGGTCAGCAGTGCTAGAAGTGTGCTGATTTGAAATGGGTTGCAGGCCTCAGAAATACAATTTCTAAAAGGTGAGCCGGGTTGCTGAGAGGTGCACATTTTTAGTACTATGTGGGGAAAACACACTGATTCCACCACTTGCCAACCTCCTTCTGGGGTAGAACAACAAATTAGTGGTGCAAGCAGCAGGCAGTGCTTTCCTTCTCTCCCCTCAGCAATCCAATACCATTGTCACAGGAGGAGAGGGGGAGGAGGAAGCAGAAAGAGCCCAGCAAAGAGCAGCTACACCTCTATCTTGATATAACGCGACCCAATATAACACGAATTCGGATATAATGCGGTAAAGCAGTGCTCTGGGGGGGCGGGGCTGCGCACTCTGGTAGATCAAAGCAAGTTCAATATAACGTGGTTTCACCTATAACGCGGTAAGATTTTTTGGCTCCCGAGGACATCGTTATATTAAAGTAGAGGTGTATGTTCCCTGCTCCCACTCCCCTTCCTTAAGCAACACGATGGTTCCTTTGCTCTTCCCCCTCCCTACAACACCCAACTGGGTGGGAGAAGGTGACCCCACTGCAGCCTCTCTCCCACCATGCTCCAAGACTTGGGAGAAGAAACCCAGGAACTGCAGGTGTAGCATAGGGGCACAACAGATGTGGAGACAGTGGACAGAATTGATTTGATGGTTAGTGTCAGTGGCCAGACAGATATGGGGTGACAAGACTTTTTTAAGACCCATTAAGTGTTGCTGGTCAGGATCCAGAAAAGTCTTAGTGCTTCTTTACTTTTTATCTATATGCTTCTGTGTAGAGGTTAGATACTGCAGGTTTTCTTGGCTTCTATTATAACTCATCATCACTTAGTGAGGGGAGCATTTCTCAGTTTAGGAGGGTCTGAGAAAATTAAAGTTTCAAAATGCTTTCTAAAATCCTTGTTTAAAAGGGCACTGACTTTAGATTAATCATCTAAAATTTACCGAAGCCAAGAAAGTAGAGAAGGTCAAAACAGCTTAAAGTTTAATTTTTTTTTTTTTTAAACTGTTGATACGTTTAACCCACCAATCCAGACTGGTAGGGTTACTCTCTCCCCAGCATAAGCCATCTAGAAAGCAGACTCTTTGTGCTCTCCAGATTTCTCACATCTCTAGCAATCCACTCTAAAAAACACAGAGAGGAAACAGTCAAAATAAGTATCCCTTTTGCTTTATTTTCTGGAGTCATCAATATAAAAGCTAGGGAAAAAAAATACCACAAGTCAGGTTGAAAGTATTTTGGGTGTCATAAGTCCATCAATGACTCCACTTGGCTGTCCTGTCCTGCTCCTCAACTTACCAGGATAGGAAACTAGAACCTGTCAAAAAGCTGTTCCAGTTTCCTATTCCCCTCATCTTGGCAAGGTGCAATAAGAAAACAGCTCTTCAGAATAGCTGACACTCCAGCAAAGAAAAATCATTACAATATCTCTGATTGACTGCAGGTTTGTTTTCAAACTAGTAGGCCCTTAGGATCAAACATTAAGCAATCAAAATAGTTTATGCACATCATCACACTGCCTTTAGATCCATTAATATGTTTGCCCAATCCACTTCCCTTACCAGTCCCCTTAATTTGTTAAAATTGGCCTTTTTAAAATTATAAACCCTAGTCTTTGACTTAATTCTGTTACTCCTTCCATGTAGTTTAAACCGAATTAGCTCATGATCACTGGAGCCCAAATTGTCCCCTACTACCACTTCCTCAACGAGGTCCTCACTACTTACCAGAATCAAATCTAAAATGGCCCCCCCCCTCGTCGGTTCAGCTACCACTTGATGAAGGAATTGATCAGCAAGCACATCTAGGAACATCTGAGCCCTATTATTGCTACTAGCGTTTGTTCCCCAATCTATATCCGGGAAGTTAAAGTCCCCCATAATTACACAGTTTCTATTAGTAATTACTTCTCTAAACACATTAAATAGTTCCTTATCCATATCCTGGGTCGATCCCGGCGGTCTATAGCACACCCCAAGCACTATCCCCGGAGAGGCTCTAGTAGTCCTTTTACCCAGTGTGAGTATTGCCCGGACGGACTCTGTGTTATCTATTCCATCAACTATTATTTCTTTACAGCTTATTTCACTATTGACATACAATGCCACCCCCCCACCTTTACCTTTGTTCCGGTCTTTCCTAAACAGCGCATACCCCTCCATACCTGTGTTCCAGTCGTGACTGCCATTCCACCACGTTTCAGTTATTCCTACGATATCTGGTTTCAATTCTTGGACCAAGAGCTCCAATTCCTCCATTTTATTACCTAGGCTTCTGGCATTGGTGTATAAACACCCTAATGTATGTCATTTAGCCTGTCTCCCATTAGTAGCACTATATGTTGCGGGCCTCTTTGTGTCCGTCCCCCCTGTCCTTCCTATGTCCAATCTCATCTCCCCGGCTATGTCTCCTCTCATTTTACTCACCTTTTCCATACTGGAATCTGGTGTGGAGATTAACTGTGCATCTCCCAACCGTCTCCCCAAACTTCCTAGTTTAAAGCTCTTTTGATAAGATGAGCCAGCCTCCCTCCCAGAAGTCTATTTCCTTCCCTACTCAGGTGAAGCCCATCCCGCGAGAACAGGTGTCTGTCCCCGAAAGCCTCCCAGTGGCCATACATCCCAAAGCCCTCCTTATAGCACCACTCCCTTAGCCAACTATTTATTCTCACAATCCTATCAGCCCTTTGCTGCCCTTCCCTCGGAACAGGCAGAATCCCACTAAAGATAATCTGAGCCTCTATCTCCTTGAGCGTCTTCCCCAGCCTGGCATAATCTCCCTTGATTCTCTCTAACGAGAACTTAGCCGTGTCATTCGTTCCTACATGAAGGATTATCAAGGGGTTCTTACCTGCTCCTTTTAGGATCCTTTTCAACCGCAGGTCCACATCGCGTATCTTTGCGCCCGGTAGACAGCACACCCTTCTGTTCTCCGGGTCTGCCCTGGTCACGGGCCTGTCCAATCTCCTCAGTAAAGAGTCTCCAATTACATACACCTGCCGTCGCCTGACAACAGTGCGATCTAGTAATCTAGTCTCTGATCCCTCTAGTCCTGACCTGTGCCTGTTCCTATCTTCCCTTATGCTCCCCCTTATGCCTTCCTGAATCCTCCCGGGGCCCAGAATTGGTGCTGTCTCCATCAACTCCTCCCCTCTCTCTCTTGGACTAGCTGCTCTTCTCTTCTTCCTCACCCTCCCACCTTCAGTCGCCACCTGCTGCCCCTCCACCTCGCTATCCAAACACTCGAACCTATTCCTGAGTTCTATTCCCCCCTCACTGGCCCTTCTTTTCCTTGGCCTGCTTCTCACAGTCACATGCTTCCACCTCCCTTGTTCTCCCCCTTCCATTCCCCTCTCACCGTCCTCTACCTCTGCCTCTACCTGCACCACAGGGCATTCTCCTTCAGCCCCCCCTTGCCTGTCCTCCATCAGCTGCTCAAACCCCCGCCTAAACTCCACCAGGGTATCTACCTGCATCTCCAGCCCCTTAATCTTTTCCTCCAGTAACACTATCAGGCTACACTTCATACACACATACCTGTGTTCCAGCTCCCCTGCTAGGACCATATACATACCACAGCTTCCACATGCAGCCATCTGCATTCTGTCTGCTGCTGCTGCTTGGCTCATGGCTGCTGCAATCTCTGCCCACAGCACCTGTGGACTCAGAGCGCACACCACACCGCGCCCTCCTGCCTCCCCCCTTACCTCCCCCTGCAAACTCCCTCTCAAACTCCCGTTAGCCGCCCTGTTTGCTGCCTCCGGTGCCGCTGCTCGCAGATCGCTTGAGGTGGGCTACAAGAGGGACCCCCGTGCCTTCCCACTCCCAGGCAGTACTCACCAGGGCTGGGACTACCACCACGGTCTATGAATACTTGGCCGAAGTTAAAATGTATTGCTTTAAACTTGGGTGGATTAGAGGGAGTGATTTCAATATAGCAAGTTTTCCATATGCTTGGAGTATGCACTCACAATAGTACCTTTGTGCATTGTGTCTTTTACAGCTGCAAATGTGGCCTTCACCTCTCCCTCCACATGAGTGGAGAGGCTGAGCCAGATAAGGAGGAGAAGAAAGAGAACGCGGGATGACATGTTTCTAGAGATCATGCAAGCCTCCGGAGCAGCAGACACTGAGCAGAGGGCATGGAGGATCACACTGACAAAATGGGCACAGACACTGAGGACAGGAGAAAAGCTCAGGAGAAGGAGCACAATGCACAGCAGGAGATGATGGTATGCATATCCTTCAGATGCGCTATCTATTGCCCCACTGCAGCAAAACCATTCACTATCTCCAGCACACTGCCCAACTCCAAATTGATTCCTGACTGACCAGTAGCAGTCAGGCATTACAAGATTCCACACGGCGATCGCCACTTGCTTCTCCACTGTCAAGGCAGGTCTCATTTTGGTGTCGCTGCGCAGGAGGGCTGGGACAAGTTCCGCACACAGTTCCAGGAAAGAAGTGACCTTGTGGCGGCAGAACTTTTGGATGCACTGCTTGTCATCCCATACCTGCATAATGATGCGATCCCACCAGTCGGTGCTTGTTTCTCGGGACCAAACGGGCACTCTATCATGTTCAGTTGCTCTGCGACTGCCAACAGCAGGCGGGAATTGTTTTATTCCATGGCTTCCAGCAAGGCTACTTGAAAGGAATTGTCACATTCTGTGTGGCAGCTCCGGAAATACTGCAGGATCAGGCACATTGTGCTCGCAACACTCATCACTTGTATGAGTGATGGCTTGTACACACTACCGCTTAAGTCAATGCAACTTACTTCGCTCAGGGGTGTGAAAAAGCCATCCCCTGTGAGTGAGGCAAGTTACATTGACTTAAAGCAGCGTCTACAGCGTCTACAATTACACAACGGAGAAAACTGCATTATGGGACATTCATGCCATTTTCCTAGTCACCCGTGTGAATGTTTTGCCCCCATGCTACCCAAAACACCCTGCGCTAGATGGCGATGAGTTGCATAGTGGTTAGCTACCCATGGTGCACACTGCTCTGCATTGATGCAAGCACTGCTATTGAGAACACATAACACTGACACAAGGAGCATAGTGTGGACATACACAACCAACTTAATTACTGTGGCAGCTGACATAACTTAGATTGACTTAATTTTGTAGTGTAAACATATCCTTGCTCTTTTCACTTAGTATTTTATTATTGAAAAAGTTTGAGAGTAAAAAAATGTAAATTAAAAGATTTAAAAGCTACTGCTGAGACTATCCAAAGCAGAAACAATAGAATAATGTAAGAACGTACTTTATATAGTTACTGTGAACCTCATCCTGCACCACTAATGTCAATGAAAGCTTTGCTGTTAACTTCATTTGGGGTAGTATCAATCTCTATAGTATCATTTCCCTTCACCCCATAAAGGACAAACCAACAATCTGTTAAAAATAGAATTGTACTCTTTCTGTATAAGCAATTCCCTTCCATGCCCCCAGAAGTTGAAACTAACCTATTTAAAATATTTACAAGTAATTCTTAATTTTTGTGTGTTTTATGTTGCCACTTTCAGTCCTTAAAATCTAGTCTCTACACAGATATGACTAAACTGACAAAATATGACACCTTCATACAAGAATAAAGCTTGTATATGGTAGCAACAATATATTTACGTTAATTACAATATTTCTATTGAGACCATATTTCCAGTTTAAACACATTTTTATTAAGTCACAATCTTAACAATCTTATTGCAAAATACTGTAGATTGGAGACCAAGTGTAGCGAAGTTCAAAGTTTAATTCTTCCATGTCATTTTATATGTTCTTTACGTCTTATTGGTGTCCATAATGGAATCTGGGAAGTACAGGATTTTCTTCAAAGTTATATGAATGGAATGCTGTAAATCAGTCAGCAGGTATGCATTACAACAGTATAGGTTTCCCCTTCTAATTCTATACATAACACCAATAAATACTTGTCACATTATCTTTTGAATTACTAAATACTATTAAGCACTATTCAAATTTAACATTTTGGAGAAGGACAATTAAGATGAATCCAAATATACAGTTATCTGACATAGATCAGCTTTAATGTATTATAAAAAAATGAATGTAGCACAGTACATAACCTACTTTGACCTAAACTTTTAATAATTGTCTGTCACATTTATCAGAGTTTTCGTAAAGAGATTAATCCTCACTGCACTTACCTAGTAGCTCTATATCCTAATAAGGCCCTGTGTCACACCTCTTTAAAAACTTGAACTCAACTGCATGAACAATTCCAGATTTTGTTCTGATCTTTAAAAAAAAATAAAAATTGAAAAATATCTCCAGATTTAGTTTGGAAATATTCATATTAAGTATAATAGAACTATTGTGTAATATTTAGTACATTATAATACAGTACAAGTTTAAAATCTCATTTTCATTACTTTTCATTAACATTGGCAAAATAAGTTTTAAAATATAAATGGTATTACAGAAGATATTGCAGAAGACTAGACTATTCTTTTTATTAGAGATGACAAAGTAAATTTATAAAATACAATTCTTGATTTGACACTTCTTTGTTAAGAAGAAAAATCTACAGCAAGGATGATAATACATTCAGAAAATAAACAGATTCAGCAAGACATGGGGTGTATAAAAGCAATGACATGCAAACAGAAAACACTTGTAAAAAAATCCAAAACACATGGAAATCCACCAGAACCATAACAAATATACTGTACATGAACCAATCTTTAAAAAAGTCCAAGCCTGGTTTTGCTCAATATTAGCTCATGCTGTAGTATGGACAAATTTCTGAAGCCATATCTGATTTAAGCAAATTTAAATTAGTAGAGAAATCAGAAGTTGTTGCATCAGTTATTCTGACCCAGCTTCCTTCTTTTGTACCATGAATTTCTATAGCTATTACGCTAGCTTTGCAAAACTGTCATGCGACTTTGTTATAATGTGTGAATTTTGTGCGTCGACAAGCAATGAAAAGCACCCATAAAAAAAAACCTTGTCACCCCCAGATAAATGGGAGAATAGAATTTTGCAAGGCTGATTGTAGGACACGTGCACACACAAATTCACAAGTTATCACTGATTTGAAGCAAAGTCAGAGGTAGAATTCATGTCAACCTTCATAATTTTCAAAAGTCCTTGAAACAAGTTAATCCTTCTGTTACAAGTTTAGTTTTAAGACTATCCCAGGTATGGTTATTCCTTGAAGCTCACATTTCTGGGTGGGGGGAAGAAGAAGAAATTTTAAAAATATAAACATCTGCTTACAGCATTTTTTTCAATTCAACCAAGGGTAAAATATATAATAACATTACCTTCTTCATAGTTTATTCCTAAATTACTTGAATCAGCCCATGATATCACCCACAGAATTTATTTTAATATACTATTTCATTCTTGACACATGTCGCACAAGCACTGGACAAAAGTACAATGTAAGACAAGGACAAGAAGAAAGTTATTAGGTTAGACTAAGTGGCTTATAAAAAGGGGGAAAATTCCCAGTATACAGTATAAAACAACACAATTGACAGAGCACACTTCCACTGTGGAACGCTGCAAGGAAGGGATAAATAAGAAGTAAAACCGATAAGAGAGAGAGGGTAAAAAGTTCACGGGCAGGTCAGAATGTCAAGAAACAATTATTCATTGGACTCAGAACTGGGATTGGACAAATCTTAAATTTGTGTATGAAATCAGATATTTCAAGAGTATTTGGATTCAAGCAAAGTCCATGGAAAAAGTACAAATATTAAATGGTATCTCTTCTGTTAACTTTGTGCAATTTTGGGATTTTTGGTTCCCCTCTGACAGTTCAGACATGATCTAGTTAGACAAGTCAGCTGTGGTAGCATACATGGTTACTAAATACTTTCTGAAAATAAACAAAGCTCATTCTCACTGTCCTTTGATTTTGACTTTTCACTGAGATGTAACATGTAGCGGTGGGAGAGGTGGGTCACACAAACCTGTAACCAGGTTTGTAACATTGACAGGCCACATCTAAAACAATAATCTTTGTAAAAATGTAGAGACATACGTGAGTGTCCTGCAAATCTCCTGGACAGCAAAAGATTACAGGCTAGCTACAGATTCTGATCTACCACTGATAGACTGTGCCTTATCATGACCTTGAACGTTCAGACCTTGGCAATCAGAAATGAAAGAGTCCCCAAGATGCATCTTGGGAAGCTGGCAGTTTGTGCTTGAACCTTTCAAAAAAATCAAAGTTTTTGCTGCTTAGTAGCCTGGGGCTTGGCATCCTGAGGCCTCTGCTAATGCAGAGGCCCAGCACCTTCCAGGTATCCTTCAAACCAACCTAGAAATAAAGAACAACATCTTGACCTGTCCCTTACCTCTTTTGTGGAAGGTAGAGGGTTGGATAATGGATCCCAAGAAACAGAATCTGACCACACTCCTTTTTGCCTTCACGAGACTGTCCTCTGCCAAAATGCCCATTTAGCAAACCTTCAATCTGCTAAACTGCCTACTGAAAGCCAAAAATCTCAGGCTAATGTATCTATGGGTATCAAGTGCGTTGGAGGATTTTCACACTCAATGCTAGGCCATTTCCAATCCCTTATAGACTGAATTCCATACAATTTTGCTAGGGGCGAGGACTGATAAACTGGTATGACTATTTCCAAAGCTCATAATAGTAGTTACCTATGTATCTATGTTATCTACCTTAGTATAGATTCCTATAACAGTGTATGTGTTATTAATAGGTAGCTCCTAGTATGGGTTGTTGCTCTTCATTCTTAGAGCATCCCAGCGTTAGAGTCGTGATTCAGGGGTGTTGAACTATGAGGCTTGTCCTTGACCATCAATAACGCTACCATCAAGTGCTAATGTAAAAGGTAGAAGTAGTCAGTGGCATTCTTTGGCAGCGTGTGCTTGCATTTATTTAGAGAGAGAGAGAGAGAGAGAGAGAGAGAGAGAGAGACCTATCTCATAGAACTGAAAGGGACCCCCAAAGGTCATCGAGTCCAGCCCCCTGCCATCACTAGCAGGACCAAGTACTGATTTTACCCGAGATCCCTAAGTGGCCCCCTCAAGGATTGAACTCACAACCCTGGGTTTAGCAGGCCAATGCTCAAATCACTGAGCTATCCCTCCCCCAATTTTGCCACCTTACATGTGGCTAGAGTGGTATATGGATGGACTGGATGATATGATTTCTGGCCTGGAGCCCATAGTGGTTTTATGCACGAGTCGGATGACCCTAGCACCTCTCTCTACAAAAATGAGGAAGCATGGCTACTCTGAGGTAGAGAGAAGGAGAGGAAGAATTGAAGGCTATCTTCCTCAGTACCCCTGGATGTCATGACATAAAAAATTCCTCCAGCTTTCAGGGTATCAACCTGACAAGTCATTCTCATCTTTCCATGTAGTAGTTTCAGGTTGATAGATGAGATGATTAGTGTATCAAATGTGGTGTAGCTGTCAACCCTGGTCTTTGTGAGGCCATTAATGCTGAGAATATCAGAGCAAGGTGTGGTGAAGAGTGTGTTTAAGTGAGGTCTACCATGAATGCCATAATCTCAGAGTAGGCTATGTGCTTGGACAATATCTACAGCAGACTAGGCAAGATGCATGGCATACATCACCAAAGCTGAAGCAAGGAAACAAATTTATTAGACTGCACAAATACTCAAGCTCTGGCCAGTACAGGACACTGGATACGTTTACATAGCAACCAGACACCTGCAGCTGGCCCATGCCAGCCAACTTGGGCTCACGGGGCAGTTTCATTGCTGTGTAGACTTCTGGATTCGGGCTGCAGCCTGAGCCCGGAAGTCTACACAGCAATGAAACAACCCTGCAGCCTGAGCCCTGTGACCCTGAGTCAGCTGGCACTGGCCAGCCGTGGGTTTTTCTTAGTTGTGTAGACATACCCAATTATCAGCTCAGTGGCACAGACATGCCCCAGCTCCCATCCCTCCCTCCCCTGCCCTTACTGGTGAAGAGTTTAATGGTTTTAGAATTTTAAAGCTATGGATGTATATCGCAGTCCTGTTCTATAAGCAAAATCCAAGGAGCAGGAATCCGTTGTAATATTTCGCTATTGGAGAATAACTAGCATTTATTATTTTCAGTCAATACTAGTTATTGTGTTTAAAACACTATAAGAGTGTAACTATCATTGGAGCGTTTAAATATTTCATATGCACCAAAACATAAAATGCTGATTTCCTGCCCCCCATTTCAATTTAAATACAGCTGTATTTAATTCTTATGTGAACACTTAATCTTGACAAAAATCATCAAATTACTTACTTTTCTGCTGTTGCTCGATCAGTTGTTCTTACAATTGCACGCTCTGGAGAATGAGAAGGAGATCTCATTGTTGAACTAAGTGGAGATGAGGTACGTACAGAAGATGTGGACAGACCATGTCGACGCATTTCCTGAATTGCACGCTCTCTACCAAGTAGACAATAATTTTGTTAAACACTAATTTGTACACACTTATCTTTATTACCACTATTAGCATTCATATTCTGCCACATCATATTTCTCTGCAGAAATTATTAGATGATAAAAGAAAATGAAAGGTGATAATTTAAATGGATAGCATATATACATTTTAAATAAAAATGTCTCAATTATATTTAAGGGACACAGATCACTTTTTAAAATTAATGGTTAAAAGTAACATTTAAGGGTACAATAAAAGGTTAGAAAAAAATTCTCTATTTTTTCAGTTTGTTTACTTTGTGAATTTGACAACACTGTGTGTAGTCAGTCTTGTTCTTCTGTAAACTCAGTATATATGTTTTTTGTATGGTCTCCCATACCTCAAGAGGTGAGGAAAAACCCCTACTTACCACCTGAGCTGGAACTAACATGGACTGTACCAGGGGAAAGGATTGGGCCCAGACTAGGAACGAGTCTAGTCTGTGAAAGAAGCTTATTGGAACACCTGAGGCTGAGATGTGATCTGTAATCAGTTTCTTAATGTATTAGGCTTAGACTTGCGTGTTGTTGCTTTATTTTACTTGGTAACTTACTTTGTTCTGTCTGTTATTACTTGAAACCACTTACATCCTACTTGTTATACTTAATAAAATCATTTTTGTTTATTAGTAAACCCAGAGTAAGTGATTAATACCTGGGGGAGCAAAGAGCTGTGCATCTCTCGCTATCAATGTTATAGAGGGTGGACAATTTATGAGTTTACCCTGTATAAGCTTTATACAGAGTAAAATGGATTTATTTGGGGTTTGGATCCCATTGAGAACTGGGTGTCTGGGTGCTGAGCAGTTTTTGGTTAAAGTCTGCAGCTTTGGGGGTGTGGACCAGACTCTGGGTCGCAGCAGGCTAGCGTGTCTGGCTCAACAAGGCAGAGTTCTGGAGTCCCAAGCTAGCAGGGAAAAAGGGCTCAGAGGTAATCTTGGCATGTTAGGTGAGAGTCCCAAAGGGGTCTCTGTGACCGAACCCGTCACAGGTGTCTCCCGGGCTTGATCCAGTTGTAAGAATTTTGGCTAATGCATTGTAACTATATTGTTGCTAGGATATAAAATATGAGGGTATATATGCTTGTATTGATATTCTGAATGTAATCAACACCAAGAGGTCTTTGGAATGCTTGTGTGAAAACTGAGTTATAGTAAACCTTAATAAAATTATTAGGAAAACTATTTTCAAACACACAGTATTGCATTAGCAGCTACCTTAATGATAGGAAAGGAGGATCACCCCACTGAAACAAAAACAACACAGGTGCTTACCGTTCAAATCGTTCAGTTGTCAGTTGCCTTTTTAAAACATCATAGTCCGTCTGTAGCTGTGCAACTTTACTTCGAAGTATGGAAACTTCTCTATTATGACTGGTTCTAAAAATAGCATGAGAAGTAACAAAAAATTTTCTTAAACTGTTGCACACTTTCAGCTGGTATCTTAGAGGAATTAGGAAAAACAGAAATGAACAAGGGAAACCAAAAAATGAAATAAGAGGAGTTGTTACTTCAACAACTCAAAATAACAAAGTGAGAATCAGAAGTGATGGGAAGAATTGAATGAATACAATGACAAACTACTGGATAAAGCTAACCTGTAAAAGACAGAAGTGTGAACTTGGAAGTCCTTCAATAAATTCATACTACAGTGCATTATATTCCTTTATAGATAAAAATATACAGTAGAACCTCAGAGTTACAAACGTCTTGGGAATGGAGGTTGTTTGCAACTCTGAACAAAATATTATGGTTGTTCTTTTAAAAGTTTACAACTGAACATTGACTTAATACAGCTTTGAAGCTTTACTATGCAGAAGAAAAATGCTTCTTTCCCTTTTTTTAAGTAGTTTATGTTAGGGCTGTCAAGCGATTAAAAAAATTAATTGCGATTAATCGTGCTGTTAAACAATAGAATACCATTTATTTTAAATATTTTTGGATGTTTTCTACATTTTCAAATATATTAATTTATATTACAACACAAAATACAAAGTGTGCAGTGCTCACTTTATATTTATTTTTATTACAAATATTTGCACTGTAATAAACAAAAAAATTGTATTTTTCAATTCACCTCATACATCCATGGGTCGAGTGCTGTAGCTATCTTTAGAAATCTCACATTGGTACCTTCTTTGCATTTTGTCAAATCTGCAGTGAAAGTGTTCTTAAAATGAACAACATGTGCCGGGTCATCATCTGAGACTGCTATAACAGGAAATATAAGGCAGAATGCGGGTAAAACAGAGCAGGGGACATACAATTCTGCCCCAAGGAGTTCAGTCACAAATTTAATTAATGCTTATTTTTTTAACGAGCGTCATCAGCATGGAACCATGTCCTCTGGAATGGTGGCTGAAGCATGAATGGGCATACAAATGTTTAGCATATCTGGCACGTAAATACCTTGCAATGGCGGCTACAAA
Source organism: Chrysemys picta bellii (assembly GCF_011386835.1). NCBI lineage: Eukaryota > Metazoa > Chordata > Testudines > Emydidae > Chrysemys > Chrysemys picta. The sequence continues at coordinate 90,539,615 of NC_088795.1, forward strand.
AGTGCCATGCAAATGCCTGTTCTCACTTTCTGGTGACATTGCAAATAAGAAGAGGGCAACATTATCTCCCTTAAATGTAAACAAACTTGTTTGTCTTAGTGATTGGCTGAACAAGAAATAGGGCTGAGTAGACTTGTAGGCTCTAAAGTTTTACATTGTTTTGTTTTTGAATGCACTCACGTAGCAAAACAAACAAAAAAATCTACATTTGTAAGCTGCACTTTCACGACAAAGAGACTGCACTACAGTACTTGTATGAGGTGAACTGAAAAATACTATTTCTTTTGTTTATAATTTTTACAGTGAAAATATTTGTAGGCAAAAATAATATATACTTCGATTTCAATTATAACACAGAATTCAATATACATGAAAATGTAAAAAAAAACCAAAATAATTAATACATTTCAATTGGTATTCTTTATTTAACAGTGCAATTAAAACTGCGATTAATAGGGATTAATTTTTTAAATCACGATTAATTTTTTTGAGTTACTCGCTTGAGTTCACTTGATTGACAGACCTAGTATTTTTCCCTAACTTCATTTCCTGAAACAGATAAACCTGATCTGATTGAGAAAGTTTCTTTCCTGTAGCTGAAATCCTACTCATAATAGTAACTGGGAGGATGGAAGCCCACGTCAAGAGTCCTTAAGAGTTTTGGACTCTTATGGAAGGTTTGAACACACAAACTCTTCTAACAGGTGCACACATACAAACAATGATGCTCTCAGAAAGAATCTTTTGACCAAGTGTGGAGGGTTTGATTATGTAAATAAGTGTTTTCATACAGTTCAAAAGATTTTTCACAATCAAAATACAAATAAAATAAAAAATTTACAACTCAAAATATTGGAAGAAATGTAATTGTCTGTTTTAGAACTTACAGTTTGCTCTCTGCAAGAGTTAGCTTGTCTTTAAGTAACTGAATTTCTGAATCTTTCTCATGGGATGTTAAATGATTCTGAAACTCTTTGTCTCTGCTAGTAGTGAGCAGCGTTTCAAGATTCTGAATAGTAAGTCGTTCGCTGGACAATTGCTTTTTTAACAGCTCTGCTTCTGACTTTATATCTTCTAATTCAGCCAGAACCTAGGGTATAAAACAATTACTACAGTAAATTTGTTACTAGCCTGATATTTAACGCTCACTATTTATGTAGTATTTTACAAACAGATACGTGTGTGTACAGTTTTCACATTCTCTGAAAAATACTAATTTACAGTTTATAAAAGATTTTTTTTAAACAGACAAGAAATTATGTTAAAATGGAGTTACATTAAAATTGATATGTATTTTTAATTGTAAGGGTTTAGAAAAAACACATTATAGGAATGTTTTAATAATCCCTAAAATAAGCCTTATAAACCCAGGAAATTCAGAATTGAGCTTAAATGTATAAGAAATCTAAATGGTTAAGATGGAAATATTCAGTTAAGGCACCTAAACAATTTTGTGCCTTGTAGTGACAATACAAAAAGGAATAAATACCTCAAGGAGATCAAGATTAATCTGGACCCACAAACATTAAAATGCCTTAACCATAATGGTATGTTCAACACATGATTATTTTAAACTTAATCTTAATGATTAACCTTAACTCCGCTGTGTTACCATTTTTAACCTGAGGGTTTTTTATTTGTCATGTAACTTCAGAATTAGATACATTATATTAATTATTAAAATTAGTCACTTTAATAGACATAAAAACAAACCATCATGATCTAAATAAAATGGTCCTAGATGTATAGTAGGTTAATATGTATAGTAGGTTAATAATCAGTAGAAAATTTAAAGATTGTACAGTATATCAAGAATTAGTGTATGCACACACACACACACACACACACACACACACCCACCCACCCACCCCTATTTCCTATTCTAAAGGAGCCCCAGTGAAGTATATGTGCATGTCAGAAATGATTACTAGTAAGGGGGGAAAAAGAATTATTAGAGCTCCCTCAAGTAAGGAAATCAAATTGTGTATCTGTGCTATAACAAGTGCTATAGTAGTCGTTGCTTCTTACCCTTTCATAATCCATGTTTTTGGATGTTAGCTGTCGTGAAAAAAGTTCTTTGCTAGACTCAAGTTTCATGCACAGTTCCCTCATAGAAGCCAGGTCAGCTAATACAGAAGACTTTTCTTCTTGTTCGTATTTGAGATCCTCTTCCAATCTGGACATATTTTTTGTAATTGAAGAGAGTTGAGATTCATATGCTTGGTGTGCATTGATATGCTAAATGAAAACAGACAACAGTTAAGTGGTCGTGGATTTTTTCCCCCCCCAGTGTTAAAAGTTGCATAACAAAGTTACATACATCTAAGTATCTTTGCCCTGAGCTCTAAATTGAACTTCAGAATACCTTACTTTTTTTTTTTTAAATCATAGTTTAAAAAAAAAAAAAAAAAAAACACACACAACCCTAAAAACCAGGTTTCTCAGAAACTTTTGCAACCATTTGAAGGAATACACAGATATTAAACAAAAAGCAGAAGTAGACTATAATGGTGTTTCAGAAGAAAATTAAAACTTAAAAATTAAAGACTGAACTCCATCTTTTACTCAACTGCCAATCTTGAACTTATCATGCTTTTGTCAACGAATTAAGAATGTCAGACAGAAACGTAGCCTGTCTCTGCTTGGCTGTTATAATCTTTTTGATCTTCAGAAAGACTGTTTCTTTGAATATGAAATTCTCATTTGATATAACTGGAATAAACTAATATGCTGTTATAAGAACCAAAAGTTTGAACTAATACTTAACTCTGAAAAATATCACAAGAACATTTTGTCCCACTTAGTGAAATGGAATTATTGGAAGATATAGTGGCACTATTTATTAATATCTACTGAGATCATGCAATATCTAAATTCTCCATTTTGAAGTCTTCATACAAGCTCTACCAAACAGTTTCTCCACAGGAATGTAACCCTGCTCTACTTAACAATAGTTACTCCACAGGGCAAGATGACTAAGAGCCACAATCTGCCTTTCCTATTCCAGAGGGGTGCAAATGTACCCTGGGCTAGAGTTATACCTGTTGCAGCAAATGCCCTCAGGCATACCAGCACAGCTGCACTGGCTGGTACATTAGGTGATTGGAGCCAAGGTTTCACCCACTCCCAAACCTTCCTATCCATATACACTGGGTAAGTGGAGAAAGCGGTGTGAGTAACCTCAGAAAAAGAACAGAGGAAACAAAATGCAACAGACATTTCACTATCTACTAATCACAATTAACCATCAAGGATCTTTCAAATATTTTGAAAAATAGACACATATTGTAGTCTTACTGTTCTTAGTATTGTAGATTTAACAGAAGAATCTTGTACATTTGTATTTCTAAAGAACTATGTTTTCTGCTTCCAAAATTGCTGTTCCTATTCAGCCATATCCTGTTGCTGTTTACCTGCAAGTATACTTCAGTGTTCTATTTCATACGAAATAGAGGTTGTCCACGTTGCCTTACAACTGCTCAGCTACAAAATCAAACTCTGATTCAGAGGACAAAGATATTGCCTCATTCAAAACCTCAATCTATTCACTAGATTCCACATCAACTCCAGTCCCTAACAGCACAAAATCTTCTTCAGCTCCTCTGATTTATGTAAATAAATGGTAATTTCAGATGGGCTCCATTGAGCATGTTCAGAGATTTGAGTAACAATAGCATAGCATTACAGAATGCTAATACTGGTTTGCATTTCTCTGCAGCACCTTGCAAAAAGGGGGCCTTGATCCTTGGCTTTGGCTACTAGGTACTAGTAATATATCAACACCTCCACCACTACTGCCTCTATGATTACCACATGGAGCCTTTCAGTCAAGGAACTCAATGTGCTTTGAACAAATAATTAATCATGCCCTTGTGAAATACTGCAGGCAAATATCACACCTATTTTATGGATAGGTAACCTAAAAGGGTCTTAACATACTGGCAAACAATCTCTCTCCCCCCCCCTCCAACAACTGAAAATCTATCTCTGTGGCATCAGCAGTGAGTTAAGCAGAATAGAAATGATACTATTCTAGCCAGAATTGCAGTTACCATTTCAAATATTCTGTGTCTGCCTTCAAAACATTCAAGGATTGAAGTTCATTTCCATGCAAGCATAGCAAATGTTCCTTATCTTTTATTTAAAAGCAATTAAGTATGAACCATTTTCCTTGATAGGATTCAATTTTATTGGGTGGTATTGGTTATTACCTCTTGAATTTCTTTTTCTAAAAGTTCCACTCTCTCTCGAAGATGTCTTCTATCGGTATCTACAGAGAGGAGTTCAAGACGTATTGAGCTGCTTTCTCCCTCAGCTTGATGGGCCTTGACTTCCCAGTCCTCAGCTTGGCTGTGGAGCATTCGGAACTTCTCTAACAATTCTTGATTTTCTTGCTCCTAGTTGAAATAAAAGTAATCACTTTATAATTAACTATGTGTCACTGCAACAAATGTCTTGTACCTTCCAGTCATTTAACCCTCTTTGTACCTGCAAGCCGCATCTGTTACACTACTTCAAAGGAAGGCGTGGCCTTCGCCATATCCCTGACCCTGTATGAAGGCATTCATCTTTCTCTCCCTGGAGAGAGTACATAGCTTCATTCCTTAAGCAAGTGCCAAGCAGCAAATGTATCCCAGATACAGCAACCCAACTCAGTTTATATTAGAAGTGGTTTTTTAAGCAATTTATAGAATAGACACTATTGTTTGATGATACATACCTGTCAAGGATACCACGAAAAATACATTAACAATATTTTTTACCTCATATTTTATCTCTTAAGGTAGGAATTTCTTGCTATTCTCAAGATCAAAGCTATATTGCTATTATCATTTCTACCAAAGCTGCAGTGTATCTGGCAAATATATCCCTAAAAGACGATCAGTCCGGCCTATTAGCTCATTTTATTAGCTCTTCTAGCTTTAAAGTTTTCAGTCATTACAATAAATACTCAAATTTAGATTACTTTATCCTTCTTTCAATACTCTGTTCTTTTTTCTTTGATCTAAGGGTACTATCAAAAAGGGTCATATATTTCTTTCCAATCACCAAGGTCTCTAACAACTTCTTCCTAGCTACATCTCAGGGTTTGTATCCATATCTTTTCTTTGACCTTTCAGCTACTTCAACCACACCCTGCTTATTAAAATCTTATCCTCCCTTGCTTTTCATGACTCTGTTCTCTCCTGATTCAACTCTTACCTCTCTAATAATTCCTTTGGCATCTCTTTCAGCAGATACTCTTCCTTTTCTCTCCGTGGAAGTTCTATAGAGCCCCATCTTTGGCCCCCACTTCTTCCATTACACCTTCTTGATACTACTATTTTGTATTACAACAGTGCCTAAAGGTTCCAATCAGGATTGAGGCCCTATTGTGGCAGGCACAGTACAAGTATATATTTCACATTAAAAAACCCTACATTTAACGAACATTTTTAAGGTTTCAAAGTCCAACATTCAAAAGTCAAGAAATGCTAGAATTAAGGTTGCCTGTGCAACCTTATTCAGCAGCCTTGTGTGTATCATTTGACATAAAACAGGCTCTGACTATATGATTGCTTACAATTTTTTCTCCATAGGACCCTTCCCTCATTCAATGCACAAAATGGATGGTGCTTAGTGAGCAGCTATTCAACATTTTGTTTTATCCACATTGGTCAATACACTCACGCATTGTTTATTAGACACTATTTGAAAACTGGTATGAAGACAGAATTATTAATTTCTTCTCAGGCATTTCTATGGCACTCATTGCTAGAGTATCTAAATACTTCACAAAATCAATTTATTTTCACAACATACCTGTGAGATAAAGTGGTGGTATAATCCATTTTACAGATGGGGAACTGAATAACAGAGATTAAGTTCAAAAGTGTCCACTAATTTTGGGTGCCCAATTTGAGAAGACTAGGACCTAATTTTTCAGAGAATTTAGCATTATATAGAACTGTGTGTTCAAAGCACAGCGCCTATTGGTTTCAGTTGCAGCTGTGAGTACTCAGCATTTCTGCATACAACTCCCCAGGGTCTAAAATCAGGCACTCAAAAAACAAGGGATACACAATTAGTAATCACCTATGAAAAGTTTGATTTGAGTGACTTGATTAGCATCACACAGGAACTCTGTGGCAAAGACAGGGATAGAATCCAATTCTCCAGAACAGCGTTCAACTGTTTTAACCATGATATCATCCTGTCTCTTCCTGCAGTCCCCCTGCTTCATTGATTAATCATCCTCCAACCTCTGCAACCAATGAAGCAGGGATCCTACAGACGACAGTCTTTTTCAATACAAAACCCTGATTAATCCCCAAAGAAGATCTATCCTGTCCACTGAAGGAAGCAGGAGTCCTGTGTAAATGAAGACTCTCATAATGAATGCAAGCTAGTGGATTAAGGCTGCATGGAGATTTCCTAGCTTTTGAGTGCTTGACTGTAACATTATTCATGTGTTTTTTTTTAATTTAGGGAGTTGTGACAGCCTGTACCCTATGTTCACCCCTTTTACAAGACCATGTTAAATTTTGTACATAGCATATTGTGTAAGGTATCATTTGAAAACTCATGATTTGCTGATCATTATTGTCCTGGTAAAATGTGTGTGGCAACGCTGTATGTAAAGATATGAGACTCCACTGTATAATATTATCAAGACATGTTCCAACATATTCTGGTGGGCAGTCACAAACAAGTTCCCCAGAGACAAAGGCTAGCCAACACCTCAGCTAGGTGTCAATGAGATCAAATGGACCACCATCTGATTAAGTGGCCAATCTTCAGCAGGAGAGAGGGTGTGGGCAAAAGATCTACATTTTGACAAACAAGCAGCTTATGGTTCCTGGCTACCCCAAATTTCTGTCTCCTGAACATCAGCAGGAAATGATTCTTGTGCAAGAGAAAGGGTTATAAGAATTTGGGGCATCTGCCCTCTCCCATCTCTCCCTTTCTCTTTACCAACAGCATCAACAAACTTAAGAAGAAAAGATGACACATTGGATTGGGGGAGATCCTGAGGGATTCAGCCAGAAAAACTGTTGGAACTTGTATTTCCCTGTAATCACTTCTGACTTAGATGCCTCATTACTTAATGAGGCACTTAAGTAGCCACTTCAAATGTATCAGCTACAGAAAGATAGATTTTTTGTTGTTGTTTTATCTAAACTAGAGTATTTGGATTCAAATGTTTGGGAGACTCCAATTGGGATAACAAGATTTGTACATATTTTCTATTAATAAATAACAGGTTTTGTATGCGTTTATATTGTCCAGGAGGGTTCTGGGCAGTACAAGATGCACATTTCTGGGGAAAAGTCCAGGAATAGATCTCACTTCTCCCTGTTTGTTGAAGTAAAGGACCATCGTCATATTTTCCAACATTATGAGGACATGGTAACACTGGATGAATGGGAGAAAGTCTTTGAAAGTGTCTTGGACTGCCTGTAATTCCAGAACACTGATGTGCATCTTGGTCTCTTGGGGTGTCCAAGTGCCTTGTGTGGTGTGGCAATCCATGTGGGTTCTCCAGCCTAAAAGGGAAGCATCTATAAGACTGTCCTGTATGGTGAAGGGGAAAAGGAAAGGAATACCCAAAAAATACTTGGTGGCAATTTTTCCACCATAGTAGAGATGATGTTAGTTGGTGGGAACTGTTACCATGGTGTTCATAGGACTGCTTGCTTGCTGAGTACGCTTGAAGCCATGCTTGCAGGCAAAAAAGGTGGAGTCTGGCGAATGGCACGACGTAAGTTCACAAAGTCATATGTTCCAGGTGAGAAAGAGAAATTCTGATTGGTGTTCAAGGGTTGTTCATGACCTGATCTATCAAGTCGTTCCCTGCTTGGGATCTGTCCATTGGCTGATAAGCTCTTACCGTGACTGAATTTAGGGATGCTCCGATGAAGTCTAGAGTTTGTGTGTTGGAGTGAAAGCAGGCTTCTCCAGGTTTATGCTGAGCCGTAGGGAAGACAGGAGCTGAAACATTGAAGAAGTGGACTCGTAGGCTTCTTGATGTATATTGGCAATTAGAAGCCAGTCATTGAGATAGGGGATAATGGTGAAACCACACCTGACATGGGCTGCTACTACCACAAAGAGCTTGGTAAAGACCCTGGAGAGGTTACAAGGCCAAAAAGGAGCACTTTGTATTGAAAGCAATTAGGGCCCACTATGAATCTGAGAAAATATCTCTGAGCGGGGTAAGTATTCACATGAAAGTACGTGTCCTTCACATCAAGAGCTGTAAATTAAGTTCCTTGTCTAGGTATGGAATTATAGATGCTAGTGTGTACATGCAAAATTTCAGTTTGCGAATAGAGCGGTTGAAATAGCCGAAATCAAGAATGGGTCTCCAGCCACCTCTTTCATACTAGGAAGTATGTTGAGTAAAAACTCTTTCCTTGGTGCTGAAGAGGTACCTGATCTATTGCTCCTTACCATGGGAGGGATTCTACTTTTTGTCTGAGAATCTCCTCATGAGAATGGCCCATGAAATGGGCAAGGATAGGAGTTTTGGAGGGGATAGGTAAGTAAGTTTGATCGCATAACCAGAATGGATCATGACTATTACCCACTTTTCTGCTCTTATTTCACTCCAGTTGTGGGAAAAGTGCCAATAAGAAAGGTCAAAGAGTGGTTATGGAGTCCCCCTAGAGCATGGGGTACCATCGGTTCCGAGACAGGTGCTGAGGTAGAGGTTGGTTCCATACAGGTCCTGGTTTCTTGTCTAGGAAGGTATCTCTCAGAGAAGGAAACATAAGTTCTACGGTGGTTCAGTGTCTCCAGAGAAAAAAAAGACCAATTCCGTGTCTACTGGCAGTAGTTATGCTGGAAGTAAACAATGGCTGGAATATGCAAAGGGGGACAGACTCCTTCCATAACTTGCATATACTGGTGAAGTCAGGACCTGATAGAAATGGAAAGGGAGAATCTGAGAGATCAAAAATGTCATCAGGTATAGAGTAAGTCTCCACTCTCCCTGGAGCGTGAGGGGTCCTGTTCACCCAAACTGATGGACCTGGAGCAGTTTGTATCATTGTTGGGTGAAGCAGTGTCGGTACCATCAGTGGCTGAGGTTCCTGATGGTTGCCTTTTGCCGGTACCATTGGTTCCCGGTGTTTAAGTTTAGTTGGTATTGGAGGTACTGTTGCTACTGTAGTGTGGTCTGGTACTGACAGAGCCCTGGATTTGAGAGCTTTCTTGTGACAACACTGAGACTTGGGATATTCTAAGTCCTTGTGGGCTGAGCAAGAAGACTTACTTGACTTAGGGAGGGCTCTATCTGACTTCTTTGAAGTGGGCTTAGAGGAGGATTTGCTCTAGTGTTTAAGAGAACACTCCTTGTCTTTCCAACAAGACCCTAACAAGTGATCTGTGAAAGTAGATTCCCTTGCTCCTAAGTCAATCCGATGCACAGGGGGGCGGTCCCCTGACTGGAGTCCAACTGCGGCCTCATGGCTTTCTCCATAAGATGCTTCTTAAGATGAAGTTCCCACCCCTCTAGGGGAAGAGCAGCAGATTCTGGACTTTGCCATGATGTGAGTTTCCCAGAGGCTGCACAGGCAGTGTTGATTGTTGTTGTGACCATGAAGGAGTGCAGGAAAGAAGTAAAGATTTTAAAGCTCGGAGTTCTGGGCATAGTCCACTACTGGTAATGAGATATGGGGAGGGAGAGTTCCCCAGGATGGGGAATCTAACTAACTATAAAACTTAGCTAAATACTATAGAGCAAAATTCTAAACTATTTACAATACATATATTTACAGACTGAAGAATAAAGAGGGAAAGACAAAGTTCTGGACCCTAGATGATTCGACCTAAGCCAAGGAGTGATAAGAAGGAACGGGAGATGTATTTGGTCTGCTCCATCTATTATCTCCTTGGTTGGAGGCATGAGGAGAGCAAGAATACATGTGCAGACCAATAGAGCCTGCTTTCAAAAATTCTCTGTCTCCGGGCCATGGACAGCATGCATACCCACCGTGGAATACACAGAGACCACCACTCAAAGAACATCACTGTATTTTGATTCGAATAATTTCTGAAGCAGGATTTTTTGTACTTTGCCTATCTTCCAAATTTTGATGGAAATATTTTTTGTTGGTTTGTGTGTACAATGAAAATGACGTTTACAGATAAAAATCTAATCCTTCCAAGCCTGATTAAAAATGATCATTAGATCTTGCTTTGTTGCTCATAGCAAGGAAGTAATGCTAGAAATATATCACTGTCTATACTGTAAAACATCCAACCAACCGACCGTGAGGATGCTTCTCCTCATCATTGCCGACAATGTAACTATTATCAATGAAGTTTGAAGTCTGCCAGAATGTCTTAAGGCTGTAACCTAACAGGGTTTTCAATGCATACATTACTAGGGTGACCAGAGAGCAAATGTGAAAAATCAGGACACGGGGTGGGGGTAATAGAAGCCTATATAAGAAAAAGACCCCAAAATCGGGACTCTCCCTATAAAATCGGGACATCTGGTCACCCTATACATTACTAGCTTTAAAATACAGAGAAAAATTTACATCTACAAACCTTAATTTTATTGTAGGCTAATTAAAACAGTCATAATTATAACAACATTTATTAAAAACACACTATTGCCAATTTACAGACTTTATTTCCTCACCTTCGAAGCCATTAAGCTTTCAAATCTGGAGACTTCAGATATGTAATTATGAACTCTAGTCTTCATTTCTTCTTTTTCACGTACTGCTTCTTCCAGTTCAGTAGTGACTGCCTAAAAAGATTACATGAAAACTGAATAGTTTATTAAAATAAAATATACTAAAGTAAGCATGCCTGTGAAGTGCCCTATATTTTACTTTCTTCTGCTTTGGGGTAGTTCATTCAGTAAATCTGATTTCCATACAACATCCTGTTAAATTCTACATTGATCAGGACATGGAGGTGAATGAACGACATAGAGAATGGATTTTAATTGGCAGGCCACAACTTTAACAAAATACCTGGGAAATGGTGTTATGCCCACCGTTCTCACATACCACTTATTTCACTGGATTCAACTTGAGGGAGTTTAAATAGGCAAGGGCGGAGGTAATGAGAGCCAACCAGCTAGCCCATTCCTACATCCCCAGCCAATTGAAAGGTAATCGGCCCCCCACTCTGTGAACATCCATTGCAGTTGTTTCAAGATCCCTCCACTTTTGACTATAGGGGAATGGCATTTTCCCTACTTTCTCAGTTGAGTAATCTGAAGCGGAGAGGGAGAAGTGACCTAAACAACAGACTCTTATTGTTACTTTCACAAGGTCTCCATTTACAGTTTTCAAATTAACACTCTTGACTCAAAAATCAGAAGACTAACAAAGTGGCTGAAACTTAGACTGAACCACAACCAGAAAGAATTTTTTTGTGAAGCACCTAAATTAACCTTTGTTATTGTGCTGGTTAATTCAAACTAACTAGGAATCAATTAACTTGAGTTACAACACAACCAAAAGCTTTAGTCAGATAATTTGAGTTACATTAATATATCCTATGACCCAACGTTTTGCAAGTTAAAAAAACAAAAATTTGTTGAGAACTTTTTTTTTTTTTTTAATACTTCAGTAATCTACATCCAAATTTATTTTATAATTAGAAATTATGTTTTTCTTAATGGAGAATGAAGCATTCGCTAGGTTTGAAAAAATTCTTAATGGTTTTGAAAAGGACTTTTTGAGCAAACTCAAACACTGTGTCATCTTTCTTACTGATTTAATTATGACCATCATATTTAAATTACAGCTGTTCTGATGCTTGAACCCCAGGGTGCACAAAATTTGAAAGACAGTGATGCACCAAAAGGTCAGTCAAACCTGATGAGTCTCTTAAACTGTGTCCATTTTACATGTAGACAGCTGGATTAACATTTCTTATTTAATTCACATGACCACCTTCTGAAGTGTAATTATTACATGGCATGTCTTAAAAGCCAATGGTGCATTAAGAAAATAAGCATATTCTCAAAGTGTTAGAAGTTAATTCAATGTGGGTCCTCTGATGGACACAATCAGTCTAACAAGATGGGTTTTCATCTATATTGCATTTGAAGAGGCACAAGCAACAAATAAAACTTAAATTTCAGCCCCAAAATACATTTTTCAAAGAGTTAGGATTGCCTGAGAAAGAAAGAGTTTAGAATGGAAAGTCTGTCTCTACTTTAACTATAATGTTTCATATATGACAATGGTGTAATAAAATAATAATATGCATGCTGAAAGCTAACTACTATATATGTTGGCCTTTTTCTACACACATTGAAGGTCACTGCCATGTGATAAGGGATTTATTCTCTATCAAAAGTGTGGGGAAATTATGCATGTAAATGCCCCACATGTCAATGGGAGAACAAACTTTTTGGTATTTGAGAGGATAATATAAGAATTGAACGCATTTTGGATTCCACAGGTGATCAAACAAAGGAAACAAGTTCTTAAATTTGCAGATATTTAAATTCAGCCTAAATATGTTCATTTCAACTCAACTGTTCATAATATTCTAGTATTCACAAGAATGCAGAACAGCAAAATATTCAAAATGCATAAGAGACTATAGCAGTTTTGGATTTAGTAATACATGCAGACGAAATGCAAGTAATCTTTGATGCAGAGATGGTGTTATCCCATTGCCCCCTCCCCTCAACACATACTAAAAACATACTCAAGGGAGGGGGGGCCTTGAGCTGCTTGGGGGCCATAAGCAATTGCTTAGTCTGCTTATGGCTAACACCAGCTCTGCTTTGGTGTACTTCATTGTCAGGCACTACTTTCATACCTGGTTTTCTCTGGTCATTATAGCTAGATCATCTTGTAATCTTCTGTTCTCCTTCAGAGCCATTTCCTTCACTCTTCCTGTTTCTGCAAGCTCTACCTGAGATGCATCAAGCTGGCGACGGAGACTAGCTATCTCCCGATCTCTGTTACTCAGCGCCTCCTTTAGTTGGCTATCAAATGGGTGATTTTGAAAACCTTAAATAAAATTTCCCTTCTTGCATTATAGCATATACTGCTTCAAAATGTTAGATAAGCTCTGAATATACAAAAGCTTTAGAAGCAACTTACTAATTTATTTCTTGTTCGGAAGGTAACTATAAACCAGTGATACTCAGACCTCAGTAGTTCAAGAGCCAAATTAGCAATCAACATTACCCAAAAGAGCCACGGTAGCGTGAATTTATTGTTTCATTTACTACTTATATATAATATAAAATAATATATTATTCTCACAGCAAAATCACTGACCAAATATTCTACAATTGGTTTGTAACATAGTAAAAGCATCCTGATTGGTTAATAATTAACTCACACAGTGTTTTAATATCATGTGCTGCAAAGAGCCACAGGAGACACATTTAAGAGCCACTTGTGGCTCCCAAACCTCAATCTGAGTATCACTGCTATAAACAAATTACCACTACATGGATCTTGTGCCCCTCATGTGTGATGGATTAAAATTTGCACCGCTCAGAGTAAACTGTTGAACTGCCTATCAGCATAAAATGCTTAACTGCTTGTGGTGGCTTGGGCAAGTCATCATTGAAGCATGTAGAACTGTTGAGGGTTGGGCAAAATGTCATTGAAACTGGTGGGTGTAACTGACGTCCTTCATGTAAGATGACTGAGTAGATCTGGACAGGAATTTTCTGAATAACAGTTTTTCCATTGGAAAATACTGATTTATCAAACCCAAAACTTCTCCTTCGAAAGGGGTGGCAGAAGCTAAGAAGATGCAAATCACTGAATTAGGCAAGACAGGGACTTGAACCTAGGTTTCCCACATCCCACTTGAATGTCCTAATAATTCTCCCGTGGGTCTCTCTCCCGTTGGAGCTGTTCAACTTTGTATAAATAATTAAATATTTATTGGGTTAGAAAAAGAAAGACCAACTATAGACCAGTGGTCAGGGCACTTATCTGGTATGTAGGAGACCCAGGTTAAAGTCCCGGTCCAGTGAATATTTATTTATTTATACAAAGTGGAACAGCTCAACAAAAGAGACAGACTCACGCGGAATAGCCAATAATCTGGTAGTTAGGGCACTCACCTGACTTACGGAAGACTTAGGTTCAAGACCCTGCTCTGCCTGGTTCTCCCATGTTTCTGCATCCCAGGTGAGTGACAAAACCACCAAACTATGGGGGACGAAGAGGGGAAATGGATCTCAATTTTTTTTGAAAGGTCGGTTTCATCCCACTACGGAACAGGACATTTTTCAAAATTGCTGAACTTCTTAGACAGGAAAATTGTTTCCTATTCAGCTATGGCATAAGAAACAGTTAAGTTCCTTTGTAAAACAAGAACAGCTTCCATCCCAAACACAGGCATGGCACTGCCCAAAACACAGGAATACCTAAGGGAATTCAGGAATTTAAGTGAGTGGAGCGGGCTAGGTTGGGTATTGTTTCTAATAGAGGTTACGTGCATGTATGCGAGAGATAAGAGGAGAAACACCACAGAAACAGAGACCGAGCAGGAAACCACACACAGCTTGAACAAGCACTGACAGCATAGCTGAAAAAAAAAACCTAGAGAAAGCTTTTGGTCTGAGTGCTGGCTGAAAGGGGCCTGGAGCAGCGAGGAAAAAAAATACACTAATCTTTTCTAACTGATCTTTTTCTAGATGCATTGCACATGTCCATTTCACTCTTGGTGTGAGTGTGCCTTACACAACATTGTTGGAAAGGTTTCCCTCAATGTTACCCGTTGGAGCAGCTCAAGCACCCTCTGCTGCCGCACACCACTATGTGCTGATATGAAAGGCCCAGCTGCCTCAGAGCTCCCTCAAATTTTTCTTGCCAAGCAGGCTGTGGAATGGACATGTGCAACACGTCTTGAAGATGAATAGAATAGTTCTTTGAGTGATTGCACACGTGCATTCCATTCTTGGCGACTCACAAGCTGTAATACAGGAGGAAGGAGCAGAGTTCATGTATACACAGACTGGAGTATAATTCATCCAAATTTAGCATTGTCTCTGGCATACTGAATAATGGAATAACGGGATGCAAAGACATGAACTGAAGACCAGACTGCCACTCTACAAATGTCCTGGATAGAGACTTGCACAAGGAACGCTGTTGAGGCTGCTTGCGATCTTGTGGAATGTGCCGATAGTTTGGCAGGCAGGGAAATACCTGCCAGGTCATAACAAACATGAATGCATAAAGTTATCCAAGATGAAAGTCTCTGTGAAGGGACCAGGAGACACTTCATTCTGTCTGCTAAGACCAGGAACAGTTGGGTTGACAAACAAAACTGTTTAGTCCTGTCTATGTGGAATGCCAACGTTCTTCTAACATCTCAGATGTGCAGATGATGTTCCTCTCTATTTTCATGTGATTCTGAGTAAAAGGTAGGTAAGTAAATTTTCTGATTAATATGAAAATTAGATATCACTTTAAGGACATAAACGGGATTGTATAAGGCAGTTTGGATGTCAGAGCATCCTGGAAACTGGAATTGTCTTCTCAAGCATCCCATCAAAACACCTGTTTAGCACCCCCTGGGTGTCATGGAGTAAGCATTGATGCAGAAGCAGAAGGAGGGGGAGGTCTACATAAAAAATTGCAACTCTTCTTTCTCTGCAGGTCCTGCCAAGGAGCAGCAGCAGAGTAATGGCGGGTCTGCTGTGGGAAGAAGTGCATTCTGGGTGGGGCTGGAGCACAGAACCCCAGAGACTTTAGAGTTGTCCTAAAGTCTTTCAAGCCCTGGAGCTTAGGGTCAGTTTGCCCTGAAAACAGCAAGGACCCTTCAAAGTCTGTTGGACCTCCTATGGAAGCCTTAAGGTTTGCAACCATGAGCTCTTGCATGTGCCCACTGCACAAGCCATGGATCTAGCCGCAAAGTCCACTGCATCCAGCACAGCCTGCAGTGAAAATCTAGCTACAGATTTCCCCTCTTCAGCTAATAAGAATTCCTGCCTCGTGTCCTCTGGCAGCATGTCTCTAAACTTTAAAATGGTGTCTCAAACAATAAAATTATACTGATCCAATAGCGCTTGCTGGTTGGCAATCCTGAGTTGCAATCTCCCAGTTAAATAAGCTTTTCTATCAAATAAATCTATTTTTTGGCATCATTTGATTTGAGGGTTGACCCTTGTTGCCCTTGCCATTCCCTTTCACTAGTTGCAGACACCACCAGAGAACCCAGAGGAACGAGAACATAAATATTCAGACCCCTGGGAAGGCACATAGTACTTACATTCGGCCCTTCTTGAGGTAGGGGGAAGGGATAAAGGAATCTGCCAGAGAGCATTAATAGGGTCCATAATTGCCTCGTTAATAGGTAAGGCCACTCTCGAAGGCCCTGCTGTGGCCAAAATATCAACAAGGCAGTGTGAGGATTCTTTAACCTCCTCCATCTGGATCCCCAGGCTTAAGGCCACCCTCTTTAACAACTCTTGGGGGGGCCTTATAGTCACCTGGAGGAGGCAAAATGCCCTCTGAGAAGATTACGGGACAGGCAGGAAGAAGCTACTCTTCCTCCACTCGTTTTCCAGCAAGGTCTTCGTGAGCCACCTTTTGCTGCTCAGTACCAGACTCAGGAACAGGCAGCAACTGGTGAGTAATGTGCCCCATGCCTCTCCGAGGATACAGAACACTAATGTCTTGCGTATTACCTAGAAACTGGGGGAAACTGAACAGATTCCAATATGGCCAGTAGACTGGCGGTGGGCAACTAATCTGAATACGAGCTTCCGTTAAACACTTTAAGTAGCTTGAGTGTGGGTCGCTCAAGGGCATTGGCCTAGCGCAAGAAAAGCCAGGCTTGAAGCCCAGTGACTGAGGCATCTCTCAGTACCAAGTAATAGAAAAAAACCCATCTATGTTCAAAAAAGAACTTATGTTATCTACACTATTAACTAAGCACTAACATGGTAAATCTAGAAAACTATCTACAGTTCATTTACAATGAACACACAGAGCACTTGCTAAGGCAAGCCAAGCAATTCCAATGACCATCATGGGCGGTAAGAAGGAACTAAGGGAGCTTTGGGGGCGGCTGGACCCTTTATACCAGTGCACAGTGGGATCATGGTGGATTCCCCATCACTAACAATTTTTTAATCGAGGTTTGATGTTTTCCTAAAAGATATGCTCTAGGAAGTATTTTGGGGAAATTCTAAGGCCTCTGTTATACAGGCGGTCAGACTAGATGACTACAATGTACTCTTCAGGCCTTGGTATCTATGAGAAAACACACACACAAATCTGAAGATCACAGTGATTGATAATCTGGTAAGCATATATACCCTACCATCAAGGAACAGGAATTACTCTTATTTATTTGTATTCTGATAGTGGCTACAATAAGTTAGCTACTGCCCACACACAGGAAGCCAATTCCTCTTCCAAACAATCAAAGGGTGAAGGACAGGGATAAAACCCACAATAGAAATATACATTATATATTTCTATTGTAACATACATACATATATATACACACACACACACACACACATACATATATATATATATACACACACACACACACACATATATATATATATACACACACACACACACATACATATATAGCTTTTCTCCACAGATGTTTCATATACATCAGTGCACCAAAACTCCAGTTAAGCTGACCTTCAAACAAAGTTTAACCTTTTAAAAAAAAATTTCAGCAGTTAACTGAAGAAATGTCTGAAAGGTGACAACTAAAAAAGGATGAGCTGAAGCCTAGATCAGAAAAAGAAACAAAGAAGGTAGTTCAACATGGAACGCATCTGTAGGGAACCTCTGATACCAACTGGCAAAGTGCACAGGGAGTGCATAGGGCTTTACAGTATTCCCTGGGTCAGATGTATGCACAATAATTCACCGATGGGAGGCATGTAAGTTCTCTATTGAGAGCCAGTAGCCCACTGGTTGACATAATCATTGTGAAATGTGTGTGCAGATAATATTTGAGTTATGTATCTAGAAAGCAAATTATGTTCTTAAGGTCTTGGAGTTAAGGAAGATCACCAGGAGGTGACATACCTTGGAAATGTTCCTTTCAGGCAGGAGATAACAGACACCTATCACCCTGTCTGGCCATTTGCGTATTGTATGCCTCAGAGTTATGCCTATTTGCATACTGAGCCACAGGCTAAATCTACAAGACAGGAAGTCTACAAGATGAAACAAACAGCAGGGGGTGTTTATGAGTAAAAAAAAGTGTTGCAAGGATTTTGGGTGAGCCAAACTCTACAAGACATAAGTGTATCTAGTGACTTAAGTTTAGGATCTAGAATGCATGTTATTATTCTATTTTATATGTAAGCAATTTTTTTCAATACTACTACTTGCTATTATTTGAATCTCTATGCTCTGTTAATTAAACTTATATTTGATTTCATTATAAACATACATAAATGCTGTGTGTTAAGCGGAGTGGTGATCTGAGGTAGAACTGGTGAACTGGGGATTACTGTTTCTTTGGAAGCAGCAAATCTGTGAATTCTGCAAGTGTCCCATGGACCAGAGCGAGACACTCTAGGATGACGCTCAGAGGTTTCAAGGATAGGGTATGCCAATCGCTAACCTACAGGGTGACAGTGGAGCCAACAAGGCCGAGAGGGGAGTGTTTGTGTTGCGAATGGCTGGAGGAGCTGGGCAGCTAACTCACGACAGGCACAAACCACGCTTCCTCATGCTAAAGACAGATGGTTGTGAGGTGCCTCACAGCCCCGAGAGCCCCCAGGAATTGTCATACATATATGCCCTGCTGACTGGGGGAGAGTTGCATGGTTTAAAACAGATCTGTAAAACACTGAGGCACTAGACTCAAAATGGTAATCTCTATGCTATTATATCTGTGGAGAAAAACATTATTACCAGTTTTAGAACACAAGAGCTATTTTGACTTTATTTGAGAAGAACAGACTCAGCAAGAGATTTCCTTAAATATGAGAAGATAACAAAGAAGTGAAGAAAAACACAAGGCAACAAATTCTATTAAAGGTTTCTGACAAGCAAAGATTGGCAGCCTTTTAATATTTATTTGGACTTCTATTTTCCAGAAGAGGTTAATAGTAAATTGTTAGTGAATTAGACATAATGATGTAATTACAATAGTTCGGTATGATTTACATTGTTCCATATTGTTTTATAGTTTTCAATACTTATATATTTTATCATAATTGCTTGTGGCTTTTGTGGACATTAGTTTAAATTTGTAAAACTTTGAGGACAATAAAAATCAAGAACAAATTTTGAAAATAATAAATTAAATAGCTCAGTAATTTGATTTGTATGAAATGGGGAACATGAAGAGCTATTTGCATACATTAGTAATTATTGTTTATTTAAAAGCACTCTAAAGCTTAGGCATCCAGTAAGGTGCCTCAATTATTTTGCAAGTGTTCCGTGTATGCTTAAATAGATGGTCATATCATCCTCAGGTCTCCCTACTCATTATCTGCTTCCATCTAAGCACGGTGTACTCTGCATTCTATCAACTAGGTGTGCAGTTGTTATGCTCTTATGCTGCAGTTTTAACCTAAAAAGTGACTTTGTAAAAATGGCCTGATGGCTGTCTTGAGTCGTTTTAGATAAAGAGACCTTTTTCTAACTGATAGCCCCACAAACCCACCCAGTAGGAGTTCAAACCCAATATAATGAAGATAAAAGTACAAACAAAACCGAGTTAGGTTATGCTCTCTTTGTGGCGTACTGGTTTGTGAAGGTTCAAGTAGAACATAGGAGTTTGTTCAGTGCAAAAGATCAACCATACGACTAAACATGACAAGTTTTATTTATGAAGTAGTAAATACAGTGAATGGGGAATAACAGTTTAAGTTGGATCAGTTCCTGTCCTATGTATCTTTCTGTGGCCTTATGGCTGGCAGACTGATCACTCAAGTGCTAATAAGGCCAACATTATCAGTAAACAAAACAAACAAACAAACATTTGATATTTCTATCAGATATGGGCCTGAACTGACCCACAGATCAAAATATACTTGATCTATGGGGAAGTTCAGATCTGGTACCAAACTTTGGTACCTCTATAAAGGGACAAACCAAAACCTAGATCCAAATATCCCTGCGATTTGGGAAAATCTGGCTCTGGATCCGAGCTTTGTGACTCAGGACCATTACTAATTTCTACAGTAACTTCCATCCACAAGGATCCCAAATCACTTTACAAACTGTAGATACAGAAATCATTCATCCAACATTGAAATGCAGTCACTACTGGGATAGAATGGATCAGCTGTTTAACAGCACACAACACTACATAGAAGTTATATACCAGTAGTAAGGAGGGATATTCAATTTAATTAAAACTGTACAAGTAATTTAGGAAGGCAGAATTAATTACTTCACCAATAATGGAGCGTCTGCAGGCCAAAATTATGCCCCGCCCCACGTTTACAAAGTCACTTGAACTTAGGGCTTGTCTACACTACCGCACGGGGTCCATCTAAGATACGCAACTTCAGCTACGTGAATAGCGTAGCTGAAGTTGATGTACTTAGATCTACTTACCGCGGTGTCTTCAATGCGGTAAGTTGACAGCTGATGCTCTCCCGTCAACTCCGCTTGCGCTTCTGGTTCTGGTGGAGTGCCGGAGTTGACAGGAGAGCGCTCAGCGGTCAATTTATTGCATCTATACTAGATGTGTAAAAAGCAACAAAGAGTCCTGTGGCACCTTATAGACCAAGGGTCGGCAACATTCGGCATGCGGCTCGCCAGGGTAAGCACCCTGGCGGGCCGGGCCAGTTTTATTTACCTGCTGACGCGGCAGGTTCGGCCGATCGCGGCCCCCACTGGCCGCGGTTTGCCGTCCCGAGCCAATGGGGGCAGCGAGAAGCCGCGGCCAGCACATTGCTCGCCCGCGCTGCTTCCCGCCGCCCCCATTGGCCCGGGACGGCGAACCGCGGCCAGTGGGGGCCGCGATCGGCCGAACCTGCCGCGGCAGCAGGTAAATAAAACTGGCCCGGCCCGCCAGGGTGCTTACCCTGGCGAGCCGCATGCCGAACGTTGCCGACTCCTGTTATAGACTAACAGATGTATTGGAAAATAAGCTTCCGTGGGTGAATACCCACTTAGTCAGACGCAGCCCCATGCGTCTGACGAAGTGGGTATTCACCCACGAAAGCTTATGCTCCAATACATCTGTTAGTCTATAAGGTGTGTGATACAGCATGGCCAGAGGGCAGCAGGAGAGGGTTAGAAGGGAGCCTTATTCCCTGTACAGGGAAGAAAGTTTGCTATAGATTAATTAAAGCACCTGAAGCCAATTAGAGCACCTGAAGCCAGTCACCTGATAAAAACCCCCTGCTTCAATCAGACAGGGGAGGAATTGAAGCAGAGAGGATTGATGTTGGAGCAGAGAACAGTTTGGAGGGAAGCAGAGGAAAGTTTGGAGAAGTGCTGCGGTGGGCTAAGAAGACCAAGACTCTAGGTAAAGGGGCACCTGGCTTGTGCAGAGGGAGGGCAGGAAGCCCCCACAAGCTGAAGGGCAGGAGAGGGAAGTAGCCCAGGGGAAGGAACCGCTAGTTCAAGTGATTTACCGCTATCCCTATGGCCCCTGGGCTGGGACCCGGAGTACAGAGTGGGCCCGGGTCCCTCCCTCTCCACTCCCCTCCTCTAGGACACTAGTGAGGCAGTTAATATTCCAGTTCAGGGGCAAGAAATGGCACCCTGAAACCCCTCCTCCCCCGCCCCAGAAGAAAAAGCGCGAGACCCATCATAGTAGTGCCGGCAATTTGCCACAGGTGCCACAGGACTCTTTGTTGCTTTTTACAGAGCCAGACTAACACGGCTACCCCTCTGATACTATACTACATGTGATAAATCGACCCCCGCTGGATCGATCACTGTCCGCTGACCCAGCGGGTAGTGTAGACAAGCCCTTAGAAGTGCAATTTAAGTGCTACTTATAGGAAAATTAAATGCACATAAGTTTAATTACCCAGATAAACAATTGCTATTGCCGCTTTTAATCCTCACCATCCACACCTACAGTATTTGAGGGGAAGTGTCTTCTGCAACGAGATATATTTTTTCCACAATGTAAATCATACTCCCCTGTTTGATAACATATATAATTAAGTATATGTCACCAAAAATACAATAAGAGCCTGGCTGCTAGTGCTTTTATTCTGTAGAAAATATTGATCTTAGGAAAATAACGGAAAATCATTTCAGTGATTACTTACTCTACAGAGGATTCCAGTTCTGACAGAGTTAGTCTCAAATTAGCAATTGTTTTTTCCTATGAAATAAATATTAAATGTATATTACATATTATGCTGCAGAATACCCAGAATAATTCAAACTAAGCATAATTTACTTTAAAGTAGCATTTATAAAATCTTTAATTTAACTATTCAGCAATAGGTAACTGGGTTTTTTAAATGTTCAAATTTCCAAACTTCTTACAATAAAAATGAAACTTAGAACTAATTTAAAATTTGTAGAAGAATGATATCTAGCAGTTAAGGTAAATGGGAGTCAGTAGATGCAGGTTATATCACTGGTATGTAAATACCTTGCAATGCCAATTACAACAGTACCATGCAAATGCCTGATCTCAATTTCAAGTGACATTGTAAATAAGAAGCACACAGCATTATCTCTCATAAATGTAAACAAACTTGTTTGTTTTAGCAATTGGCTGAACAAGAAGTGGGACTGAGTGGACTTGTAGGCTCTAAAGTTTCACATTGTTTTGTTTTTGAGTGCAGTCATGTAACAAAACAAAACAAAAAATCTACATTTCTAAGTTGCACTTTCATGATAAAGAGATTGCACTACAGTACCTGTAGGAAGTGAATTGAAAAATACTGTTTCTTTATCTTTTTTACAGTGCAAATATTTGTAATAAAAAATAATATAAAGTGAGCACTGTACACTTTGTATTCTGTGTTGTAATTGAAACCAATATATTAAAATCTAGAAAAACATCCAAAAATATTTATAATAAATTTCAATTGATATTCTATTAGTGTTTAATATCATGATTAAAACTGCGATTAATTGCAATTTTTTTAAATCAAGTTAAATTGTTTTGAGTTAATTGCTTGAGTTAACTGCAATTAATTGACAGTCCTAATAAAATTAAACCCTGAGCAGAGGGCTGGCACAAGACCCTAGGTGCCACTTAAATCTTTAACACAGGGCCTAAGCAATACAAAAGACTTCTGCATCACAACAAAATCTTGTCCTAATTTTTGCGTACTGCTTTGAGATCCTCAGATGGAAGATACTAATCAAGTGCAATACACTAAGTACTGTTAGTGCACATACCTTATTAGCTAAGTTGTCATCTAAACATGCAATTCTTTCTGTCTTTTCATCTACAGTTTCCTGAAGACTGTCCTTTTCCTTATCCAGGACACTAATGGTACTTCTGAGCACATTCACGGTCTCATCCTGTGAAGAGCTCTTATGGTTTAACCTATCTGTAAGAGAAGAAATGGGTGTTTTTGTTGGTTTAAATAAAGAAGATTAATGCAAACAAGAATATGAAGTGATTACCTATTTTCTCCTCTAGCTTTGCAATTTCCTCTTGAGCTGATTGAAGTTCATCCTTTTTAAGAGAGGATTGGTGCTGAAGATCTTCAAGGGACCTCCGTAGTTGTTCATTTAAAAGCCTGAGAAATCAACAGTCAGTTGAAAATACAAGACTCTAATATTTCAAATACATTCTTTGATCAAACTATCAAAAAATTTGAGAAACTGAAAGGATTATCTAAACCATCGCTCTGTGGGATTGTTTTGATCAGCCAAAGTTATTTTCATCATCTCAATAAACCAGAACAAATGCAAATAATAAAACCAAAATGCCAGTTTTGCAAGAGGAAAAAGATAAGTGGCTGGATTTTCAAAGTAGCACAGCAACTAGAAATCCCACTGAAGTCAACAGGAGCGTATCTTTAAAAAAAATTAGTTTATAGTATTTGTTTTGTAGAAAGACATTGCTGTAAGCCAACATTGAGCAGAACAAAACCTTGTAAAAGTGTCTTGAGTAACAACTGACATTTAAATTTGTACATTTAAATCTTTGTACTGAAAAATTTACAATATCCATATTTATCTTACCCCCTCCATAAATAACCGTTATAATTATGAGGAATTTATTAAACAAGAATTTGTCACTTGAATGAAGACTTCTCTCACTGTTTTATCAACAAGCACATTTAACTTTCTGAAGATTTTCAAGAAAATTATCTACCAGTACAGAAGTTCTCAAAACTTTATCAGTTTAACAGTGACTATACACATCTCTCCCTATTCATACCAAGCAACTCTATACAACTACAGCAGTTGCTTATATAGAATACTGGTAATGGGGAAGTATTTAGTGATTTTTAACCATTGTTAGTGGCTCAATCCTGGAGGGTGGCTCTTGTGTTAAGCAAGGGATATCCTCTACATTTTCATCTGTTTTTCATGACATCCAGTCTCCTCTTCACAATGAGGAGACACAGATGTCTGGAGGAGCAACTGAAAACAAGGGGGTGGGGTCAACTGTCTGAACCACCAGTAAATGCTCTAGGGACCACAGTTTCCAAATGGTCGTGTTAGTAATATGTCACAGAAGCATGGTACTGACGTTATAGTTAAAAGCTGCATTGAGTGTTCTATTGTAAGTCTTATTTTCATACACTCCTCTCACCTTTTGATCTGAGTGAGCAATTTGTTTAAAATTTCTGTGTGTAATTCTACATGGAAATTTTTGTCAAGATAATTTCATTTAAAAAAAAGGTTACATATTCAGTAACTGTTGTTCTTCAAGATGGTTGCACAGGTCCATTCACTTCAGGTGCCTGCATGCCCATGCACTGGAGCCAGAAAAAACTTTTTCCCATAGCGGTACTGGTTAGGGCAGCACATGCACTCTAACATGCTCATGCTGTTAGCCCAGAGTACAGTAACTCCTCGCTTAACGTTGTAGTTATGTTCCTGAAAAATGTGACTTTAAGCAAAACGATGTTAAGCGAATCCAATTTCCCCATAAGAATTAATGTAAATGGGGGGTTTAGGTTCCAGGGAAATTTTTTTCACCAGACAAAAAAAACCAAACAAACGGTTACTCACCTTTTGTAACTGTTGTTCTTCGAGATGTGTTGTTCATGTCCATTCCAAGCAGGTGTGCGCGCGCCGCATGCACGCCAGCCGGAAGATTTTACCATAGCAGCGTCCGTAGGGTCGGCTTTGGCGCCCCCTGGAGTGGCGCCTTCATGGCTCCATATATAGGAGCTCGCCAAACCTCCACCCCCTCAGTTCCTTCTTGCCGGCACTCCGACAGAGGGGCAGGAGGGTGGGTATTGGAATGGACATGAACAACACATCTCGAAGAACAACAGTTACAAAAAGGTGAGTAACCGTTTTTTCTTCTTCGAGTGATTGTTCATGTCCATTCCAAGCAGGTGACTCACAAGCCTGAACCTAGGCGGTGCGGTCTGAGGTCACTGCTGACTGGAGTACTACGCGGCCAAAGGCTGCACCATCTCTGGCCTGGTGCGTGATGGCATAGTGCGCCGTAAAAGTGTGGATTGAAGACCACGTGGCCGCTCTACAAATTTCCTGCGTCGGGACCTGTGCCAGGAATGCAGCGGAGGAGGCCTGCGCTCTTGTGGAGTGGGCCATGATAGGCGGGGCCGTTATGTTAGCCCGACGGTAGCATTCTCGGATGCAGGTTTTGATCCAAGAGGAGATCTGCTGTGACGAGACCGGGAGCCCTTTCATCCCGTCAGCCACAGCAACAAAAAGTTGGGTTGATTTCCTGAAGGGTTTAGTCCTTTCAATGTAGAATGCCAGGGCCCTGCGAACGTCCAGGGAGTGCATCCTACGCTCCTTAGCGGAGGAGTGTGGCTTCGGATAGAAGACCAGGAGAAAAATGTCTTGACACATGTGAAACTGGGAGACCACCTTCGGAAGGAATGCAGGGTGCGGCCTGAGTTGGATCTTGTCTTTGTAGCAGACAGTGTATGGAGGCTCTGATGTCAGTGCTCTGAGCCTCTCCTGGCTGATGTGATAGCCACTAGAAATGCGACCTTATACGAAAGATATATAACAGCGAGCACGAAGTCAGAGGCTCGAAAGGTGGCCCTGTGAGGGCGGACAGGACCAAATTGAAGTCCCAAGCCGGGACTGGTTGACAAGTATGCGGGAACAGTTTGTCCAGGCCCTTGAGGAAGCGACTAACCAATGGGTTTGCAAAGACTGAGCTACCTCCCGCTCCAGGGTGGAACGCTGAGATAGCCGCCAAGTGGACTCGAACCGAAGAGGGGGAGAGTCCTAATTGTCTCAGATGAAGCAAATAGTCCAGTATGAGAGGGA
This sequence comes from Chrysemys picta bellii, assembly GCF_011386835.1. Taxonomy (NCBI): domain Eukaryota; kingdom Metazoa; phylum Chordata; order Testudines; family Emydidae; genus Chrysemys; species Chrysemys picta. The sequence goes on from NC_088795.1 coordinate 90,565,912, forward strand.
TCGGGGCGAGCAAAGGAGCCTGTCCCCGCTGTTTGGCCCAGATGGAGAAGCGCTTCCACTTGGACATGTACATGGTCCTGGTGGAGGGTTTTCTACTACTGAGAAGGACCTGCCTGACCTGATGAGAGCATTGCATCTCCACAGGCTTTAGCCATGGAGCATCCAGGCTGTGAGGTGGAGCGACTCTAGATTCGGGTGACATAGGCGACCCCAGTCCTGTGTGATCAAGTCTGGGAGCAGGGGCAGCCTGAGGGGCGCCCGTATAGACATGTGCAGGAGCAACATGTACCAATGTTGGCGCGGCCAGGCCGGCGCTATCAGGATGACACGAGCGTGATCCCTGCGAGCCTTGAGGATTACCCTGTGAACCATGGGAATCGGGGGGAAAGCGTAAAGTAGGCAGTCTTCCCAGGAGAGGAGGAAGGCATCCGTCAGGGACCCCGGACTGCGTCCCATGAGGGAGCAGAATTGCTGATACTTCCTGTTCTCTCTCTCGGCAAACAGGTCTATCTGGGGATGGCCCCTGAGCCGGAAAATTGAGAGTACTACATCCCGGCAGATAGACCACTCGTGACTGTGAAACGAGCGGCTGAGAGCGTCCGCTAGCCCATTCTGCTTTCCCGGTAGGTAGGATGTGGTCAGGTGAATTGCGTTCTGTACACAAAAGTCCCATAATGCGAGGGCTTCCCGGCACAGGGGAGAGGAGCGTGCACCACCCTGTTTGTTGATATAGAACATCGCTGGTGTGTTGTCCGTAAGGACAGAAACACACCTGCCTGAGAGGTGCGGTTTGAAGGTCATGCATGCTAGACGCACCGCTCGTAACTCCCTGACGATGTGTAAAGAAAGGTCCTCTTGTGACCAAAGACCTTGGGTTCTGAGGTTCCCCAGATGCGCTCCCCACCCCAGATCCGACACATCCATTACCAGGGATAGAGAGGGCTGGGGGCTGAGAAAGGGTACTCCCGCGCAGACCTCCTGTGGGTCAAGCCACCAGTGGAGGGAATCCAGCATCGGGCGAGGGAGCGTTACTACTGAGTCTAGGGAGTCCCTGGCCAGCCGGTACACCTTTGCCAACCAGGACTGGAGCCGGTGCAGTCTGAGCCTGGCGTGGCCCACCACATAAGTGCACGCCGCCATGTGACCCATTAACTTGAGGCAATTTCTTGCTGTAGTGGTAGGGTAACATTGGAGACAGAGAATAATGTCGGACATGGTCCGGAACCTGGTCTCTGGGAGGTACACTCTGGCATGTGTTGAGTCCAGGACCGCCCCTATAAATTCTATTCTTTGGGTTGCAGATAGTGTGGACTTGGCCTCATTCAGTAGGAGGCGGAGCTCGAGAAAAGTCTTCCTGATGAAGACCACCTGAGCCTCCACCTGTTCTTTGGCACGGCCCTTGATGAGCCAATTGTCCAGGTAGGGAAACATCTAAATTCCCTGCTTGCGCAGGAAGGCTGCCACGACTGCCATGCACTTTGTGAAGACCCTTGGGGCTGCTGACAGTCCGAAGGGTAGAACTGTAAACTGAAGATGGGCATTGCCTACGACGAATCTGAGGGATTGCGCCTGTGCTGAGGGATTATTATGATATGAAAGTATGTGTCCTTTAAGACGAGAGCGGCATACCAGTCTCCTGGATCCATGGAAGGTATGATGGAGGATAGGGAGACCATGCGGAACTTGAGCTTTTTTACAAACTTGTTTAGACACCGCAAGTCCAGAATAGGTCTGAGGTCCCCTTTCGCTTTCGGTATTAGGAAATAGAGAGGAATAGAAGCCCCTGCCCCTGGACTCCTGAGGAACTTCCTCCACTGCCCCTACTGCGAGGAGGGACTGCACTTCCTGAATTAGAAGTTGCTCATGAGAGGGGTCCCTGAAGAGGGACGAGGAGGGGGGCTGGTGGGGCGGGAGGGAGGAGAACTGGATAGAATATCCCCTCTCTACCGTGCAGAGTACCCAACTGTCCGACCGATGTGATTTGGGCCCAAGCACGATAGAAGGGGGACAGACGTGACAAAAAGGTAGGGTTGGACAGATCCAGAGTTGTGACCCAGACCGTCCCATCAAAATGGGGGCCTAGGCCCCGGTGGTGGCCTTGGTTGGGCAGATGACGGGCCGGAGGGCTGTTGTTGCTGCCTCCTTCTGCCGGACCTGGCCCGCCTGCGCAATGCGTCTGTGCGGTTCTGAGGCTGGTACGGCTGCGGGGCCTGAGGCAGCCTGAACTGCCTATGTTGGGTAACTGGGGTGTGTAAGCCCAGCGATCGAAGGGTAGCTCTGGAGTCCTTTAGGCTATGCAGCCTCTTATCTATCTTTCCAGAGAAGAGCATGGGCCCTTCGAAGGGGAGGTCCTGGATGGTCTGTTGGACCTCATGTGGAAGGCCTGAGACCTGAAGCCAGGCTCCCCGTCTCATGACCAGCCCAGTCGCCAACGTGCGAGAGGCTGCATCTGCCGCATCCAAAGCTGCCTGGAGGGACGCTCGAGTAATTAATTTCCCTTCTTCAACTAGGGCTGAGAACTCGGTTTGCGATTCCTGAGGAAGGAGTTCAGTGAAGCTAGACAGTGCCAAGCATGTTTTGTGACCATACCGGCTCACTATAGCCTGTTGGTTGGCTATACGCAACTGCAGCCCCCCCATGGAATACACCTTTCTTCCAAACAGGTCCAACTTTTTGGCCTCCCTGTTTTTTGGTGTAGCCCTTAGAACTCCTGACGCTCCCTTTGGTTGGCCGCATCGACCACTAGGGAGTCCGGGGGAGGGTGGGCATAAAGGTGTTCATGGCCTTTGGAGGGGACAAAATATCGCCTCTCTGTCCTCTTGGCCGTGGGGGCTAACGAGGCTGGCGTCTGCCACAAAGTGCGGGATGTGTCCGCAATAGTTTTTATCAGCGGTAGGGCTACCCTGGACGGGCCCGATGGGGCCAGGATGTCGACCACCGGATCCGTATCCACTTCGATCTCCTCAGCTTGGATCGAGAGGCTCTGGGCTGCACGTGTAAGCAACTGTTGGAGGATCCTGTTGTCCTCTAGGGACGGTGCCGCTGAGGTTCCCGCGACCGCCTCATCAGGAGAGGAAGAGGAGGAGATCACCTGCAAAGGGCCTTCCTCTATACCCTCAGCCCCCGTGGGGGCCTGCGGCACACGGTACTCTGGTTGCGTGGCCAGTGCGGGTGCAGGATGTGGCACTGCGGCTGGTACCGGGGTCAACACCAAACAACGAGGCGTGCTCGTCGGTGCCTGTGGTGTCGGGACCATGGCCCCTGCCGGTGTGTGACTAGGCGGTGCCGGGATCTGTTGTGGCACACTATTGTCAGACGGCGGTGCCACTGGTGGAGGCATTTGAGCCGGAGCCACCGCCGATGAGACCGATGCGGACCTTGAGCGGGGGCCGTACGCCTGTCCCACGGACTGATAGTAGGCCCAGGGAGTCCAGAACGGCCACTGGGGGGGCGGTTGCCACTGCTGTTGCCACTGCAGTGGATAAGGCTGGAGGCTCGCTCGCGAGGTCGACCGCCTGCTCCTCGATCTACTGGAGCGGTACGACTCCGCCTCCGAATCTGAGGTCTCCGAATAGGAGGACCTAGGGGGAGCAGTACCCACTGTCGCTGGGGAGCGGTGCCACTGGACTAGAGAATGTTCTCTCTGCTCCAGTGCCGCTGGAGTGGAGCGGGGACCGCGGCGATAACATAGCCGGCTTGCCCCGTGATTGTATAGGGGGTCGGGTGATGGTCGGAGGCTCTTTCCACCGGCGCGGCGATGCTGGCACCGTGAGGCTTAGTAGGTCAGAGGCTGCCTGCAACGCTTCCAGCGTAGATGGGAGGCACACTTCCTCAACGAGGTCCAGGGATGTCGGCCTGTTCAGACTCGACCGTACCCTCTCCGGGGCGGGAGTCAACGAATTAGCAGGATGAGTCTGCAGCACGGCCTGTCCCGCAGCACACGTGGACGGCGCCGGCCCTTTAGGGTCCTGGTGGAGTGATCGTCCCCTCACAGGCCTCTTCTTTTTAATCTGCACCGGGGATGGTGAACGGTGCCTCATGGAGGCCGATTTCCTATGTGCCGACTCCCTCCGGTGCCGGGGTTTGGAGGTTTTGGCCTCATGACGTATTACCGGTGCCGGGGCGCTGCGCACTGAGGATGAAGTGCTGGGCACTGGGTCGGTCGGCCCAGGGTCCGAATATGGCTGCAGGGCCACTTCCATCAGTAACACTTTGAGCCTCTGCTCTCTGTCTTTGAGAGTCCTGTGGCAAAATGCCCTGCAGATAGTGCACCTGTCTCTTTGGTGGCTTTCTCCGAGGCACCGTAAGCAGGAAGAGTGCGGGTCACTCTTTGGCATGAACTTCCCGCAGTCCTTGCAGAGTTTAAACCCTGGGGACCCGGGCATGCCCCAGCGGGGCGACGAGTACGTTGGGGAAACCCCCCCAACAACTATTTATCTATACTAACTCTAAACTAACTAAACTATTTACAAGGAAGAAAACGGGACACTGCCAAGATTGCTGAAGAGCAAGCGAAGTTCCAGCTAGCCGTCACCGGCGGTAAGAAGGAACTGAGGGGGTGGAGGTTCGGCGGGCCCCTATATATGGCACCATGAAGGCGCCACTCCAGGAGGTGACAAAGCCGACCCTATGGACGCTGCTATGGTAAAATCTTCCAGCTGGTGTACACGCGGTGCGCACACACCTGCTTGGAATGGACATGAACAATCACTCGAAGAAGAACTATATATTATATAGATATACACACAGTATACATTTTAAACAAACAATTTAATACTGTTCACAGCTATGATGATTGTGAAGCTTGGTTGAGGTGTTGAAGTCAGAGGGTGGAAGAGGGAGGAATATTTCTCAGGGAATGCCTTGCTGCTAAATGATGAACTAGCACTCGGCTGAGCCCTCAAGGATTAACACATTGTTGTTAATGTGGCCTCTCACACAAGGCAGCGGAGACAGCATAGCAGACAGAGACAGACACACACCTTGTGTGTGTCGGGGAGAGAGAGAGAGAGATGCACACTGCCCCTTTAAGTAAGCTGACCCCTCCCTGCTCTATATAGAGAAGGAGTAAGTGGGGTGCGGGAGCAGGGGGGAAGGGGACACCCTGACATTAGCCCCCCCTTTCCCCCCGCACAGCAAGCAGGAGTCTCTGGGAGCAGCTCCAAGGCAGAGGGCAGGAGCAGCACATGGCAGTAGGGGTAGGGACAGCTGAACTGCCTGGCAATTGATAGCCTGCTGGGGGGCTGCAGCACGGGGAGCTGATAGTGGGGCTGCCGGTCCACCGTGGTTACAAGCCCCCACCAGCTAGCTGCAACGGGCTGCTCTTCCAGCAAGCAGTGGACAAAGCAGGCGGCTGCCAAACGACATTAGAAGGGAGCATTGCACAACTTTAAATGAGCATGTTCCCTAATTGATCAGCAACGAAACAACGTTAACTGGGACGACTTTAAGTGAGGAGTTACTGTATAGAGGAGTGGAGATGCCTTGACCCCCACTCAGTTCCTTCACACCAGAAGCCAGTGCTTGCTGTGACTCCAGTGTAGGGGGAAGGAGGGAGGAGTATGGAATGGACATATGCAACACATCTTGAAGAACACAGCGAACAGGTATGTAACCATTTTTTCTTTGAGTGCTTGCACGTGTCCCTTCCATTTGAGGTGACACACAAACAGTCCCAGATGGAGGAGGGAACCAGAATTTACCTCAACGAAGACTGCAGCACCACTCTCCCAAATATAGCATCATCCCTCAAGGCCTGGGAGAAAGCATAATGAATAGTGAGCATATGAACAGATGACAATTGCAAAAGCCCTGCAAAAGCCACTCATGGAAATGTAACTCAGGAAAGCAGCTGAATGTGCTTGAGCGCACAGAGTGCACTAAAGCTCTTTGAGGTAATTAAATGTTGGCAATATCATAGTACAGACAAATGCAGGAGGAGATCCAGGAAAAGATATTCTGAAATAATGGTTTTTCTTTCCATCCTATCATCAAAGGATATGAATAACCGAAGAGATGTCCTAAACTCTTTAGTCCCACCCAGGTAGAAAGCCCATGCTCTGTGAATGTCCAAAGTATGGAGATTTTTCTTATTTTTGTGTGAAGTTTCAGAAAAAATTGTTGGCAAGTATTATAGTCTGATTCAAATAAACATCTGAATGCACTTTAGTGAGATATTTGGGATGTGGCTACAAACCAACTTTGTCCTAGTAAGATACTGTATAAGGAGGGTCAGCCTGAAGTTCTGCAACTCTTCCGGTTGAAGTTAGCTACCAGGAATGCTACCTTCATTGAGGGATGAGACAATGAGCACGTAGCTCTAGGTTTGAAAGAGGATTTTATTAAAACCGAGAGACCCAAATTTAGATCCCAGGGTGGAGCTGGGTCGCTAACAGGTGGGAAAAGCCTGTTCAAACCCTTCAAAAACTTAATAGTCACAGGGTTGGAGAACAGATCTCCCATCTGTAGAAGAGTGAAATGCAGAGATAGCAGTCAGACAAACCCTGAGGGAACTGATCGAGACACTTTTTTCCTGTAAGTGAAGCAGGAAATCCAGAATACACTGAATAGGAGCCTGTGATGGAGAAGTATCTTTCTGCTGGGAACACACAGAAAACTTCTTCTATTTCATGAGATAAGTGTATCAGGTGGAAAGCTTTCTGCTGTTCAGACGAATGCTCTCCACTGCAGCAGAACAGATACACCTCATTGCTTGGATGCTCCATTATTGACTCTACAGGAAGCTAAGAGGATTGGGATACAGAGCCTGGTCCTGTGAAATTATGTCCAGAATCTGGGGAATGGTAATGGGAATCTCAAATGGACAGGTTCAACAGGACCCAGTGCTGAAAAACCAGTGCTGAAAAAGCCAGGCTACAGCGATTAAAATTAGAACAGCATGATCTTGTCAGTTGGCCCAGGACTCTCAGCAGCACAGGGATTGGCAAAAAACAAAGAAGTTTTCCCTTCTAGGAGACCACAAAGGCGTCCAAAATGGACCCTGCGCTGACACTTGCCCTTGAACAAAACTAGTGACACTTCCTTTTCTGTCAAGTGTTGAACACGGCCATTTCTAGTATACCCAAATCTGAAAAATGGACTTTGCTAAATTGGGTCTGAGGGACCATTCATGATCTCTGCTGAATGACCTGCTGAGATGGTCTGCTAGGAAGTTTTGAGATCCAGGAAGATGAGATGCTTTGAGGGTAATCTTGTTCTTGATGAAAAGGGACAGAGGTTCAGTACTTCTTGCCAAAGGGGTCTGATCTGGGATTTCCCTGTTTGTTGAGGTAAACCATTGCAACAATGTTGTATGTGAGCACTTGTACAGAACAGGAACACTTGAAAGGCCAGACAAATAACTCAGAGCTACCTGACATTGATCTGTAGGGAGAGGATCTGATCAGTCTACAGACCTTGTGTCTGAAAGCTCCCTAGATTTGCTCCCCAATTGAGGAATTAAGCATTTGTGACTAAGGTCACACAAGGCAGAATTGGAGCAAATGGAACTCCACTACATACACTGGCAGGGTCCATTCACCAGTCCAGGCAAGACAGAACAGTTGCAGGAACAGTTGAGTCTGCATTTCGAGTAGATGATGAGATACACACTTCAACCACTTCTGCATGACTCGGAGGTGAATTGTGCCATGTGTTATACACAAGCTGCCGTGTGACCTAGAAGTTTCGGGCAGTTCCTTACTGTTGTACAAAGATATAACTAATTCTTTGCACGTGTTGAATATTGCTTGAAATTTGGCCTGAGGCAAATAAGCTCTTCCTGATGTCAAGTCAAGAAGAACTCTTATAAATTCAATTTCCTGTACGGGGAGAAGAACTGATTTGTCTTTGTTGATCATCAGGCCAAACAAACAAAATAGGGATCAGATCTTCTCGATGGCTTCCTTCACTTGCTGTCTGGAATGACCTAAGCTCAACCAATCACCCAGATATGGATATACCTGGATTTTTGTCTTCCTGTGATGTGCTGCCCCTACCGCCCGCACTTTGTGAAGACTCGGGGGCTGATGACAGACCAAAAGAAAGGAGCATAAACTGATAATGCACACTTGCTACAACAAACCTTAAGAACATTTGGTGACTCTGATGAATGACCACGTGGAAATCGGCATCCTTTAACCCGGGGCAATGAACCAATAGTTGAGTTTGGGAATGGATAGCAGAAGATAGGGTAAGCATATGAAACTTTATCTTTCTTATGTACTTTTTGAGATTTGGCAGTCTAAAATAAGTCTGAGGCCTCGCTTTGACTTTGGGATGAGAAAATGAGAGCTTTATAAGTAGGTTGAGAACATTTTACATCATTAATATTTTCATCATTTAAGAAAAGATTTAAGAAAACAAAGATGTTTTTGTAACTTTCAATTTTTCTGCACACAATAAATAAAGTAGAAAATTTAACATACTGAGAAAAAAAAGCCTAATTCAGCACAAGTTGTGGGATGCAAAAGAAATATTTAAATAAACATAAGCCATAACAGGCCCCAAAGAGTCTATTCCTGGGCTTCAGTTGTCCATGGCTCTCCTACTCCCATTCTATCTCATGGATCCTCCTCCAAATATCCCAAATGCCCTGCCTTCCACATAACATCTTCATTCCCTCCCACGTGCCCTGACTATTCCCACAAAGACCATTGCCCAACACACCACATTTCCTTCATCCACAAAATATCCCCCTTTGCAACACTTAACTTACCCCATGCCCCTCCTCCCAAAAAAATATCCTAGTTCCCCAAATCTACTCAAAACAAGTCCCAGCTCCCCAGTGGTCTCCTTCTGTGCCCACTGACATACTCCTATTCCCCTCATGGTCCCACATTAACACTTTGTCTACCCCCCACAACCTCTAAGCCCTCCTGTTATTCCAACACAACCTCCAGATACTCGATAGGAGCACCCATCCCAGACAAGCCTAAATAGCTTGCCATACTCCTGCTAGCCTCAATAGGCTTAAGGGTAGAGTGAGGGGACATGAGAAGACTCTGCTCCTGAGCTCCAGATGGCCACAGTTCTAGTATCAGAGGAGTAGCCGTGTTAGTCTGTATACACAAAAACAACGAGGAGTCTGGTGGCACCTTAAAGACTAACAGATTTATTTGGGCATAAGCTTTCGCGGGTAAAAACTCCCACTTCTTACAGCTCTAATGCTGCTCTCCCAATGGTCCACAACATCACAGCTGCCTCACCATGTCTGGGCTCTGCTCCAATGGTAGCGACATTGAAAGCACTACAGCAAACAGGGCCCCAGGCAGTTATCAGAGTATTGACTTACCTTATACCTCATCTAAATCAGTAGTACTTCTAGTGGGAGTATGAGTATAATCAAGACATTGACATGAGGGAAATTTTAGAACAATAAGCCTAGTCATTTGTCAATATAGATTGGCTCTCTGTGAGATTAGTAAGGCCAAAATTGTCAAAACTGCATACATAAAATTAGATTTCAGTGAAACCTAAAGAGTTACACCAGTCTGAAACTGGCATAATCCAGGCCCAATGTTCCAGACTGTGAGGGCTTTCATCTCCACCCTAAGGAAATGCATGTGCAGCACCTGTTAGAAACTTCATTTTCCTCCAGGATCATACCTAGGGAACATGGCTGTTGGGAAAAAATGAAATAATTCTGAGGGCAGAAAAATTTTAAGAGATCAACCCTGACTACTGCCTTGTTCGTAGACCTGAGATTGGAACTCCAAAGTACAGGGGGAGTAACACCACGTAGATGGGGGAAATTACCCCATTATAGAAATTTAAATTTTTTTTTAAGTTAACAAATGGGTTTAGTAGCATTTCTTCTCAAATTGCACATACCAACCTTTACTATAATTTAGTGAACTGTTCAGTTTTGGAATTTTCTTTACTCCAACTTAGTATAAAAAGTGATGGACGCTGTACAAAGATTTTCACAGCTTCGGGAGTCTGTTTTTTCATGTTGGCAATAAGATTATCTTTCATTTGCAATTGGCGCTTTAAAAATTATTATTATATTTCCTCACTATACAACTACACTGGTAGCCCAGGAGAATCTAGAGCACCTTTTCCTACTAACGTTTTCTTGTCAGTGCAAGACAAACAATACCAGTATATTTTAAAAACATTTTATGAAAGTTTTACCACGAGTTCTCTATCTCTGTCATGTTAACGTATGACAAAATTGTATGTTAATTGCTATAACAGGACACAAAATTTTAAGCTGAACTTACTGAAGTGAGCATAACTCAGTTTTAAATTGTGAAGAGTCATCAGATATCTGGGCAAGTTTATAAGACTTTGTTTTTAATTCATCTTCCAGAGAGTTTATTCTTTCTTTCAGTACAGAGATTGTACTCTTCAGTTCAAACTGTTGTGTTTCAAACTGCAATTAAAAAAAAAAAAGAAAGAAAGAAAAAAAGACATGTCTTTATTTCCTTTAGAAATCCATTACAGTGGAATGATTTTACTTTAAAGAAAATTTATCTAAAGGGTTTTAAAAAGCCATTCGGGTGAGAAAAAACTTCTGTTAGAAGTTTACTCACTAACATGTTACTTACCCCAGAAACAGTGTTTTCCAGTTCTGCGATGTCATACTCCATCTTTGATTTCTCAAAGGCTGCTGCCTCCTGCTGGACCTAACATGGAAAGAAATACAGAATTACTTGTAACAGTAAGTAATTTTTTAGACTGGAGTATGATTTTAGATGCCAATGCTCTTTGCATAATATAAAGTTCTAAAAGAAAAAAAGCCTTATCTTCATATGCACATGATTGGATGCAAAGCACATGAAATCCAGAGCTTCACCTGAACAAACAACAATGTAAGTATGATACAACGTTTCTCATGATTTTGTGAGGATACTTGCAGATGTCTTTAAACCTCTGTGTAATTCAACCTTTGGGAGAATTTGTAACAGAAAAAGTAAATTTCCTTTCCCCTTATGAAATAGTCTCAGGTGGGTTGCTAAAGAGAGAATACAAAACCAAAGTAATGCCAGATATGGTAAGCTAAGACATCAGAATTCTAAGCTATTTTCTAAAAGATATTGTCAAGGTTTAAAGTAATTTTTAAAATCCGTTTTCATTTGTTACAAACACAACCTTAGAAGCTTGAAGCTTAAGGTCTGCTTACAAATCAAAGTCATCTTTCCCCATTTCAGCATTGTATCATTATTTAATGTTAAAGCACCTTTATCTACCTTCTGATTTCTATATATGAGTATTGTGATGTCATCAGATAAGCTTGTGCACTTCCTCAGAAATCTGTGGATGATGGCTCTTTACCAAGGGAACTGTGGCTCTGGTCTGATTTCCCCTTCTTCACAGACTTGCTTTGTATAAATGGCATGCCCAAACCAGACTCCTTCCATCCCTTGCTGCTGCTGCTTTTCCCATTTTGGGGAAGCCACTTGGGACTAAAGAATTGGAAAACATGCCTTATAGCGATTGTTAAGCTAAATAGATTCAAGAAGCTCAAAGAAGATAAAGGAGAGAGACTTGGTCGCAGTCTATAAGTACCTACATGGGGAATAAATATTTGATAATGGACTCTTCAGTCTAGCAGACAAAGGAATAACACGATCCAACAGCTGGAAGTTGAAGCTAGAAAAAATCATACTAGAGATAAGGTGCAAATTTTTAACAGTGAGGGTAATTAATCATTGGAATAATGTAACCCCGGGTTGTGGTGGATTCTCTATCAATGGCAATTTTAAAATCAGGACTGAAAGTTTTTCTAAAAGATATGCTCTAGTGCAAATAGGTATTCGTTCAGCGAAGTTTTATGGCCTGTGTTATGCAGAACGTAAGCCTAAATGATCACAATGCTCCCTTCTGGCCTTCAAATTTATTGCTATGTCTACACTGTGAGCTAGGGGTGTGAGTCCCCTGCTTGTGAACACATACCTGCACTAGCTCTCATCAAGCTAGCACGAGTATATATAGCAGCGTAGTCGCACTAGCATGTAGCAGTAGTGGAGGCATAGATGAGCCATTCCAAGTACTTACCTACTGGTTTCGGGTGGGTTTGTACTCGGCATGACCCAGCCACGCCTTTCCAGCCACTACCAGTAGTGCTGCAACTACACTGCTGTTATCAAGCTAGTGTGAGTATGTGTACACAAGCAAGGGAAATCACACCCTACTTTGTAGGTTAAACATAACCTATGAATATAAAGGGGTGGAAGTGAGGGGAGATCTAGCTCCCCCATGCCAGCTGATGCAGTGCATCACCGTGGCATCATCTGTGAGTACATGAATCATCAGGTACTCAATTAGGGGTAGGAAAGCAACACCAGCATAACAGCCCTGAGTTCCAGAATGTTTAAGAGGAGGGTGATCTCAAGAGACTACCATCTCTCCTATACCTTCTATAGATATATTTGGTCTCCTGTTGAGAATGGATTACGTTCACTTGAACTAGTAAATGATATATATGTTATGTTGTTATAAAATAACTGATGCTAAGTGAAATTGTACGATGGGGTATGTTGTTGGATGAAGACCAACATAACATATGGTGCTGGGTGTATGGAGGGAATGGACTTTTGGATGGAAATACCACCTGGTCTGTTTGTTTGGAACTTTGGGAGTTTTGAATTTGAAGGGTTGTTGGTTAGCTCCTGAGAAGATGGGGAACAGGATCATAGAGGGAGTCAGAGAACTATATTGTGATCAGGAAGGGAAGCACTACTGGGCTCTCATAAAATTAGGCTTTCCTTCTGAAAGTCAGAAGTAGAAGGGATACTGAAAGCAGTTGCTTTTTCTGATATGTTTACTCTAGTTAAATAAAAGTATACTGGTTTTTCAAACTCAGAAGTCCCAGGCATAGTAAATCAGCAGGGGTCTGAAGAGATCTGCAGGGTCCTTGAAATAGAGTTAGGCAAAGCAGCCAGAATTGCCCAATATTCACAGGCAAGGGTTCGGAGAGGAAGCTTAGAGGGATTACTAGTAATCCAGAAACACCGGTTTTGAACAAGGCGTGTGCCCAGGAAGGGGCAGGTTGTGACAATTTCCCACCCTAGAATAGAGGCATTCAAGACAAGAATCTTTGTTGGTGGTTTTTGTGAAAAGGACTTTCTGCTGCGTACATGGGTTGGATCTGTCTGTCGGTTTAAAGAAGAAAGACTTCCAGAGGGACTACAAACACTTAACCCTTCCTGTGTTTATTTGGCAGATATGCAAATCTCATTCACCCTCAGATAAACTCTGGCATGCTGGATGATGTACATGCACGCTGACATGTGCCTCAGTAATTTGAGGCAGGAACTCACTCCTGAGTGCTGAGGTGGGACCAGAGTTGATTGATGAGGTCTATCATAGTCTGAAACCTCTTTTGAGGGAGGTATGTTCATGCTGACTTTTAATTTATTAGTGCCCTATAAACTCTGGGTTGAGGTCAGAGTCCATTTTTAAACTGTTGACTCTGAGCCTCAGGGTGGAGTATCTTTTGAAGTGAATCTGTCATGTGCTGAAGGGGATTTCCCTCGCACCAGCCAGTCATACAGGTAGGGAAAAACCTGGATTCCTGGTGACCTAAAATGTGTGACCATCACAGCTAGGACCTTGGTAAATACTTGTGGTGCTGTGGAGAGGCTGAAAGGTAGAACTCTGTATTGATAATGTTAGGTTCCTACCAGGAGCCACTGATACTTCCTGTGAGCTGGATGCATAGAAATGTGGAAGTAGGTATCTTGGAGGTTCAAGAACCACAAACCAGACCATGGGGCTCAGAGACGGAGCAATGAATGACGGCACTGAAGATCAAGGATGAGTCTCCACCCTCTGTTCTCTTTGAGAATAGGAAGTAAGTGGAAACAGAATTGCTTGCCCCTTAATTCCTGAGACACCTCCTCCATTATTCCCACTTGTACCACGGAGTCTTATCTCTTGCTTCAGTAGATTCTCATCAGAAGGGTCCCTGAAGAGAGATAGGGAGAAAGGTGTTTTTTGATGATCTTAGAGACCCACTGGTCTGGGGTTATCCCTGACCAAGCCTCCCAGAAAAGGACAGGTGAGTGTCAAAGAAGGGATGAAAAAAGAAGAGTCCACAGATGGTCTGGCACAACTCTTGCCCTGTATATCATGTTTTCTTGAAGCCCTGGATTGTGGGACAATGAGGAGAAGGCCATCCGCCACAGAAATGCTGTCTCTTCCCCAGGGGCTACAAGGATCACTATTGCAAGTAATAGTGGGGCTGCTGCCTCTGCCTGTATTGCTGTAGCTATTGTCTTGGAAACTTCCTCTTAGGGGGCAGAACTTATAGGCCCAGGAATCTCACTGAATCCCTTGACTATTAAGGTATATAGGGTGTTGCTGAGCTCATTGCCCCCATACAGGAGGTCCTCAATAGTAACCTGGACTACATGTGGAATTCCTGATGCTTGTAACTAAAAAGATCTCATAGCTACAGCAGTGGCTGTTTATCTGAGAGCTGTATCAACTGTGTCAATTGCTGCTCAGCGTGCTGTCAGGGATGGAAGCTACCATAAGACCTTTTATTTTATCCAGGTGATCTATGAAGAACTTGTCCATAAAATTATAGAGAGTTTGTCCGATAGCATGAAGCCATATTTGGAAAGTTGCACTTGGTAATTCACTATTTTCACTTGGAGGCTTGTGAAGAGTAAGCTTTCTTCCCAAAAACATCAGACCTTTGCCTGGTCTTGCTTGTCTCATGGACTGCCTGAACTACAACAATACCTGGAGAGGATGTTGGTAAAAGTACTTGAATCCCTTTTCATGGACCTAATACCTCCTCTGTCTGCCCCCTTTGATGTACTCACAATAGGTTCTGGTGTGTGCCAGATGAACTTTGCTGGCTTTGGCATGGTGAGTTGTCCCGACAAGAAGGGTTGTATGATATCCAGCAATTTGTGCTGCTTCTCCTGGATGACTGCCAGGGAGATGTTCAATGTCTCTGCCACGTGACAGAGAAAGTCCTAAAAGACCTTCAGCTCTTCTACCAAGGCAGATGACAGAGGGTTGACCACTTCGTCTGGCAAAGAGGATGAAATGACTGGGATGGAGTATTTCAAGCAAGTGCTTGTGCCACTGTATTCCTCCTTTCCCTATACCATTTGGGGTTGAGCTGAAACAGATGGGAGTTGTTTCTTTGGTATGGAGGATCTGGTTCTGAAAGCCGCAGTTTGAGCCAATTTTTTTTGAGTATGGATTTACTCTTCAAGGGATCAGTATGCCATGGTTGGTATGAGTAATGTGGAGGACACACAGGTGATGCCCTATGTGACCCAGATGACCTTCCAGTTACCCTGATAGATCCTGTCAGTGCTTCTTCTCCAACTCCCAGTGCACCAGCCAATGAGGTGAGAGGTGGCGCTCAAGGGAAGGGTGGCGCTCCTCAGCTGAAGGGTGAGGGAATCACTGTACACTGCTCCCCCATCCACCCAACCCCTGTGCATCCAGACCCCCTCATACCCAGACCCTCCCACCAAGCCTCACCCTCCCACACTCAGAACCCCGCAACGAGCCCCAACCCCCCCCTGCACTTGGACCACCCCTGCATTTGGATCCCTACCCCACTGAGCCCCACTCCCTCAGCATCTGGACCCCCCTTCCAAGCCCTAGTCCCCCCCTACATCCAGACCCCCCTTCCAAGCTCTAGTCCCCCCCTACATCCAGAACCCCCCGCCCCCGCTAAGCCCAAACCACCTTCACCTGGACCCTCTGCAGTGTCCCATTACCGTTGCACCCAGAACCCTCCAAAAAGCCCCTGTGCATCCAGATCCCCCAATGAGCTGCCCGCACCCAGATTGCCCTCTCAACCCATACCTGCATGCTCCTACACCAAGCCCCTCAACACTTGGATCCTGCCTTCCCACACTTGGTGCAGCTGGCAACGAGGGGCAGGGCCCTGGGGTGTTTCTGGGGCAGGCCCAATCCTTGCGCTGTGTCAGAGCTGGGTGCATCAGCATGCCAGGAGTATCAACATGTACCATGCCTGCAGCTGAGCTTACCCTGCTTCTGCTTCCAGATGTTGGTCCAGCCTGGTTCCAGATCCTGCTTCTTCCCACTTCCTATCCTGCTCCGGCCTTGTTTCCAAACCTGCTCCTGTTCCCCTCCAGCTTCTGACTTCGAGCCTCTGCTTTACTTCTGGCTTATGTGTCTAGTTTACCCTCCGGCTCTGGCACTTAGCTACTGTCTCTCTGATACTGATCCTCGCTCCCTCTTCAGCTCTGCCATTCGGCTTCTGTCCTTCTGACTCTCAGCTTGTTCCTGGACTCTGCTCCCCTGGACCAAGCTCTAACTGATAGGCTGGACTCCCATTTCAACCATTAGTCCTGACTGCCCAGACCCAGTCAGCTACAGTTTGAACAGCCCAATACATAGGTAAGGCCCACCTCGCCGACAGACCCCACTCAGTCCAATTTTTCGCTGGTGGAATTGGTGGATGGGCCGTACAGACCTTGCAAACACAAGTGTTCACCCTGCAGGTGTAGAAAACAGCCCTACAAGCCCAGGTTTCACCCTGGCTCCAGCCTCTCAAGAGCCAAAGGTCCCACTTCCGGACAAGTTTAATGGTGACTGTGGTTTGAGATTTCCTAAATAATGCCAGCTCATCTTCTTGCTACCCCCCAATGCGCCTCACAGACCAGGCCTGAGTAGGTCTCAACATTACTCGGAAAGCCTTGGCCTGGACCTCCCGCTCCGTTGGAATAGTCCAGCCCCCTCCTGGCATAGGTGAATCAGATCATTCAGGCCGTGATGGTTATCTTCAGTGACCTCCACTGCACCTGAACCTCTGAAACTGTACCAGCTATTTACAGTAGAAGCAGATGCCTCCAACTTTGCACTGGGACAGTCCTCTCCCAAATGGCAGCCTCTGATGGTCCGCTTCACCCTTTAGCCTTTTACTTGCGCATGCTCACACCAGTGCTGCAAAACAATGACATCCTTGATAAAGAGCTACTTGCCATCAAAGTAGCCTTCAAGGAATGACGGCATCTCCTGGAGAATGTCAGGTTCTCAATCGAAGTCCTCACCGACCACAAGAACCTGGAATTCCTGAAGAAGGCTTGGCACCTAAAACAGTGACAGGCCCACTGGTCCCTCATCTGTATTTGGTTTGACTTCTTGGTGACCTACTGTCACAGAACCAGGAATGCGAAGAAAGGTGCATTATCCCAGAAGGGGGAGTACTGTGAACTTGACCAAGAGGCTCCATCCATGATCCTCAAACTGTCAAATTTTATTTTGAGTACCACTGTCCATAACCTGCTACCCTCGATGGGTTCCCTGCTGCCTAATGATCCCTTCGCAATTCAGATCCACGAAGCCCTAGACAATGCTACCACCCATACTGCCTTTCTGTATCTTAAGGGGCACATCTACATACCCAATGGTTCACCCAGGCTGCAAGTTCTACAAATCAGTCACGATCCTCTTCTGGCAGGTCACTTTGGTCAATTCAAGACCCAAGCCCTCAGTGCCGAGGAGTTTCTGGTGGCTGGCCCTGCACACTTCAACAGCAACTTATATCTGGTCCTGTAACCTCTGCGCTCAGACCAAAATCCCACTTGAAACTGCTCTTCAGTCCTTTTCCATTCCACCCCAGTCTTGGGCCATCGTGTTGACGGACTTCATCATGGAACATCCGCCCTCCCAAGGATTCTAGTGGTTATTCATCTCCTGACAAAGATAGCACATTTTATACTGTGTCATAGCCACCCCACTGCCCACAAAATAGCCCGTCTGTTTGAAGACGATACCTTTCACCTTCATTGATTGCCCTCAAGCATAGTATCCGACCAGGGGTCACAGTTTATTTTGGTGGGAATTTATGTGGCTCCTGACCATTGCACTTCGTCCCTCAACTGTTTACTACCTTAGTACCAACAGTCAGGCAGAGAGAGTCAATCAAGTCCTAGAGCAGTATCTAGGCTGTTTCCTATATTACCACCAGGATTACTGGTTGGCATTCGTTCCCCACCCTGAATTCACCTACAACTACACACACACTGTAACTCAGAAGACCCCCACTTCATGAATTATGGGTTCCACCTTTGGCAGCACCCTGAAATCCCCTTGCCTTACCAGTACCAACCATCGCTGACCTCGCTGTGTATGTTAACCAAGTACATCAAGAATTCAGGCACCAGTTAAAAGAGGCTAAGACAGTGTACAAGCACCAAGCCATTAGCCAACCGATACCATCAGCCAACCCCCAATCTCATGGAAGGGGATAGGGTTTGATTGTCTGCACAAAACCTGTAATCCACCCGTCCATCCCTGAAGCTGGACCACAAGTACTTGTGGCCATTTAAGATCACAGAACAATTTAACCCAGTAACCTTTTGATTACAGCTGCCAGAATCCCTTCAGATCCTCCCCATTTCCACATCTCCCTCGTGAAATCTTTATCAAGAATTTCTGCCCGCACTACACTCCTCCTCCTCCTTTAATAATTGTGAAGGGCCAACAGAAACTTGTGGACCAGCAGATTCTGGACCCTCACTGAGTCTGGGGAAGACTCCAATATCTGATTGACTGGGAGGGATAAGTCCTGGAGGAGCAGACATAGGAACCCGTGGAACATGTCCAGACCCCCTGTTTGCCTTCCTGCCTAATCCAACAGCCCCAGGGTTCCCGGGAAATGACCCTGAAAGAAGGGGGTGCTGTCAGGGACCAGACCAACTACTGTCCTGCTCCCTGACTAACTTCACTGCTAGGCAACCAAAGAGCCCAGCTTCACTGCCTTGGAACTGACAGAGTAGCCAGAGCACCTGACTGGCTGCTGGTTTAGCTACCCTGCTCATAAGTCTGGCACTCACAGCAGATCTGCAGTTCCTCAACATGTATTATGCCCACAGCCACACTTGTCCTGCTCCAGCCTGCTTCCAGGCCCTACTCCAGACTTGTTTCCGAATCTGCTCCACCTACTACCCACTCTGGTTCCAGCCTCCCTTCCCTCCAACTTCTGACGTCAATCCTTAGCTACGGCTCTGGCATTCAACTTCTGTCTCTCCAGTACCAATCCTTGGCTCCACCTCTAGCCTACAACTCCAGTTTACCCACCGGCTCTAGGATGTGGCTTCTGTCCCTCTGGTACTGACCCTTGGATCGTTCCTGGACTGTGCCCCCACTGGACTCAGCTCTAACTGGTAGGATAAACTCTTGTTTTAATCACTAGGCTTGACTGCCTACAGCCCCATCAGATACACCTGTCATTAGAGCCTGGTGCAGATACAAATATGTGGATCCATATCCAACCTGCAGGAATCAACTTGTATCTGACCCACACTCCATCTTTTATCTATATTTGCATCCACACTGCACCTGCAACAGCAAGCTATGTCAGTGCCTCTCAGGAAGAGCCTGTGTATTGTATAAGAAAACTACCTGGCTTAACAAATGTGCACAATATTATTATTATTGTTGTTATTATTTTAAACATCAGTCTTACTATACAACAGGCATCAGAACAAATAGCCTTTTATTTTATTATTTTTAATGTAAATGTCTAAAGTCAATAATGCTCAAAATAACAAACTAAACTATAAAATTTAAAAAAATCTCAGCTGCCTATTTAGCTTGTGAGTTATAAAGTCATCACACTTAGAGCTCAGCAATCCCAGTTTCTTTGCACCAGCCACTGTTCTCCCTGTGGAATCATGTAAAGAGAATACTATCTGAGGGCTACATTGCTTAATTATTGCCCGGGCTTGGCAGGTTAGCCTCCTAACGGGGCTGGGGAGGGGGGGGGAGGAGAGTGAGGAGCAACAACAGGCACTCCATGACTCCAGGTCAAGGGGGTAAAGGTGCTCTCCGGCTGCCCAACCAATGCCTTATTTCAGCCCTGGCACCTACTGGCTTGGCAGGTCATACTCCGCACCCCCTCAGGGGGTTGGGAAGAAAGAGGAGCAACAACAGCAGGCACTCTATGACTCAGGTCAGTTTTCCCAGGTGGGTGCAGGAGGGGAGTGCAAGGGTTAGGGGCACAGAAGAGGGCGTTCTCCGGTTGCCCAGCCAGTGATTTATTTGTGCCGTAACAGTCAGTTGGAGAGGGAGGCAGCTGCTTCTGCAAAGTAAGTCAGGAAGCCAGACTGACTTACTTTGCAGAAGCAGCTGCCTCCCTCTCCAACTGACCTGATACAGCAATGAAGTTGGGAGAAGTTTCCTACATTGCTTGACTGCTTAAACTACAGATAGGAACATGGGGGATTTTCCTACCTGTCTTGATCTATCCACCTCCCCTTTCTCTATATACAGGGAGAGAGGAAATATAGGCTCTGGAAGGTGGGGAAGCAGCCTCATAGGCTATGAGCTACAGACAGCTACTTTCCCGCATTTGAGATCCTGTATTTAGGGTCCTGTGCGGATACAAAAATTTGTATCCGCATCGATTCACAAACATGGTCCACGGATATAAAGCAGATATCCGCATATCTGCGGGGCTCTACCAGTCATTGCTCTTTATCTGAGATCAATGAAAAGCCAAGAGGCAAAGAAAACCTAGCAAAAAGTTTAACTACCAAAAATTGAAAACTTTGAAGACTAACTGGTTTCTTGCTAAGCAAGGAACAAGGATACCATAGGGTTCTGTCTTGCAGTGACAGGTGACAAGAAAGAACCACGTGTTGCAGCTGTACCGTCCTTTGTCTCTTCTGCTGTGGGAAGCAGGAGGGTATGCAAAGCACAGGCAAACTTCCCAGACACTGCCATTGTAAAGAATCTGATCTTGCACATATGACATGCACCAAGATTGGAATCTATATGAATAGCTCAAAAAAAAAAAAAAAAAAAAAAAAACACACACACAAAAAAAAAACTTAGCTCTAAGTATATCATCAAGTTAGAAATGTTTCCACATAGAAGTGAAATCTGGTTCTATTTAAGTCAATGGTAAAACTCTTATTGGCGTCAATGGGGCCAAGATTTCACTTTTGGTGTTCATAGTGACAGGTTGCAAGGCAAAACACAGAAAGAATACCATATTGAAGTAAACAAAACAATATAATGAACTAAAGCTTCAGAACGTTCAGTGAATCTAAACACTAGACACTAAATGATTAAATTCGCTCTAATGTCTAGCCACAAGCTAGCAAATAAAATACCAGAGAGGATATACTTTATTTATATATTTGTGGAGCAGTTTTTAATATCTAGTATCTACAGAGTCCCTTCTGCAACACTGCTTTTATAGCTGTATTTCCATTTCCAGTGCTTAAAAATAACTTGAGGCTTAACAAAGAAAACAATAAAGCCCCCAACATTACTGAGCATAGGTTTAATGCTTTTTTTTGCACCAATAAAATGAAACATGCACCTGTAATTGCAACATTATATCCATATATTTATTGCAGATACATACGGATCCTACCCATAGTTTCTCCTGACAAATGCATTCTTTGATGTATAAGGTGATCGTTTTACAAGTGCAATGTTTTAAAATTTTGAATTTCCAGAAAGCTCATTAATCCTGCACAGACTATACAAGTGGTCCAGTGGTGGTGTTCAGTGGAGAAGAAAACTGAAGTTGTAGGGTCTTAGTTATAATTATTACTGCATAAATAAGCAACACATCAGAAGTTCCTCTCAGAATTCACAAGAGTAGATATTCACAGATTAACATAAAAGGCATTATTTATATTAACACATGCTCACCTTTAGTTTCTCCCTCAGACTTTCTTTTTCTGCCATCATTCTTCTGAAGTCAGCTAATGCAATGTCTCTTTCCTCTTCCACGTGACTTTGAGAAACTAAAGTATGCTTTGCCTCTCTTCTTAACCTATTTAATTCATCCTGAGACTTTAAAAGAGTACTGCTTAGTAGTATCCATACATTCAAAATAGTACATTGTATATAATGTTAAGAAAAATGACAAACTGATCTTTAGCATTCTGATTACACTAGATATACTGCATTTCTTTCTAGTTGTTTCCTAGGCATCCAGAAAGTGCTCCTTAAGTCATACAAAGGCAAAGAATTTTTGATTTTCCCAAAATACACTTACTTCTTCCTTATGTCCAAACCCCCCTTCTGTTCTCATTCATTACTTCCTCCTCCTTCCTCTCCAGCTTCTATCCTCCCCTACCTTGCTCATGAATTCTCTCTCCCTTATCTTCCTAACCTTTCTATTTCCAAATTCCAAGTACAGTATGTAATCTTAATTAATTACTTTTCAGAAGGAAAATAGTTGTGAATTAGAAGTTGCAATATTCTATATGTAACTGTAGAAGCATCATGTGAAAGTGTTCTAAAATATACGTCGCTTGAAAAATTTCCTAAGAAGTCACATATTTGAGGGCATAAGATTCTAAAATTAGCATTCGTTTGAGTATGCTAACCCATAGAGTACCATAGCATAAATACGAGTCAACAGTGTAACACTGTTGCAAAAAAAGCGAACATCATTCTGGGATGTATTAGCAGGAGCATTGTAAGCAAGACACGAGAAGTAATTCTTCTGCTCTACTCCACGCTGATTAGGCCTCAACTGGATTTGTGTGTCCAGTTCTGAGTGCCACATTTCAGGAAAGATGTGAGCAAATTGGAGAAAGTCCAGAGAAGAGCAACAAAAATGATTAAAGGTCTAGAAAACACGACCGAAGATTGAAAAAATTGGGTTTGTTTGGAGAAGAGGAGACTGAGAGGGGACCTGACAACAATTTTTAAGGACATAAAAGGTTGTTACAAGGAGGAGGGAGAAGAATTGTTCTTCTTAACCTCTGAGGATAGGACAAGAAACAATGGGCTTAAATTGCAGCAAGGGAGGTTTAGGTTGGACATTAGGTAAAACTTCCTAATTGTCAGGGTGGTTAAGCACTGGAATAAATTGCCTAGGGAGGTTGTGGAATTTCCATCATTGGAGATTTTTAAGAGCAGGTTAGACAAACACCTAGGAATGCTCTAGATAATACTTAGTCCTGCCATGAGTGCAGGGGACTGGACTAGATGACCTCTCAGGGTCCCTCCCAGTCCTACGATTCTATGAAACAGGTAAAGCTGTAAAACTGGATTTAAAATATTAGGTGACTTAAGGCTTGTCTACACTGCCCTGCAGTTTGGACTATAAAGGGTGTGAACAGCAGTGCGCACCAAAAGTGCTGTGTTCTAATTCCCTCATGTGGACTCTGCTGGCACAAACTAAAAGGTTCCTAATTCACGTTAACGTAGTCCTGTTTGAGAACTACGATGCTAACGAGATTAGGAACCTTTTAGTTTGCTCCTGCTACGCCTACACAGGGAAGTTACAGTGCAGCACTTTGGTGTGCACTGCTGTTCACACCCCCGTAGTCCGAACCACAGAGAAGTATAGACATAGCCTTACACAGTTTACATATTAACTAGTGACACTAATAAGGCAGATTACAATTTTAACTCCTATCTACCTAATTTAAGATTTTCTACAACACTCATCACTGTAGTATCTAAGGAATTAGATCTGCACAACAAATATCCT
Source organism: Chrysemys picta bellii (assembly GCF_011386835.1). Classification (NCBI taxonomy): domain Eukaryota; kingdom Metazoa; phylum Chordata; order Testudines; family Emydidae; genus Chrysemys; species Chrysemys picta. The sequence continues at coordinate 90,589,325 of NC_088795.1, forward strand.
AACTGAATTCAGGAAGGCATAGTAGCCACTACTAGAATTTCTTTGAAGTTAAGATACCAATTTATTACAAAGCAATAAAATCAGGAATTACCTAATTAACAAATAATTCTAAATTTGCAATCCTATTACAGTAGTTACAGCTTGTTATATCTTGGTTGGTCTAAGCTCCCAGGATCCCACCACGCTGAGCCTCCAAGTCCCTCAATCCCTGCTTTTTTTTAAATTAATAAACAGTACTACAAAGTGTTAGTCAATTAATTTAATGGCAACTAGATCATGCCCTTAATTTCTTACCTGTTCATAAAGGACATTTAATTTGTCTCTTTCTGCAGTCAGTAATTTGACATTGGATTGAATTTCTATCATGTGTTTTTCAAATCTATCCAACATAGATTGTAGTTCATCTCTTTCCCTTGTGATCAACCTCACATCTTCACTCTGCAAAGTAAATCAGAAAATACTAGATAGGTACTTAATATAGAACATTATTAGTAACATCTATAAAATATATATTTCTAGGCAAAAGTCAGCAAAATGGAGCCCCAATCCTGATTCGGTTTCTATGCTTTACTGTAAATAACAAACAAGGAACAGTTTTCCCAAAACCTGACAAAACACATAGGGTATGTCTATACAGCAATTAGACACCTGCAGCTGGCTCATGCCAACTGACTCAGGGTACATCTACACTACAGCGGGGAGTCGATTTAAGATACGCAAATTCAGCTACGTGAATAGCGTAGCTGAATTCGACATATTGCAGCCGACTTACCCCGTTGTGAGGACGGCGGCAAAATCGACTTCTGCCGCTTTTTGTCGGCGGCGCTTACTACCACCTCCGCTGGTGGAGTTAGAGCGCCGATTCGGGGATCGATTGTCGCGTCCCGACGGGACGCGATAAATCGATCCCCGAGAGGTCGATTTCTACCCGCCGATTCAGGCGGGTAGTATAGACCAGACCTCAGGCTAAGAGGCTCAGGTTAAAGGGCTGTTTAACAGTGGTGTAGATGTTCAGGCTCGGGCTGCAGTCCAAGTCCTAATGTCTACACTGCAATTAGACAGCCCCTTAGGTCAAGCCCAAATCATCTGACAGAGGCCAGCTATGGATTTTTAATTGTTGTCTAGATACTTACGTGTTAGGGTACCTTAGATACCCAGATAGACATACCCTTAGATCTCTCTTGCTTCTTTCCTCTTAAATTTGAAATAAAAATCTTTTTCTACAGATTAAGCAATAATGGAAAACTTGAAAAATGTCAACAGTAAAAGATGGTTTCAGAGTAGCAGCCATGTTAGTCTGTATCCCCAAAAAGAACAGGAGTCCTTGTGGCACCTTAGGCTTGGTCTACACTACCCCCCCTAATTCGAACTAAGGTACGCAACTTCAGCTACGTGAATAACGTAGCTGAAGTTCGAAGTACCTTATTTCGAATTAGTTCAAACTTACCTTGGTCCACACTCGGCAGGCAGGCTCCCCCGTCGACTCCGCGGTACTCCTCTCGGCGAGCTGGAGTACCGCAGTCGACGGCGAGCACTTCCGGGTTCGACTTATCGCGTCCAGACTAGACGCGATAAGTCGAACCCAGAAGTTCGATTTCCAGCCGTCGAACTTGCCGGTAAGTGTAGCCAAGGCCTTAGAGACTAACAAATTTATTTGGGCATAAGCCTTCGTGGGCTAAAACCTACTTCATCAGATGCATGGAGTGAAAAATACAGTAAGCAGTATATACATTACAGCACATGAAAAGATGGGAGTTGCCTTACCAAGTGGGGGGTCAGTGCTAACAAGGCCAATTCAATCAAGGTGGAAGTGGCCTATTCTCAACAGTTGACAAGAAGGTGTGAGTATCAACAGAGGGAAAATTATTATTATGGTTCACAGTTACTTTTGGTTCATGTTGAGAATATAATTTAAAAAGACAATTAGGGTAAATAATTTTCTGCAGTTAATATTTAGATTATATTTGATCACTTCTTGAATGGAACTAATATATTTCCAGCAACAGCTCTGCATTGCTTTTTCCACCATTCGTTGATAAAGGGGGAGTTACCTTTTCTGGAGACCTACGGCATGGGCTAGCTCTTCGTTTTATCATCTTTTGAAGATATTCTAGCTCTCTTTTATAGTAATCCCTGTCTTCTTCTAAAGTCTTCACAAATGCATCTAGTCGAGAAGGTGACTTGTCTCCAAAAGCTATACCATATTCTAACCTCATTCTCTCTACTTCTAAGACAAGTTCTCGTTCTGCAGAGGAAAGCAAGAAATAACAAAACTAGCGTATCTATGAATAAGAGACTATTTTCTTATTGACAAAACTACAGAGTTAACTGTATTTGCCTAATATACGAGTAAAAAGTTTTAGAAGTATTTCTAATATATTGCAGCTAGAAAGGTATGCAACAAAATCACACATACAGAGAGACACACACAAAAAATAAAATAAACAGTAGCCACAATCAGTATACTGCAGTTCCATAACAATTTATTTTGCGTTAACAATTAGAGTATACTATTCAGGACAGACATGTATCATCTACAGGGTTAATAAGATTAGCACAAATAAAGCCTAAAATCACTATAGAAAGTATGTACACCCCTCACGCAGAAAAAAATGCAACTCTACAGCTAAATTATATCATGCATGCACAGTTTCAGTGCTGGAATATTTTGATGGAAAACCTTAAGCCTTCATACAATTATTTTTATTCCAAATATAACAGGATCCTGATTTAGTGTTATTTCTACTTACGGATAAATATATTTAAGATTTTATCTTAAAAAAACACAACATAAAAGATATATTTAAGGGAATCAATATTTAAACATTTACCTATAATTTCAAAGTTTTCAACTTTTTCTGAAAGCATTTGTTTCTCTTGCTCAAGCTGGTTTAACAATAGTTCAAAATTTTGTTTTTCATCTGCTTTTCCAAAGAGTTCATCAGCCAGCCTCTCTTTTTCTCTCCGACATGAACATAGCTCCTGAAATAAAAGTACTGAAAAAGTTAGTAGATTCTTAAAAATGTCACTAAATAAAAATTAAGCAAAGTATTTTAAATAAAATAATTAACATTTTATTAACTTTCTAATTATGATCAGATGGTGCTACTGTTTAACCAACCCCGTGTACAAAATTTTAAATGTTAATGAATATGTATTGTTTTGGTGCCAATTTTTTTTTACTATAATCAAGTTTAAAGTAAAAATACATTATGCTATTATCATGTATTCAGAACTCTGCAGTCCGCAATGAAACTAAGGCCTTGTCTACACTATGGGAGGAAATCGACCCAAGTTACGCAACTTCAGCTACGTGAATAACATAGCTGAAGACGATGTACTTAGATCTATTTACCACGGGGTCTACACTACGCAATGTCGACTGGAAACAGTCTCCTGTCAACTCCCTTTGCGCTTCTCATTCAGGTGGAATACAGGAGTAGACGCGAGAGCGATTGGCAGTCGATTTAGCGGGTCCCGCTAAATCGACCGCTGATTCATTGATCGCTGCACGTCGAACTCCCAGTAAGTATAGACAAGCCTTAAGAAGAATCAGGTCAGTTTCATTCTGCTGCTATAAGAGGGAAAAATAATTTAAAAAAATAAGTGGAGAGGAACGAGCAAAGGAAAGAAAATACGACTAAAGCAAGAGATTTTAGTAAGCAGATCTGATCAAACAGTATTTCGTAAATATAAAATATTTGATTAATTTAATTGGCATTAGCTAAATAATTTGTATGACAATATTTTGTTGTATTCAACCAGTTCTGTATCTGCTCAAATACTATTTGGTGCATATTTTTCCTATTATTAGATCATCCTACTAATTGAATGCTTTTTTAAAAGCATATTTTATATGAAGTTGATTTTATACAATACTTAAACAGTGCCACTACATGATGTGTTGTTTTAAACTACAGGAGACAGACTTTAAAGGACATGGGGACACAGGTATTTTTCATCTGGACTGTTAAACTTTGTTTCCAACCTAGCAAGTGCTGGGTAAAAAGTTGAAAGTCCTGATTAAGAGGTTGAGCAGTTTCTATATGAAGAAAATTCTCTGAAATGTCCTACTTGGGTGTGGTGAAAATAATTATACCATTACAAATTAAGGACTGTGACATTGGGGAAGGAGAAATGATACCAGGGAAAACTCAAGGAAAAGACTGTAATTTACACAGAAAGGTCTTTTGTAATACAACATGTAGAAACAAATACAAAAAGAAAACTACAATGCTTAACCAAACCGTTTGTCTACAGAATTGTTTTCTTCAGTTTATTCAAATTTACAACAAAATGATAGGATGGGTCATTCAGCTTTTTAACTTTGGAATCTACTCTCTAAGCTATTTTATTAAAGTTCTTAAATATTATAGAAGATATTCATGCCGATATACATTTTCTGTTTTAAAAAAGCTAACCGATCTTTTCATTCCTGTAAATTAAACAATTTATCTCATAAGGATGAATGCATGTTAAAACATTCTATACAAGATATGATAAACAGAAAAAAAGAAATCACAACTTAATTGGCATTACCTGAAGAAACCTCAATTTGAAAAGGTTGTTTTACTTACTGACTTAACTCTTGTTATTGTTTCTTCAAGATCCTGTATTTCACTATGTTTTCTTTTAATTTCTTTCTATTAATCAAAGTTAACATATATTAATAAAAATGAAGTATTCAAAATTATAATAATTCCTTTAAAATCAAATACCCCTGAGATTATATACAAAATATTTTTGTGAGAAATATACAATTTACTTAGAAAGTGATTTCTACTTTGCTAAATTCTAAGTACATGTACACAGTAAAGTGCAACGTAAGCTGAACTTAATACCTAAGAATCTACTAGTCATCACTTACTTGATCGAGAGCTTAATTTCCATGCTATTTATTGAATAAAGCACAGAAGTACTGAAAATGTCTACAATTTGCTGCACTCAGACTTATATTCCTCTTAGAACATAGCGATTAATTGAGCTAATGCTTGATTCCTCAGAGCAGAACCCTCCAAACCCAGTTATCATTGTTAGAAAGATCTATCTTGTCCCAGGAGTTCTTGGTCTCAGGATCTATTTATTTATTTGTTTTTTTTTTTAAATAAATAGTCTTCTTCCTTCTAGAAGCTAACTACTCTTTAAATAACTGTCTTGCCTAAAATAGTAAAGTGACAAAATAAGAGAAATAAACTCTCTTCCATTAGCATGCATGCTGGTCTATTTTGTGCATTTTCCTGCTCATTCTTAATAGAACAAAGAACAAAATCTTAAACACAAAGCACCAAGAGAGAAACCTAAACCAAGTTTTATGGTACTTTAAAGTACTATACAAAGCTTTGTGATGCCATAGTAACAAAAATATATATTTAATCAAGGTGTAAGGCTAGTCACCTTCCAATGAGAAATTCTATACAACATTCTAAGTACATTTCATAATGTTTTGATCTGTAGTAGGAAAATAATCCTTGTATCCTTTAAATGCAGATTCAACTCATCTGACTTGAATGGGAGTTGGATCAGATCCAAAACAACATAGCAAATTACAGTACTTACTTACCTTAGCTTCCCCAATTTCCTTATCTGCAGTCTCAAGCACAATTTCTTTGTGTCTTTCCAACTGCTGTGCCAAATGGTCTATCTCACTCAGTTCTTGGCATAGTTCTTCATTTTTATTGCTTAAATGAACCACTTCAGTAGTGACATTTTGTTTGGTGTCCAAAAGGTCTTGTATGCGATTTTCAAGCTCTCTGTTTGTTTGCTGAAGATATTCAACCTATGATGTATTTATAATTAAAACAGTAATATTAAATACAAAATTGTCAAATACTATTAAAGATGATAGTAGAATACCTCTTCCACTGCTTCTGAATCACTATACCTGCTTTACACATTAAAAACAAACATCTCTCCTTGTAAAAAATTGCAGTTTTTCCTATTCTTAAAATGTAATAAAAGTTAACATAAAAAAAAAAAGATTAACATGGAGTTAAGGTTGTAGACACTCAGCAGTGCCTTGAGCTCCTTGTACCCTACCAGAACACGAATTTAATTCCCCAAACCCAAATGCCGAGAAACCAAGAAGTGTGGAGTTAAGACCCACTATCGCCTTTAAAAGAAGCTTAGGGCTAGTCTACACTAGAAGCACTACATCAGCACAGCTGCAGTGATGCAGCTGCTCCACTATAGTGCGTCTGGTGAAGACACTCTATGGTGACAGGAGAGAGCTCTCCCATCGGCATAATAAATCCACTTCCATGAGATATGGCAGCTATGTTGGCTGGAGAAGCTCTCCTGCCGAAATAGCACTGCCCACACCGGCGCTTAGGTCAGTATAACTTACGTCACTCACACCCCAGTGTAGACTGACCTTAGTATTGTAATAAAAAGCACAAACATCAGAAAACTGGGAAGTGCATAGCCAAGCTAAGGGAGCTGGAGTATTGAGTTTGCAAGCCTGCATCATTCCTGAAGGACATTAATGGGTGAGCATCCATGTCTCCACATATTCACCCCTACCACAGCCTCGGGGGCATTAATGGATGGAGAATCTATGTCCCTCACAAGTCCCCACTTGCTCTCCTCTCCCCATTCCTACTATGAACCTTGACAACCCCAATACCTTTCCCCCCACCCAAGGTACTGAGGGGATATCACTACCTCCACATTCCTGACCTCCTTGAATTTCCGCCCATGTCACCTGTAGCCTAGGGAAGGAGTTTGCCTACCTGGAGAAAAAGGATGGGCCAGCCTGGGACTCTTGAGACCCAGGTTCGATTCGCTGCTCTGCCCTTGACTTCCTGTGTGCATGACCTCGGGCAAACCACTTTGGGTAGATCTACACTTGGAGATAGGGGTGTGATTCCTAGCTTGAGGAGACAGACTTGCACTAGCCCACATCAGGCTAGCATACTAAAAACAGAGTGTAGCCATGGCAACATGAGCTGTGGGAAGGGCTAGCTTCCTAGAGTATGTATGTAGGGTCTCCAATGGGCAAGTATTCAGGGTGGCTAGCCCATCGTGCTGTCACAGCATTTTTAGCATGCTCTCTCAATGAGGGCTAGCATGAGTATGTCTCCTCAGACTGGGAACCACACCCCATCTCAAAGTTGAAACATACCCTTAGTCTCTCTGTACCTCAGTTCCATATCTGTAAGCTGGGATAATGATACTTCTATTGTTCACAAGGATGTTGTGAAAATAAATAAAACAAACATTCTGAGGTGCTCAGATATTACAGTAATGGGGGCTATATAAGCTAACTAGATACAAAGTTATCAGCAGTGCTTGCTCTAATAAGTCCCAGAGACTCATTAGACAAGCATTGCTAGTAGCTAGGGAAATGCGTTCCGTGGACCACTGGAGACATGGGGGTGGGGGCAGTAAAGGGGAGTAGCAGTACAAGGGGAACAAAGCATGACCCATTGGTTCCCTTTATGTTATGGGGAACTAGAGTATCAGGGAACACAGCAGAAATGGGGGGAGGGGATTAAATGGGGATATGTATGTCCCTATATAGATTCATTTCCCCAGACTTAGGGGGCTCCCTCGCTACAGGAGTCCTATAAAGCAGGAGCTGCAATCTCCACTCCATATTATCTCACTGTGCTATTACATTATGAATATGGGAAAATAATGCAACTTAAGACAAAATAAATGCTTCCTTTTAAGAGGTCTATTGCTGTGTTCGTTTTACCCCTCAGTACCACTTTTAAAAATAAGCACAAAGGGTTTATAAAATTGACTTCAATGAGACAACACACATGAGAAAAATTACCCACCTTCATGAGTGTTTGCAGGATTGCAGCCTAAATTACTCACTTCATTAATTTTGATCTTCAGTTAAACAATGTAAGCAATTTTCTACTTTTTAAACACATTTATTTTCAATTTTGGAATCTCAATTTTTCAGCATTCTTTAACAGTTACTATTTAAAGTTGCTAATTTTAATTTTAAAGTTTTTCTTGAGATACTTATTTCTACTTCCCAGTCAGAATTGCCTTTGCAGATTAATACTCCTGATACACATGCTATGAACATGTGAATGTTTAGGGGGAACTGCATAGCTCAAAGGCACCACTTTTTCAGATTCTCTGACCCTATGATGCCAAAGACGCAAGTGTATATGCAAAGACAATGTAGTTGAAGAATCAGAGTTACTTACAATTAACTTCTCTTTTCAGTGCACAGTTTCAGTCCCTCACACAAAGAAAAAATATAAAGGACCGAACAAAAACTTTACTGTTTTCAAATTAGTCCAAACATCATACAGAAAGTTTACAGTTTGAACATAACAAAATGAAAGTTTCTAAACACAGATGTCTTACCAAAATTTTTAGTAAGAAACTGAGACCTTTGGGTTATAAACTGAAACTATTCTAAACATAAACATTAAGTCATTTAAAAATAAACTGGTAACAAAAGATATGATGCAATTTTAAATTAAGCATCTTAAGCTGATCTTGTTTCTAACATAAAACATACTTTTTAAAAAGAGAGGCTACAAGTCATTTATAGGTTGTGGTATTTCTAAATTTGACAAACGAATGTGCATAAATGTGTTACCTGCAAATTTAAATGGGCAATAAGCTTCTCGTTACTTTTACTTCTGGATTCCAAAGATATAACATCATGAGAGCGACCACCATCCAGTGCTAGTACTAGACGTTCTATCTCTCTATCTCTCAGTTCAACCTTTAGGGAGAAAATATTTATTCCTTTCAAGTGCTTAGTTATCTCCTAGCCAGCCTTAGAAAACCTCTACTATTTTTGTATACATTAAAGAGATTGAATTCAAAGTTGCTAGCCATTTGTTTGTCACAATAATAATAAATATATAACTGGATGACATACTGTAAGAGGAAATCTGAAAATTTAAAATCTCTAGAATATTAAAGGCAGTAGCGTAGCTGGGAAACACCACTGCTTACTTTATTATATTTATCGCTTTTAAGTTGAAAATATTCAATATTTTAAAAGAATATTCCCCCCTCCACCATTTTGTTCATCCCCATTTAAATTTATGTATTTACTTTTGGTAACAATACAAGAAAAACGACAGAGTGGTTTGTGTTCATTTAAAATGAAAAGAAATGAATCTGCGGTAAAAATTAAATTTGAGAAGTTGCTTGAAAAAAATATCCCATCCAAATACATATCTTTAAAAGAGTAAATAATAGGCACAAAAAGGGAATAGAAAGCACATATGCAAAGTACAGCAAAGGCACAGATCTTAGAAATTCAGGAACGCAAAATACAAAATACATACATGTTTTCAAAATCCAAAGCATGAGTTCAATCATGTCTTCATTACTAATGGTTATTATGATTGACATGTATAAATTGACCCCAAAAAAGTGTTTCAAGTGTATTCCCAATGTTAAATGTTTTCCCCAAGCACAAGCACAAGCACATTCTCATTAAAAAAAGTAAAGAAGCTTACTAAACAAATTCAAAAGTGAAACATCTAAGTATTGACAGGTTTCAGAGTAGCAGCCGTGTTAGTCTGTATCCGCAAAAAGAACAGGAGTACTTGTGGCACCTTAGAGACTAACAAATTTATTTGAGCATAAGCTTTCGTGGGCTACAGCCCACTTCATCGGATGCATAGAATGGAACATATAGTAAGGAGATGTGTATATACACACATACAGAGAACATGAAAAGGTGGGAGTTGTCCTACCAACTCTAAGAGGCTAATTAGTTATTAAGATAAGTGTCATTAGTTATTAACTAATTAGCCTCTTAGAGTTGGTAGGGCAACTCCCACCTTTTCATGTTCTCTGTATGTGTGTATATACACACACGGCTGCTACTCTGAAACATCTCCTTACTATATGTTCCATTCTATGCATCCGATGAAATGGGCTGTAGCCCACGAAAGCTTATGCTCAAATAAATTTGTTAGTATCTAAGTACTGGTATTCCATAATGTGGCTTACAGATGTGCCATTGTGCTTTCTCAGGCACACTACCATACTGCCAGCTAACGCATACAAAAGGTACCTTTAATCAATACTTTGCATCAAATATGCTACATCAGTCAATTGTAAGCAGCATTGCTTAAACCAGTAGTTCTCAACCAGGGGTACACATACCTATGGGGGTATCCAGCGGTCTTCCAGAGGGTACATCAATTCATCTAGATATTTGCATACTTTTACAACAAGCTACATAAAAAGCACTAGCAAAGTCCGTACAAACTAAAATTTCATACAGACAATTACTTGTTTATACTGCTCTATACGCTGAAATTAAAGTACAAAATTTATATTCCAAACTATTTATTTTTATAATTATATGGAAAAATGAGAAAGTAAGCAATTTTTCAGTAATAGTGTGCTGTGACACTTTTATATTTCTATGGCTGATTTTGTAAGCAAATAGTTTTTAAGTGAGGTGAAACTTGGGGTACGCAAGAGAAATTTGACTCCTGAAAGGGCCGGGGTACAATAGTCTGGAAAGATTGAGAGCCACTGGCTTTAACCGAATGAGGAATATTTTATGCATGAGTGCAAGTTATCAAAATTTCAGCCACACAACAGGCATAAACAGATTACAGTAATATATTGCTTATTTGGATAATGAAGGATTTTTGTCACCTCTAATATCCTGCACATTCCTTAGGGGGAAAAAAGAGGTTATAATTTGATTGTGTCAGGTGGCCAAGTCAATGATTCAGAAAATGGCAACAAGCTTCCTAAGGTCACTGATGCATTACTTCTGGTGCTCCTGTAGGTACTGTCCATTTTGTTTTATAGATATCCAGATTTGCTTGTCTCAGAGGAAAATGCATTAAGATCAGAGTTTAGAAATTATTTTAAAACCAGAAAATATCAAAAGGATTTTACTTTGTAAAGGTCTGACTTAACACTGTTCTTTCCTTCCTTCCTTCTACCCAATCTGATATTGGAAACTGACGTTTCCAAAGCTATTTGGGAAGAATCTCTGGTATCTCAGCTTGGAATAACAGAAGAACAGAATTTCAATATGAAAAGATTTCAAGATGCCCAGTACTTTGTTCTAAACTAAACAGTAACATGCATTCAAATTTCAACAAAGAATTTTATACAATCTTACCTGAACAAAAATAAAGTAAGGGGTAAGATCATTTGAATTACCGACCTTGTCTTGAATATTTTGAAAAGCAAACTAGGAAGAAAAATGCTGTGGCAAAGAGAAGATGGGACTTTGACATAGGATAGTCTCATGTTTGGTGCACTGGTATGAAAAAGCCACAGTTGAGGTGACTGGATGCAATACTCATCTAAGGACTGGAAAAAGACCAGAATTCCTGGTCAGGCCTCTATGCAGGCAGGCAGGCAATGTACAGGAAATCCAAACCAAAGACAGCTACATCTCTAACTCTCCAGACGACTAGCCTGAAAGGTAGGACCAGCAAAAGAAAATCAACTGCTGGGACTCAGACAAGACCAACCAAAAGCACTGGGAAGTACCTGGTTATAAGGAGTGGCAAGAAATCCAGATATATACTCAATAGGAAAAAAGACTGCTTTCAGGGAGATTTTGAAACAGCTGCTTTTGAAACAGCCATGAATTGGTGTACCTTTGCAATGGAAGGGAGTTATTTTATCTGTTTAAGCTGCATTGTGCTCAAAGGAAAGACAACTAAGGGGCTGGGTTGGCTGGATCATGGTCTGGGCAGGAGGTGAAGGAAGTGGTTGTGGGAAAGGCAGTGGAAATTTCGGTTCCTGGATCTTTTGCCGGCCTTGTTTGTTTATGGCCTAAGGCTACAGCTCTCAATACAGGGGAGAAAAGAGCTCACCATCACCTCCTTAGTACTAAGTACTGTTACAGGTTATATTTGTGACCCACAAGAAAATTCAAATTAAAAACACTTGCCTACAAGAATCTCCTGAGAACAAGCAACCAACAATTGTAGATTGAAACTTCTATTCCTCTATCACTACCTTTAAATCACTGACAAAGAAGGTTTCTTGAGAAGCTGGATACAGTTTTGCTAGCATTTCATCACAGACTGAAAATACCTCGGTTTCAGCTGGTGATAAACTCCATTAAGGGTTATTCAGGGTTATCAGGGAAGTTAAATTGGATAAAATATCAGAAAAAGTGTCAGATTCCAGTGTGATGTTTCTATCATTTATGACTGTATGCAATGACAGCCTTTGTATTTTGGGGAGGGCCTCAGAAACAATTTTGCTATTACTCTCCCACACCAGTAATCACATCACATTATTGCACAGGACTGGCATTAGAATTTTTGAAAGGACCATTAGAATGACTTTGGTATCCCTCTCTCCAAATTTTCAGGCTAACATCAAACTTCTCCACTGTGGTAGAACTGAAGACCAGATATCAGAGGGGTAGTTGTGTTAGTCTGGATCTGTAAAAAGCAACAGAGAGTCCTGTGGCACCTTTAAGACTAACAGATGTATTGGAGCATAAGCTTTCGTGGGTGAATGCATCCGACGAAGTGAATGCATCCAGACTAACGGCTACCCCTCTGATACTTGACACCATGCAAGGCACCGCATTTAGCCGTATGGAATGGAAATCTATCAACCTCATGAAGAAACTTGCACAAGTACAGACACGTGCATCCGACGAAGTGGGCATTCACCCACGAAAGCTTATGCTCCAATACATCTGTTAGTCTTAAAGGTGCCACAGGACTCTCTGTTGCTTTTTGAAAACCAGATCATTATGATGGATAATGTGCATAGTGAGTATTTAAAAACATATATTAAGGGACAATTCTCCATATATTGTAGGGACTCGGGCTGCTAGGGCTCTCATTCACAAAGACTGGATACATACAGAGTAGGTGATTTTCTCTGTCTTTTCCCCAATTCAACTAGAAAACCCCAACTAGTCAACAATATTAATGTAACTTAATCACTCAAAATCCCATCATTTTCCCTAAAAATATTCAGTCTCCAGGGAAGCACAATACATAAAATTCATTAACCTAAAATCTGTGCTTTTCTTGCTTCTTCCCTTTCCTTATTAGTTCTTTACTTTCATCTACACACCATTTTGTTCTCATTTCTATCTTTGATCATTTTCTGTTTGGAAGGCAACATCTATCTTCCTCTTTTTCACATTTGTTCTCATTTTGCTGTCCACTGCCTTATTTCTTCCTGGGTTACACTGTCTCTACCACCCTCTCTAGAACCCAAGTATTCTCATCTCTGTCCTACATATTCCACCATGTTATCCACTGTCTCTTCAAGGTCCTCCCTCAGCTCCCTTTCTAATATTATACACGGCACTTAAGAGGTGCTTTTCAAACAAGTGATAATCACATGACTATCATTGTGGGGAAGGTTAGGATTATTACCTACATTTTACAAGCAGAGCAATTGAGGCAGAAAGCAAGTCAGTGTGGAATACAAACTTCCCCTGCTCCAAGACCCAAGCATAAATGACTAGATCTAGGTATCTCACACTAATGAGATACTTCTTGTGGCCTGAGGTCACTCTGACTCCTCAACAGAAGAGTTGGCTTAGCACAGGGGCGGGCAAACTTTTTGGCCTGAGGGCCACATCGGGTTTCCGAAATTGTATGGAGGGCCGGTTAGGGGAGGCTGTGCCTCCCGAAACAACCAGGCGTGGCCAGGCCCCTGCCCCCTTCTCGCCCCCTTACGGCCTCCCCAGGACTCCTGCCCCATCCACCCTCCCTCCCCGGCTCCATCCACCCTCCCCCTGCTCTCTGTTCCCTGACTGCCCCCGGACCTCCCGCCCTGACTGCTCCCCACTGCCCCATCCAACCCCTCCTCTCATTCCTGACTGCCCCCCCAGGATCCCTGCCCCCATTCAACCCCCCTGTTCCCTGCCCTCTGACCGCCCCGCCCCCTATCCACACCCCCGCCCCCTGACCACCACCCTGAACTCCCCTGCCCTCTATCCAACCCCCCTACTCTCTGCCCCCTTACCGCGCTGCCTGGAGCACTGGTGGTTGGCAGCGCTACAGCCACACCACCCAGAGCACTAGGACAGGCAGCCGCACCGCCCGGCTGGAGCCAGCCATGCCACTGCGCAGCAGAGAGCACCGGGTCAGGCCGCGGCTCTACAGCTGCGCTGCCCGGCAAGAGCTCGCAGCCCCGCCACCCAGAGCATTGCGTCGGTGGCACAGTGAGCTGAGGCTGTGGGGGAGGGGGAACAGCAGGTGAGGGGCTGGGAGCTAGCCTCCCGGGCCAGGAGCTTAGGGGCCGGGCAGGAGGGTCCCGCGGACCGGATGTGGCCCGCGAGCCATAGTTTGCCCACCTTTGGCTTAGCAGCAGACAGCTGAAAGGCAGCTTTCAGCAGCCCTAGAACAACAGACCTTACCCTCCCTTCAGAGCTACAAAATTATTTGGGGATCTCCCCCACTAAAAATTAAAGCAGGCATAGCTGTGGGTTTCATGAATCACAAAGATCAGCTGTGGGTAGCTGTTTGGTGGGTTATAACCAGCACAAGAATTTTTTTGGGTGGAGGAGGGGAAACAGTGACAAACAATCAGCCCTAGCAAGCTATTTTAACTGGTTTACATTCACAAGGCTTTCTCTGAAAAAAGGCTTTGTGGGGGAGGGAGAGAGAAAAAGAGAGAAGGAATCGAGGCTAGTGGTGCGGGGAACAAGGTCACATGTTTTCTCACTGTCAGAGAAAACATGGTGAAGGTAGAACTCCAAGACAAGATTTGAATTTACCCTAAAAAATTAGCAAGAATTCATCAGTTTTAAAAGAAATCCACTTTTGGATGAGAAAACTAAAATCTTAATAACCAAGACCCAATTTAAGTAGAGTAATAGATGTTATTAAACTATTTGGTTTCAAAATATTTGTAATTTTAAGTCTGCACATATACCCTGTTCCTGAGATTTTTTTTTAAAGCATCTGTTCCCCGTTAATTTAAACTGAGGGCATGGCTACACTTGGCAGATGTAGAGCACTGTGAGTTAAACCCGCCTTCGGAGAGCGCAGTAGGGAAAGCGCTGCAGTCTGTCCACACTGACAGCTGCTTGTGAACTGGCGGGGCCACATTTGCAGCACTTGCAGCGGCATTGGGAGTGGTGCATTATGGGCAGCTATCCCAGCATGCAAGTGACTGCAACATGCTTTTCAAATGGGGTGGGGTGGAGTGTGACAGGGAGTGTGTTGTGTGTATGTGGGGGGAGAGAGAGTGAGTTTTTGGGGTGCTGAGAGCATGTCAGCATGCTGTCTTGTAAGTTCAGACAGCAGCAGACCTCCCACTCCCCTCCCACCCCCGCCCCTCTCTCTCTCTCTCACACACAGCATTCCACACTAATGGCTTGCATGCCGGCTGTCAGAAACGGAGCTTTGAAAGGGCATTTCTGCATTCCTACAGGAGTTCAAAACAATGACAAGAGTGGCCACTTGACTTAAGGGGATTATGGGACATTTCCGGAGGCCGATCAGGGCGCAGTAACGCAACACCTCGTTCACACTGACGCGCGGGCGTTGTACCCAAGGCGCAGCAAATGTTATTCCTCTCGCCAAGGTGGAGTACCAGCAGCGCTGTAGCTGCAGAGTCAGAGTGCTCTACATGCCTTGCCAGTGTGGATGGGGAGTGAGCTAGGGCGCCCGGAGCTCCTTTATTGCGCTGTAACGCACAAGTGTAGCCAAGCCCTAAGTCAATATTTTGTCATTTACTATAATCACCTTTTTTTTTATTTACATATGTTTAAAAAGCCAATATTATTTATATAAAAAGATATCCTACCTATCATTCCACATATGCAGAGTGCAAGTCTAAAAGTTGGTACGTTAGTCCAAAACAGGAATCTAATAAACCACATATGGACTAAAAAACTGCAAAGACAGTTTATCCTAACCAGATACATATTTTTTAAAAATAGTTTTCAAATAGGTATAGTCCAAACTTAACAAAAAAATTATCCTTAGGGTGTATATTTGTACATCAAAGTGATCCTGGAATGATTTGTGCTTGTATACATACATGAAAACCTGAATTTAAATGCCATTAAATATATGTTATTTAATGGAATCATTGATCCAAACAGAACATAAACAGTAGGAAAACATCTTAACATCTTTGCATTAGCAATTTCATCCAGAAGTGTAAAAACAAAACAGTATAGAATAGGAGTTGAAAAATATTACTAATTTATGGAACTCATTCTGACCATATTTGACACTTAATGCTTTTCCAGTAATGTAAAAATACAAATTATACACAGACTATTCCCAGTGTTACTGTGGCAAAAAACAAACAAACAAACAAAACCTTAAAGTGTTTATTCTACCTGTTTGCTATAATTTTTCACCCCACGTTCAGATATCTCCAGCTTTTCCTGCAATTCGGCTACTTCCAACTGAAGTTCATGAATTCTGAAATATATTTACAATATAGTGCATATGTCCAGATTGGTTTCATTCAGTAATTCAACACAAACATATTCTAGTGAGATGGAGTTTCAACAGTTTTCTATTAATATTTGCACCTTGCCCCCGCAAGAGATATATTGGACTAAACAGAAGAGTTACGGTCATGCATAATATAGGTACAGAGGCTTCAGTATGAAAAGTAGATGAGTTTTAACAGAAGAAAACCAGGAAGATATCAGAAAAGATTTTTTTAAATGACTAGAGTCTCATACAAGTTCAAGTTCCCAGGACAAACAAACATACTTAATACATAAGCGGAAAAGGAAACAAACAAACAAACAAACAAACAAACAAACATATATATATATATATATATATATATATATATATATATATATGACAAATACCTAAGATGAAACATCCTCTCCACAAAACACTGCCCTCTTGACTTTAATTCACAGTATTTGAACTAAAATTCATTTAAGGCACTATATTAGAATCTCAAGGGAAATGCTTTAAGACAATAAGCTGTTTATTAAATCTCCATTGCTAGTGTGTTATAGATTTGTAGTATTATACAGATAATAAGACAGAAAATATCATATTGCCTCTATATAAATCCATGCTACGCCCACATCTTGAATATTGCGTGCAGATCTTGTCACCCCATCTCAAAAATATATATTGGAATTGGAAAAGGTAGAGAAAAGGGCAACAGAAATGATTGGGGGTATGGAATAGCTTCCGTATGAGGAGAGATTAATAAGACTGGGACTTTTCATCTTGGAAAAGAGACGACTAAGGGGGGGATAAGCTAGAGGTCTATAAAATCATGACTGGTGTGGAGCAAGTAAATAAGGAATTGTTATTTACTCCTTCTCATAACACAAGAACTAGAGGTCACCAAATGAAATTAATAGGCAGCAGGTTTAAACCAAACAAAAGGAAGTATTTCTTCACACAATGCACAGTCAACCTGTGGAACTCCTTGGCAGAGGATGTTGTGAAGGTCAAGACTATAAGAGGATTCAAAAATGAACTAGATAAATTCATGGATGACAGGTCCATCAATGGCTATTAATCAAGATAAGCGGGGATGGTATCCCTAATGTCTGAAGCTGGGAATGGGTGACGGGGGATGGATCATTTGATGATTACCTGTTCTGTTCATTCCCTCTGAAACACCTGGCATTGGCCACTGTTGGAAGACAGGATACTGGTCTAGATGGACCATTGGTCTGATCCTGTATTGCCATTCTTATGTCATACACAGAAATTAAGAATGAAGAAATGTAACCTTTATCTTTTCCTAGAGAAATTGATTTCTCTGGTGTCATTACCACAGACATACATGAATGACTAAATCTCCATGCACTTAGAGGTTCTTCTTGGCAAAAAAAATCTAGAAGGGCTATAGAGTAGCAAATCAAGTGAATGTGTGATTGGTGCTGCAAAGCTTCATAGCAATGAGACATGAAATGCTATATGATGTCAAAGATTAAAGAATGATGAGAAAAACATTGTTACAATAGCAAATATATATTACCAACATTTCAACATTTTGAAAAAAATCTTTAAGTCACCTGTTATCAGCCACTTGAAGAAGATCTGCAACATAGGGGTCATCTGGCTGAGGAATTGGATAGGTGCTGACTCCTGAAGGAGGGACAGGTTGATCAATCTGCATGAGTTGACGCCTGAATGGAATGTTTCTTTTCCTGCCACCTAAAAATCCACAAATGTTTATTACTTGAAATTGAAGTAAAAGAGGATATTATATTTTCATCTGAAGTGAAGTATTCAATAGCTTCTGAATAGGCATGTTCCCTCTTTTCATCACAGAGAAGCGCCCATGAATAGAAGTCATACATTCTTGACAACATCCTTAATACTACACATTAATTTTGTCTAATTCCAATTGCCTCTACTTTCTACAACACAAACTGTAGAACTTGTTACTGTTTCACCAACCCTCACCCTCTCAACTAAGCAGTGGCTACAAGGACAAGAGCTCCTAGTAACAACATTACTGAGAAAATGTTTAAACAACACTTTAAACAACTTTCAGATTCTGTTATTTCTATTTGTAATATTTTCAAACAGACAAATCTCAATAGTCATCATGTAATGTATGCAGTGTTGTTGTAGCTATGGTGGTCCCAGGATATTAGAGAGACAAGGTGGGTGAGGTACTATCTTTTACTAGATCAATTTCTGTTGGTGGGGGAGATGAGTTTGTGAGCTACACAGAGCTCTTCTTAAAGACAGAAGTAGGTCCAGAAAAGATATTACCCTATCATGTAATAATGCAGACAGAGTTCACTGACATGCAATTCCAAATTTAGTGGATTTAGCAGAGAATCCAGTGACTGGATTTAAAAATGCCAGCGTTGCCTTACAGAGAAACATTAAGACAAATTAAACCCCCATTCAATAGTGAGATCAACAAATGATATGATAAATTTTCATTAACGCAATAAAAATGAATAGAAGCTGCACAACATGCAACATACTGGCCCACATTTTATTCTCCTCCTCCTCCCCCTCACTTTCTGCCTTTGCTGTACATTTCAGTGTAAAAGATATGGCAATTTCCTGCAACATCTTGGACAAAATTTTATTGAATTAAGTGTAAGTATCTATGGCATCTATCATACTAAACAAAAAAGGTAATGTATTATTATGGGCTGGAATTCCATGTAACCTCTTTGAGGGATGACTACAAAGTAGAGTCCTGCAACGGACTATTTTTTTAATCCCATACCCATCCTGCCCCGCAATACCCACTCCGACTCACTCCAGCATTGTTTCTTGCATTTTTATCTCACTTCTACCCGCAAAAACTTAGATCCCGCAAATCCCACAAAAGAGACAGATTCCCCCATGATACTAAAACAGACAAAACAACTAGGGCTGTTGAATAATCACAGTTAACTCAAAAAATTTTATCGTGATTAATCGCAGTTTTAAATCACACTCAAACAATAGAATACCAACTGAAATTTATTAAAATACACCTCTACCCCGATATAACACTGTCCTTGGGAGCCAAAAAAAATCTTACCGCGTTATAGGTGAAACTGCATTATATTGAACTTGCTTTGATCCGCCAGAGTGCGCAGCCCCGCCTCCCCGGAGCACTGCTTTAACGCGTTATAGCCGAATATGTGTTATATCATGTCACGTTATATCGGGGTAGAGGTGTATTTTGGATTTTTTTAAACATTTTCATATATATTGTATTCTGTGTTGTAATTGAAATCAAAGTGTATATTATTTTTTATTACAAATATTTGCACTGAAAAAATGATAAACAGAATAGTATTTTTCAATTCACCTCATACAAGTACTGTAGTGCAATCTCTTCGTCGTGAAAGTGCAAATTACAAATGTAGATTTTTTGTTTTGTTACATGACTGCACTCAAAAACAAAACAATGTAAAACTTTAGAGCCTACAAGTCCACTCAGTCCTACTTCTTCTTCAGCCAATTGCTAAGACAAACAAGTTTGTTTACATTTAAGGGAGATAATGTCACCTGAAAATGAGAACAGGCATTTGCATGGCACTTTTGTAGCCGCCATTGTAAGGTATTTACATGCCAGATATGCTAAACATTCATATGCCCCTTCATGCTTGGGCCACCATTCCAGAGGATATGCTTCCATGCTAATGACGCTCGTTAAAAAAATAATGCGTTACTTTAATTTGTGACTGAACTCCTTGTATGTGCCCTGCTCTGTTTTGCTCACATTCTGCCATATATTTCATGTTATAGCAGTCTTGGATGATGACCCAGCATATTGTTCGTTTTAAGAACACTTTCATTGCCAACACAAAGAAGGTACCAATGTGAGATTTCTAAAGATAGCTACAGCACTCGACCCACGGTTTAAGAATCTGAAGTGCCTTCCAAAATGAGAGGGACAAAGCATGGAGCATGCTTTCAGAAGTCTTAAAAGAACAACACTCCAATGTGGAAACTACAGAACCCGAACCACCAAAAAAGAAAATCAACCTTCTGCTGATAGCATCTGACACAGATAATGAAAATGAACACGACTCGGTCCGCACTACTTTGGATTGTTATTGAGCAGACTCCATCATCAGCATGGATGCACGTCCCCTGGAATGGTGGTTGAAGCATGAAGGGGCATATGAATCTTTAGCTCATCTGGCATGTAAATATCTTGCAACGCTGGCTACAATAGTGCCATGTGAATGCCTATTCTTACGTTCAGGTGACATTGTAAATAAGAAGAGGGCAGCACTATCTACTGCAAATGTAAACAAACTTGTTGTCTGAGCGATTGGCTGAACAAGAAGTGAGTGGACTTGCAGGCTCTAAAATTTTACATTGTTTTATTTTTGTACATAATTCTACATTTGTAAGTTAACTTTCATTATAAAGAGATTGCACTACAGTATTTGTATTAGGGGAACTGAAAAATACTATTTGTTTATTTTTATTTTTTTTACAGTGCAAATAGTTGTAATCAAAAATAAAGATAAAGTGCACTGTACACTTTGTATCCTGTGTTGTAATTTAAAATCAATATATTTAAAAATGTAGCAAACATCCCAAAATATTTAAATAAATAGTATTCTATTATTAACAGTGCGATTAATCGCGTGATTAATTTTTTAATCGCGCGATAAATCGTGATTAATTTTTTTAATTGCTTGACAGCCCTCAAAACAACAGTTGGTGAATATAAATATATATTTAACAAATTATCATAGTCTGTTTTTTTTGCCCACCCAATCCTGCCTGCAACAAAGTACATTTTACCTGCTCCTGCTATTATGGCAGCAGGTCCTGCAGGATCCCAGTCCCATTGCAGGGCTCTACTACACAGCAATGAAAGCCCAGGCTTAAGCCTGACCCCGTGTGTCCACACACCAATTGTGCTAACCCAGGGCTCAAACCTAGGGTTTCAGGTCCCTGCAGGGCTGGAGAGTCTGAGCCCACGTTAAGCTGGGACCTAAGGTCCAAGCCCTATTGCTTTTCTGTGTGCAGGCAGCCCCAGCTTAATTCAGGTTCTGGAAGTCCTCTGGAAATATCCCAGAATTCCTGCTCCCAGAGAAGCAGCGCTGCAGGCAGCCAGGGCAGCAACTGGAAGCACCATTACTGCCTGGCTGAGCGTACTCCCCCTTCCTGCTCCAACTGCAGTGGCATCAACTCTGGCTCCTCTTCCTCTTTGCTGCTGTGCAGAGCTTGCCCGGAACACGGAGCAAAGTTGCCAGGTGGGAGGCGGCTCCCAGGATGTTGGGAGTCATCCCTCCCCTGGCTGTGCTGAGCGGGAAGCCCTGCATTTCCAACTCCCTCCCGCTTGGTCCCTGCTCTGCTCTCTTCACCCCCCACCCTGCGCCTTCACGTTCAGGGGCACCCAGTCTGTGTGCGCTGTGAGGACGGTGAATGGGAGCCAGCCCCAAAACCTCTCTGCAGCCTCCCAGGGATCCCTTATTCTTGCTAAACAAGGTGCAGCAGAGGCAGGGATAAGGTATCTACAGGACATACTGCTTTGACTGAAGCAAAAAATGAATCCAGCTTAATGGAGAAAAAAGGAATTAAAAAGATGATGGCATTTTGCCAGCTGGGTAGCAACATCTGGTTAGTATTCAGATGCTTCAGTGGCAGCTAATCCTGCTCTGAGCTGGATTAATTTTTAGGTTTAAAATATAGTTGCAAATGTTCACACAGAGCCTGGATTTTGGCACTCGTGAAGCATATAAAAGGAGGACTAGAAAGTGGAGCTGAGTGATTCAGTTACATGACTTTACCATTCCCACCTGGATCACTGTGGGTTCAATAATTTATTTGAATAAAAACACCAGCTTTTCTATCCATGCTAAATTTATATTTAATACATTTGAACCAACCGTCCCCCTGTCCCCAGCACTTTGGCCAATAAGCAGTAAGAATATAAGATGGCAAAAAGTAAAGTAAGAATACTATTTAAAGAAATGCAGTTTTCTTTAGCCCAGGAAAGTGAGCTGTCGGCGATGTTTCTCAATCCCATAAAGATTAAACATATGATCAAATCCTGCTAGCCCCCCAGCTCCCTGCACCTTACCGCGCTGCCTGGAGCACCGGTGGCTGGCGGTGCTACAGCCACGCACCGCACAGCACAGAGCACCGGATCAGGCCGGGCTCTGCAGTGGCACTGCCCCAGGAGCTTGCAGCCCTGCTGCCCAGAGCACTGCGCCGGCGGCAGAGTGAGCTGAGGCTGTGTGTGTGTGGGGGGAACAGCAGGGGAGGAGCCGGGGACTAGCCTCCCGGGCCAGGAGCTCAGGGGCCGGGCAGGAGGGTCTCACGGGTCAGATGTGGCCCGCGGGCCGTAGTTTGCCCACCTCTGCATTAGATGGTAGTTCAATATAAAGTCTTCTCAAACTGCAGTCATTCTACTGAGACAGTCACCAAATGAGCTAATTATACAGTGTATGTACTCATGTACTCCTTATGGGCACCTAAAATCCCACAATTAGGAAACAGGGAGAGCAGTAGAGTTTTCCCACAGTACAACACATTAATAGCACAAGAAAGTTGATACTGGGGGCAGAAGACACTAGGCACTCTGGGATAGGGTTACTTTGACTTGGGTCTGTGTACTGCAGTGTGGATGCCAGAGCCCAAGGTTCAAACATGAATCAGAAAATCCTTAACCTAGAGTTAAAATGCACTGTAGATGCTCAAGCCCAGGGTTCCCTGAAATGGGTCAGCTAGCTTGAGTCCCACTAACCTTAGGCTTACATTGCAATGTAATGTTATGGGGAGATGTGATGTGAGGCCTGAATGATCGAAGGACTATACTGAACAATATGCCAGATAAGAAGGGACTTTTGGGACAAACCTGCAAAGTGACTAGAGAGAGGTTAATGCAAATTCCTCATCTCCAGTTAGTGTAGCTTCAAAAGACTGGGTGTTTTCCTGTGAGGAGTAAGCAATTGTCTGCTGATCACCTGTTACATGAGGCCAAGCTCAAAGGTCCAAACTGTATAAAGGAAAGACTGAACTATTCCTGGTTGTTCTGGTTCTGAATCTAGGACCATGTCTACAATAGCAAGCTTACAGCGGCACAGCTATACCAATGCAGCTATGTTGCTGTGAGATTGCTCGTGTGGCTGCTCTATGCCAACGGGAGGGACCTCTCCAGTCAACATAGTAAAACCACCTCAATGAGCGGCGATAGCTATATTGGCGGGAGAAGCTCTCCCACCAACAAAGCACTGTGCACACTACCACTTATGCTGGCAAAACATATGGTGCTTAGGGCATAGGCGCTGACTCCATGGGTGCTCCAGGGCTGGAGCACCCATGTGGAAAAAAAAAAAGGTGGGTGCTGAGCACCCACCGGCAGACCCCCTACCAGCACCTCCCCATCCCCCCAGATCAGTGCCTCCCACACCCTCCTAGCGCCTCCCGCCTGCCATAGATCAGCTGTTTCGCGGCGTCAGGAGGCACTGGGGGGATGGGGAGGAGGGAGGAGGAGCGAGGGCACAGAGTGCTCGGGGGAGGAACTGGGCGGGGAAGGGGTAGGAATGGGAAGAAGCAGGGCGGGGTAGGTTTGTATTGTTTTTAATATGTTTGCTCTGTAATGCTTTCACCTTAACAATAAGCATGCTTGCTTATAAATAGCTGTGTGGTAATTTATAACTGTGGGCCATTATGCTGTTTACAGCCTTCAAAAAGTGCAGACGATGGGGCTTGCTGGGAATACCACAGTGTAGGCAGGGAACTGTGCCACCTGGAAAAACACCCTGTCAGGAGGGAGAGAGACATGGCTCTCTATCCAAGACACATGATGGCTGAGAAGCTGGAAGCCTAAAAGAAGCTAAGAGAAGCTGGGTGCTCTTAGCAATCCTGGAGGGGGGACTACAGGTGCAGTTGCCCTGCACTGTATCACTAAACATACCAAAATTATACGTTTGACATATGCTTTGACACTAATGGATGTCACATTGAGAAAAATTAAGATTGCCTGTATGAAAGAATAATTTCCACGGTCAGAATATTATGGAGCAACAAGAATCCTGGGATTCACCAGCTATCATATGATCATATAAGCATGGAATTGCAGACCAGTGCAAGTTTCTACAGCTACACAAGAGCCATAGAACTCTTATTGCTACAAAAATACACCTTGAGTGATGCTATGTTAAAAGGTTGCAGCTGAAAAATAAACCACCATAAACAAAGCTATGAGATAATGTTTCTGTAGTAAAAAGGCGTTCAGTATAGGATTGAAGGAATCCTTCCAGTAATTCTGAAAGATGAGCGAGAGAATCACACCTGAAAATTTTGTGCAAATTCCCCAGCAGCAAAATTAAAATCAAGAGAATTGATTGGATTTTGACAGCTTCGTTCATTGTGTCTTTACAAAGCCACTGGAAAGTTTTTCAGAAATGCAGAAGTGAGTCTAAATTAGGAATTAATTAGCAGTAGAAGACAAAACACAGTGGGGAGAGATAAAACAGAAGAGAGGCTGAAAAAGTGATCTAGTAGTAGTGCATCAGCATTTGCAAATAACTTTCACATCTTCCTAGGGAAGCATGGGCTAGGATTTCTGCTTCTCCAGCACTCTCAGCACTTGACAAAAGGGATTCCTTGTGTCACTCTAGTGACCAACTCTGGCCAAATGATGTGTCACTCCTGTTCAGTAAACAACCTGTCTCTCCTTAAAATACGCCTTTTAGTGAGATTGCCACCACTTATCTATGTCCTACTAGCAGCAAAGCTCTGAATTAAAAATATATATATATTTATATATATATATAATGTCAAAAGGATAAACAAAACAACATTTAGGATATACTTGATGTGACTAAACTTACCTCCTCATTGTTTACTGATGCCTCTTTCCTTACCCTTCCTTCCACCCATAACGCCAAATGGTCTGTTATTAATTTCATTACCTTATCAATCTAATTTATATTACAGATGCTTTTAGCAATCTTGGATATTTACTTGTAAATTAAAGAGCCACGTGCACCAACAGTTTTTTTTATATTGTATTATATTAATAAAAAATATGAGGGACAGCACTGACTAGTTTCAGAGGCAGTAACCACTAGTTCTACTAACCAGAAGATTAAATATGATGTGTGATCTTTGTGCATGGAATAGGGGTAATTGCAGCAGACTCTTGAGCAGGAAAATGAGAGGGGAAAGAAAGGAGTAAAGCCACAGACATAAAAGAACAGTACAATGGGTCATCAAGTAAGAAATTAACAAAAATCCCAAGGGAGGAGCATGAATGCATGGAGGTGAAAAAGAGTAGAAGATAGCTTAATGTTGGCTAAATTGCACATGGGTTTCTTTCAGATGCAAATAGTGGATGGGTAACCAAAAGAACTCAGAAGTAAAACCTTAAATGTTGCAGTTCCCCACGAACATTTCCCCATTTGAAAGAATGTGGGAAAGGAAGTGAAAGAGAGAAGTTACCCTAACAAGTGAAATTAAACACTAGCACATGTTCATTTATCAGAGAGACCTGCAGAGAGAGACTACTTTAAGTTCTTTGAGTTCCCAGAGGGCTAGATGCTTGGTGCAGTATGATTGTTTAGTACTGGGGTGGAAAACTGACTTCAGCTGCAAAAGCCAAAGTACGTCTTCACTACCCGCCCTATCGGCGGGTAGCAATCGATTTATCCGGGATTGATATATTGCGTCTCGTTAAGACGCGATATATCGATCCCTGAATGCGCTCACCGTCGACTCCGGAACTCCACCAGAGCGAGCGGCGGTAGCGCAGTTGATGGGGGAGCCGCGGCCGTCAATCCCGCGCCGTGTGGACCCCAGGTAATTCGATCTAAGATACTTCGACTTCAGCTACGCGAATAGCGTAGCTGAAGTTGCGTATCTTAGATCAATCCTCTCCCCCCAGTGTAGACCAGGGGTAAGTAAGTGGCTCAGAGAGGATCAACCAGATGCAAGGATGATGATACTGAAACTGTACAGCCAAAGTAGGTTCTCATGTTACACACACCCATCTTGCTATCAGCATACCAGTGAAAGGCAGGGGAGAGGCATGATTACTAAAAACAAGGAGGCTGCATTTAGAAGCCACTATATTACTCTGATTTTGAACTAAGTTTACAACCCTTTGTGGCTGTTACAGGACAGCAGCCTTCAGACTGCTCTAACGGGTTAACTAACATGATGCTGACCATTACTGTGAAGTCAATATAGACAGGGACAAAGCATATTATCCACGACCAACTGTATAATGTTAAAGACAAACTACTGAGACATGGGTTTACCCATGACCAGCTGACAGTGTTAAATATGATTTGCCATTGGTAGCAGAGTCACGGTCAAAATTATGTTGGTTAACATGATACCCTTTAAGATCATGTTCTAACTATGTAATTTTCCAGAGGCAACTCATCATCTTTCTTTGATAACAATATGTTACACAAATCTTTCTTAAACATATGGAAAAGCAGACTTGCAGAGCAGAGAGCCAAAAGTTTAAGAAGATAATCCAAGCTTCTCATCCTTACCTAGAAAGTAGAACATCATCACAGTTTGGGAAAAGTAAGACTATCTAGGATTGCTTTATATGCAGTGGTCGTACCTGGAGTTTGTACTACTGCTTGTAGATTCTTCTCCTGAAGTTGCTGAATTTTTTCAGTCTTGGCTTTGTTATCTCGCTCTAATGATCGAATTTTATGTATATATTGATTATTCAGAAATTTCAAGTCAGCTGTCTCATGTTCAACCTTTCTTAATGTGGCCTTCAAGTCTAGAAAAAAACGAAACAATAGCTATCAATATTCTAATCGTACAAAAATATGCATAAAGGAGTCATATGTCCTCATTTTCAAAAACATGACAATTATACGGGGGCTGATACTGTTATGTAGTTCTTTAGCTTTTTGCACAGTTGATGCAAATTTTCTCTCATTATTACGAATACGTTTTTCAGCTGTTAAAGTCTTACTTCATGTAAGTAACATCTGAGTTTTATTTACAGATTATTATTATTGTTATTTTTATTCAGTATAGACAGACTCCAGTGGAATGAGGTGGAGACTTCTAGTTCTGTCAAACTATAGAACACAGGTCACGAGGGTGATGTGCAAAAGCAGCTTAAAGCTCAGCTTTGCCAATGATCTCAGTGATGCTCTGTACAGGCTCTTCCTCTTGAGTTGTGCTGCTCTAACTTATGCCAGGCTGCAACAGACACAAGGGCTCAGAAACATCCTGGCCACATCCTCTTTCTTGGCACCTTAAAGACTAACAGATTTATTTGGGCATAAGCTTTCGTGGGTAAAAAAACCACTTCTTCAGATGCATGGAGTCCATTTGAAGAAGTGGGTTTTTTACCCACGAAAGCTTATGCCCAAATAAATCTGTTAGTCTTTAAGGTGCCACTGGACTCCTCGTTTTTGTGGATACAGACTAACATGGCTACCCCTCTGATCCTCTTTCTTCTAGCCATTAACTAATTATCCTTCTATGTCATGAATAGTAAGTGGCATAAGCAATTATTATGACTGCTCTGTGCCATCCGAATATCACCCTTAGACTGATTTGCTCCTCCTTTGAAAGGGTTAAGATGTCTTTATAGCCAGGACTATGCTGGTGGTGCAGCAAAGAAAACCATCACTGGCTATTCATTCGTAGTGAGGATAGTAATAAAAAAAGAAGAGATAAATATACTGGAATACTGCTTTTGCTGATTACATTTGTCATTGTGATACTATTGCACAAAAGAGAACATAGACGCTTTAGCTTTCTCTGTCAATATTAAGGATACATTATTATTTTAAAATGTACTACCATCTTGACACTGCAGTTAATTTTATTAAAGGTGGTGGTAAAAGTATTATGATACTAATTTTTTGCAACAAATTTTTACTTTATCTGTGGAAGCTTTAGGAACACAAAGAAAGTCCACTGACAATTGATTTTTAAATACAGCCCTAAAAGTAATAATCATTTTATATATATTATACAATTGAAGGGTATATTTTACTCTACTCTATTAATGTACGTGGTATTTGTTTTGATAGGTCTTTCTTACTTTAAGTTAATAAAGTCTTCCTGAAAATCTCAACATGAGGCTGTCAACTTCCAGACTAGAATGTGCCAGTGGCATGTTGTGTGTGTTCAAGACTGGAACAAGATCTATATTTTATGTGGGCAGAACAACTTACTCTGGAATTTACTTATGATAGTCATGGGCTAAAATGAAGTCTGACCTCAGGAATCTTCAATTTTAACTCAGTGTAATAAAAAAACAAACTGGACATCTGTGGACATTATTTCTCACGAGTGTACTGAAAAAGTTTAAAACCTCTTCAGTATTGAAACACATAAAACAAGATCCAAGTTTTTCTTTCAATTTACAAAATGTTTATCTGCAAATTCTGGAGAGTTCATACCGTAATATTTAGCCCAGATACTTCTAAAATAATTCAGTGATAAACAATGAAGATCTGACATTATACTTATTTCCTTTCTGACCATTCATTAGTATGAAAAGCTCACAGATAAAAAAGTAAAGGCATTTATAGGATGAACATTGCTTGTTTAAAGAACAGGAGTACTTGTGGCACCTTAGAGACTAACAAATTTATTTGAGCATAAGCTTTTGTGGGCTACAGCCCACTTCATCAGATGCATAGAATGGAACATATAGTAAGAAATATATATACATACAGAGAACATGAAAAGGTGGAAGTAGCCATACCAACTGTAAGAGGCTAATTAATTAAGATGAGCTATTATCAGCAGGAGAAAAAAAAAACTTTTGTAGTGATAATCAAGATGGCCCATTTTAGACAGTTGACAAGAAGGTGTGAGGATACTTAACATGGGGAAATAGATTCAATATGTGTAATGACCCAGCCACTCCCAGTCTCTATTCAAACCCAAGTTAATGGTATCTAGTTTGCATATTAATTCAAGCTCAGCAGTTTCAGTTTCGTAGCAGCACTGCTATGGGTATCTGCATGGTGCCACAGTATGCCAACGTTTTTATGGCTGACTTAGAACAACGCTTCGTTAGCTCTCATCCCCTAATGTCCCTACTCTACTTGCGCTACATTGAGGACATCTTCATTATCTGGACCCATGGAAAAGAAGCCCTTGAGGAATTCCACCATGATTTCAATAATTTCCATCCCACCATCAACCTCAGCCTAGACCAATCCACACAAGCGGTCCATTTCCTGGACACTACTGTGCTAATAAGCGATGGTCACATAAACACCACCCTATACCGGAAATCTACTGTCCGCTATACTTACCTATATGCCTCCAGCTTCCATCCAGGACACACAACACGATCCATTGTCTTCAGCCAAGCTCTAAGATATAACCGCATTTGCTCCAATCCCTCAGAGACAAACACCGACAAGATCTCTATCAAGCATTCTTAAAACTACAATACCCACCTGATGAAGTGAAAAAACAGACTGACAGAGCCAGTAGGGAACCCAGAAGTCACCTACTACAGGACAGGCCCAACAAAGAAAATAACAGAACACCACTAGCCGTCACCTTCAGCCCCCAACTAAAACCTCTCCAGCACACCATCAAAGATCTACAACCTATTCTGAAAGATGATCCCTCACTCTCACAGATCTTGGGAGACAGACCAGTCCTCGCTTATAGACATCCCCCCAACCTGAAGCAAATACTCACCAGCAACCGCACACCACACAACAAAAACACTAACCCAGGAACCTATCCTTGCAACAAAGCCCGATGCCAACTCTGTACACATATTTATTCAAATGACACCATCATAGGACCTAATCACATTAGCCACGCCATCAGGGGCTCGTTCACCTGCACATCTACCAATGTGATATATGCCATCACGTGCCAGCAATGCCCCTCTGCCATGTACATTGGCCAAACCGGACAGTCTCTACACTAAAGAAAAAATGGATACAAATCTGGCATCAGGAATCATAACATTCAAAAACCAGTAGGAGAACACTTCAACCTCTCTGGTCACTCAGTAACAGACTTAAAGGTAGCAATTTTGCAACAGAAAAGCTTCAAAAACAGACTCCAACGAGAAATTGCTGAGCTTGAATTACTTTGCAAACTAGATACCATTAACTTGGGTTTGAATAGAGACTGGGAGTGGCTGGGTCATTACACATATTGAATCTATTTACCCATGTCAAGTATCCTCACACCGTCTTGTCAACTGCCTAAATTGGGCCATCTTGATTATCACTACAAAAGTTTTTTTTCTCCTACTGATAATAGCTCATCTTAATTAATTAGCCTCTTACAGTTGATATGGCAACTTCCACCTTTTCATGTTCTCTGTATGTATATGTATTTCTTACTATATGTTCCATTCTATGCATCTGATGAAGTGGGCCGTAGCCCACGAAAGCTTATGCTCAAATAAATTTGTTAGTCTCTAAGGTGCCACAAGTACTCCTGTTCTTTTTGAGGATACAGACTAACACGGCTGCTACTCTGAAACATTGCTTGTTTAAATAATGAGGACCAATATCACAAACAATGGTATTTTAAGAAAATGATAGTGTGTCATTTATCTTATGGTCCCTGCAAATCTAAAAGAGAACTTCTTCTCCCTCCTTTCCTGTTCTTAGCTGCTAGGACTGGAAGGGATCCAATGGCTTTCGCTCATCTGCTTAGCATGATCTGAGCAACTTTGTGAGAAACCAGTCAGAGAGCAGGATTTTCCATTAGACCTGCGGCTTCCATTAATACCCTTCAATTAAAGAGCACATCAATTCTGAAAACAGACAGTAATGTGGTTGTTTTTTAC
The DNA here is from genome assembly GCF_011386835.1 of Chrysemys picta bellii. Classification (NCBI taxonomy): domain Eukaryota; kingdom Metazoa; phylum Chordata; order Testudines; family Emydidae; genus Chrysemys; species Chrysemys picta. The sequence goes on from NC_088795.1 coordinate 90,620,426, forward strand.
TTAAGTGTATATTCAGAGTGAACTCTATTTACTTTAATTATTCAGATACTATTTTTTTCCTTTTAGAAGTGTATAGCTAATACAACTCTGCAATATTGAACTAGATTCTCTTCAGGATTGTTAACTAAATTCCAGTTACAGAATTTTTAAGCACTTTGAATCTACGGATGAAAAGCATTTTTATAAGAGCTAAGTATTTGTGATGAGCCAGAAAGAACACTGGCTTCACTGTTAGATCTCAGGGTGAGTTTGCAATTTGCCAGATGGGGAAAAAACCCACAAATTTGAAAAATGAACAAATTTGATTTAGAAGTCACTGAAAGATCATAAAGGTAGAACCACATAAAAAGACTTTTCATTCATATGTATACACACATAGTCCCTTTTCAGAGTAAAGCCACACTTTAAACAGCAATATTCCTAGTATTTTAATTTTTAAGCAATTTTTCCATGTTGTATAACAGTGATACTCAGACCTCAGTGGTTCAGGAGTCAAATTAGCAATTAACATTACCCAAAAGAGCCACAGTAGTGTGAATTCATTGTTTCATTTACTATTTTATTTATTTTATATATTATATATATAAAAAATTCTCAAAGCAAATTGACTGACCAAGTATTCTACAACTGGTTAACAAAATAGAAAAAGCATCCTGATTGGTTAATATAATAACTTAGACTGGTTAATAAAATCACACAGTATTTTAATATCATGTGCTGCAAAGAACCACAGAAGACACATTAAAGAGCCACTTGCAGCTCCCAAGGCTCAGTCTGAGTATCACTGTAGTAGAATTATCTCAGAAAAAAATGCAACTTGACATGGTCAGTATGTTAACGTATTGGAGTTCAGCAGCCTTTAGATTATAGAACAAACCTTTGTACATTTAGGCCCCAGTCTGTAAACACACTGAAGTCAATGGGACTACACATGGGCTTAAAGTTAAGAACATACAGAAGAATTTGCAGGATCAGGGCCATATGTGCAATCTGAAACAAAATCCAGTTATTTTTGATATTCAAAAAGACATGAAAAATTAAGATACTTTTCAGTTACCTTTAACATGACGATCAGATTGTTCTTTCAGTTTCAATATTTCTAAATGTAATTCATTATTTTCCCTGGTGAGTTTAGCATTCTCTGCTTTGTAAGGTTCTAGAAAAGCATCAAAATTGCTGCATTCTTTTTCAATTTTTCCAGCAGATAACTTTGTACTGCGCAGGCTCTCTGTTGTATGGACAAGGTCACTGAAATCAAAAGACAGCAGATAGTCTAAATTCAGGTAAGAATCCTACCAAATTGAAAGTTATGATCCCAAATGGTTATTTTGTCCTTAAAAAGGCAGTCATGTTGTTTGAAACCATTTTTAAATTACTTGTTTAATCTACTAGAGAGATGTTAAGACTCCCTCTCTTATACACAGGTACATTCCAAAACATAGGTAATATAAAGTCAGAATTTTCACTATACAGATTTGATGATAATTCAGTGCAAACTTCAAAATATTAATGCAGTATAATGCAATAGACTTAAATGTGGCTGGTCTTTTTTTTCTGGCTTTAGTCTAGAATTACTGGTTACAACTTGCTAGATATTTAGAAAGGATTCTATGGTTACATAATAATGCTGGCAGAACGGCCAGAGGCCACCAATAATTAGTTTCTGTAACATACCAAGTGTCTGTAAACCAAAAATGTGGGATTAACAAATGTATTCCTAAAATTAGGCCTAACTAATTTTCCCTAAAGAATTCTCTTTGTGAAGAAAAATTCACAGCAGCACACGTAGTTTTATTGTTTTAAATAGAAATCTCCTTAAATTTTCAATATGGAAAATGGTATCCTATCAAGAAAGCTTCTATCTCAATAATCAATTAGATTATCAATTTTTTCTTATAAAGTATCTTGTGTCTATGGATATCCTGGACCTGGTTATTCAACCAGGAACTAGGTTGATCTGCTCTCGTTGCAGACAAAATGAGTTGCCTTGAGTTTTGTTTTTTCTAAAATAAAATGTTTTATGTTGCTCTTCAAGGATAAACTGCAACACATGAGCTTAAAAATTGGGTGGACAGATTGGTTTGTCCATTAAGACTGAAAATGAGAACTGGCATAAAATGCATAAAAACACAATGATGAATAGTACAGAAAATACTATAGCGCCTTTATATAAATCACCGATGCAGCCTCATCTCAAATACTGTGAGCATCCCTTCTCAAAAAGGAAATTTCTGAACTAAGGGTGTTCAAAGAAAGGCAACGACAATAATCAAGGGCATGGAAAAACTGTCATATGAAGAAAGAGTGAAAAAGATTGGGATTGTTTATGTTAGAAAGGAGATGAAGAAAAAGAGACATGATAAAAGTATAGATGGTATAGACAAGGCAGATCAAAAACTTTGGTTATCCCTGCCTCATAACACAAGACCAAGTGGACATTCAATTATATTAAAGGAAAGGAAATTCAAAATTGATAAACAACATGTAATTAAACTGTGGTAGTCATTGCCACAGGAAGTCACCGAGGCCAAGAATTTAAACGCGATTCAAAAAGGTGTTGGTGTCACTAGGCATCTCCCTAGGTAACTCGGGAGGGTGGAAAGCCACTAGTGTCAATGAAGCCTTCCTGCACTAGGCCCAAAAGAACCAAACTTCTCCTATGTTTAAACTCTAATCGACCTCAAAAGCCAGGTGCAATTGGAATATGTAAGCAACCAGTTATCTGTGTGCAACCCCCTGCTCACACCAGTATCAAGCGGTAATAATGAGGCCTGCATGTTTCTGGCTGAAGGGAAAATAACAGTTCAAAGGGAAAAAGGACAAGATAACTGTTTAAAGAAGTTACTAAAAAGCTAGGCTTATAGCTGCCAAAAATGACTTAACTGCTTAAATGTAATTGCTATTTGCTTAGTAACTGTTACCAGGGAAGGGAGGGGTAGAGGGAGGGGAAGGGGGGGGGAGTGAGGCTTAGCTGCAAAAATGTATAAGAAGAAAGAAACTGTTTATGATAGTGTGCTTGATTTGAGACTTGCCAGTCTTCTTGCACCGCTTTGGGATCCCAAATAAACTTTGATTGCTTCTCCACTCTGGTGTGTTTATTGGCGCGAAGCACACTGGGCAACGAACCCCGCTGTTGCTGTCCTCGGGCACTCTGTGCCGGCAACAAAGGTTTTGGTATTGATATGTATCTCAAGAATATTTAGTTACCATAATTAATTGTAACAAATTTTGTGAAAGGAACATTAAACCTCATACCTCAGAGGGCTCAAACCAATCTACTGGTACTCAGGATGAGACCTAAGTATGGGGCAGATTACTCCACATCTGCTGATTGTGGGGTTCTTACACCTTCCTCCAAAGCATCTGGTGCTGGCCACTATCCGAGACAGGATACTGGACTAGCTGGACCTCTGTTCTGATACAGTATGGCAATTCCTGTGTGCCTAATGGCATCAAAGCCATCAAACAGCTGAAGAGTGGATGAGTTGTCCTGCAGACATACTACTTAGCTACATTCATTTTCTGCTTTATGCAACCAGTTGCATCCCATTACACATTTCAGTAAATGTGGACACAGATATATACATTCTACCCACATAAGATTATTAAGAACCAGAGTCAGGAGGTAAGTTTTCATTTTTAGCCTCAGTTTAGACATTTTAAATTAAGTGAAGATCATCTTTATAGAGATCAGTAAATACCCAGTTGTCCTAGGATTTTCTTAACTTGTCAATACTTAGAAACTATCCCAATAAAATCTCATAAAATTTTAAATGTTCACTTTAAACAATTTCTCATTTGACCCTATTTCAATAGAAAATTTTGTTTTTGTTTTTAAAGCAATTTTTTAAAAGAATAAGAGTTTTCCACTAGTTTTATAGTCAAGTAGCATGCACTGCTATGGCTAATGTTCTTTTTAAAGATTTCTCTTTTGTTTGGATACCTAAAAAGTTTTTCCACCAGAGGCAAGCTCTCCACTCCCAAGGGTTGTCGATAGCCCAGCTGATCTAGCCTCTTCCTGAGGTTAATGAACTTTCGCTCTGCAGCCGTGCTCATTGTGAATATGCTTCAAAAGTGATTTTATCGCTCCCAGCAAAAACAAGGTGATCTGAAAAAGATTATAGAATATATACAGAGTTTCTTTCTTGCCACTATACAACATGAATAAGTAAAAGTAATCCTCTCTGGTAAAATAAAATAAAATAAATAAATAGTATTTTTGTATATGAAATATAGATTTCTATATACCATGTTTACTCGTTCATAAGCTGAATTTTTTTAGTAAAAAAGGGAAGTATCAGAGAAGGGGGTCGGCTTATGAACGGATATAGAGAGGGAGAGGTGGGACACAGCCCCTCCCCCCAACAGAGGGGGCAACGAGAGGCAGCAGAGCCAGAAGGGAAGAGGCAGGGCCAGAGTCTCTCCACTTCTGGCCCCGCTGCTCTCCCCACAGCCTCCGAAGCAGCTGCAGCTGGCGGGCCGGGACACTTTGTTTACTTAGGTTTACCTCCGTGCCTGCAGACACTCGGCTTATCCTGACGGCCCGGGAGCCAAAGTTTGCCGACCCCTGAATTATAGGGTCAGCTTATGAATGGGTCATAAAAAACTTCCATTTTTTACTTATCCATCTTGCAGGGGTCGGCTTATAAACGAATTGGCTTATGATCGAGTATATACGGTATGTTCTCGATACACTGTGTAACTAAAAGCCTTTATTAAAAAACACCGTCCACTTACACTGAGTTTTATTATAAAGAAATTATTTATCTAGATTTTTATACTACGCCTATCTGAGCTCCTCACTTGAGGTATACACACAAAAAACTCTCTCTTTCTCTTTTCCCTCCCAACAGCAAGAACCAGACTTCAGGGAGATATTTTTATGCGAAGACTAACTCAAAGTGAATTCTGCACTTTCTGAATTTTGTGGTCATTTTGATCTCCACCAGGAGTGAGATCCATGGACCAGTTCTCAAAAAGATTTTGTTTCCTTCACATACAAATTTCACTCAAGGTTGACATTTCCAGTGGATTATTACTCCTGGGGGAATTCTGCACCACTGTGCATGCGCATAATTAATATGCCATGCATATTTTTATTTTTACAGAAAATAGCTTCTGCTGGAAAGTTGATGCACTTCTGCCTTTTGCTCAACAGAGGGTGCTGTGGCACTAGAACAGAGCAGCCGCTCCCAGCCAACTAAGGAAGAGAGAGAGCCTTCAGTGCCTTCTTCACAGCGCCTGTCAGGCCAGGTCAAGAGACAGGGGATATGGGGAGACAGACAGTAGGGAGCTGCTGGGGGGGGCGGTGTCTAGCGGGCTCATAAGGGCTAGTAGGGGAGGACAGACTGGGGCAGGGGCTGAATGGGAGTGGAGGCGCAGGGCCACAGTGGGGAGGGAGGTGCAGAGCCACATGGGGATAGGGGGATGGCTGAGTGGGGGAAAAAAGACACATAAGGACAGGGGGTAGAGGTGCAGGGACACATAGGGATGAGGGGAGGAGGCTGGCTGAGGGGGTGCAGGGACACAAGGGGAGGGGGCTGCAGGGCTACGTGGGGGAAGGGGAATGGCTGAGTTGGGGCACAGAGACACATGGGGATAGGAGGTTCAGGGACACGTGGGGACCACACGTAGTCAAGAGAAGATTATCCATAAAACCACCCAGCACCATCTTTGTACTATGTCCTGGCCTGAATCCTCACGGAAAAGGGACCCAAATACCGGCAGTGCCTAGGGAGAGTTCCAGATAAAATTGTCAAGCTTCTCTGTTAGCTTGCTTAGAAATGGAAGGTTAAACATCAGGCTTACTCCTGGGGGAATTCTGTGCCACTGCGTTTGCACAGAATCAATGTCCCTGCAGAAAAATGACTTTCTGACAGGGAAGCAAAGGGAAGCTGCAAGAGCGGTCATGCACCCCTCCCTAGCAACGCAGGTACATTGTTTCAGGCACCCAAAGCAGTTGGTGGAGAGGTAAATCACTGGGACACCCCAGTCAGTGGCTCCTATCCTGCGCCAGGATCAGCTGCTAGTCCCGGCTGAACTGGAGGCAGGAGAGGACAGGCCTTCCTCTTCCCCTGCAAGGAACAGATGGGGCTGTGGCATACCCACACCCCAAAACCTCCCCCTGGTTGCAGGAAGCTCAGCATCCTCCCCTGCTTCCTGCCCCTATCGCTCCTCAGCCACGGGGGGCAGGGGTTACTATACGAGGAGCTTCTCCCCGCATCCGCCCAACCCCTGTGCATCAGACCTCCCATACCTGCCCCTCCTGTCAAACCTCACCCTGTATACCTAGACACACACACCCAACCCTCCATACCTGAACCCACCCCACTGAACCTCAACCCCTGCATCTGAAGCCTCCCTGCAACCAGACACCCTGCCTCCAGACCCCCAGCTCTGCACCCAGACCATCCCCCACTGAGCTCCCTGCACTCAAACCCCCACCCTGACAGGCCCCACCCTCCTGCACCATTCCAAGCCCCCACATCCAGATCCCAAACTAGCTGCACCCAGACCCCCACAGCTGAGTAGTAACAGCTAATTTAGGCCCCTTCATTTTGTATGTAGAGTTGGGATGTTTTCCAGCGTGCATTACTTTGCATTTATCAATACCAAATTTCATCTGCCATTTTGTTCCCCACTCACCCAGTTTAGGAAGATCTCTTTGTAACTCTTCGCAGTCAGCTTTAGATTTAACTTTCTTGAGTAATTTTGTGTCATCCGCAAACTTTGCCACCTCATTGTTTATCCTTTTTTTCCATATCATTTATGAATATGTTGAACAGCAGAGGTCCCAGCACAGATCGCTGGGGGGACCCTTAAATTTACCATACTCCACTGTGAAAGCTGGACATTTATTCCTACCCTTCATTTCCTATCTTTTAACCAGTTACTGATCCATGAGAGGACCTTCCCTCTTGTCCCATGACTGCCGACTCTGCTTAAGAGTCTTTGGTGAGGGACCTTGTCAAAGGTTTTCTTAAAGTCCAAGTATACATATAGAAATGCAGATTCCAATTGCAGAAATGGGTCAGCAATTTTTTGCTGCGCTGGAACTGTGGCCTTATCCCTGCTCCTCCTCTTCCCCCTGAGGCCCCACACCCCCTGGCCAAGCCGGAGGCTGGAGCCGGGCACGGTAAGAGATGCCCAGGAAGCCCAGGCCACTGTAGGGCACCCCAGACCCTCTACCTTCCCTGGGTGGGGAGCCAGGAGCCCAAGAGCAGCCCCCACCCAGGGCAAGTGGAGGGTCTGGGGTTCTCCACAGTGGTCCAGGCTCCCTTGATGATTAAGAACATAAGAGCGGCCATACTGGATCAGACCAATGGTCCATCTAGCCCAGTATCCTGTCTTCTGACAGTGGCCAATTCCAGGTGCCCCAGAGGAAATGAACAGAACAGGTAATCATCAAGTGATCCATCCCCTGTCGCCCATTCTCAGCTTCTGGAAAACAGAGGCTAGGGACACCATCCCTGCCCATCCTGGCTAATAGCCGTTGATGGACATATCCTCCATGAATTTATCTAGCTCTTTTTTGAACCCTGTTATAGTCTTGACCTTCACAACATCCTCTGACAAAGAGTTTCACAGACAGACCGTGCGTTGTCTTTTAGCATCTTAGGGGCAGAGGAAGAGCAGGGGGCAGGTCCCCGTGGTGAGGGCTCCCAGCAGGAAGAGACTGGCTCCACTAACAAGGGCCGCGCTTTGCAGCACCTTATCAGCTCCCTCCCTGCAAAGTGCAGCCACTGCCGCTCCTAGTTGCTAAAAAGTTAAAAAGTGGGTGGGTATGTCCCACCCACTCCCAGTTCCAGAGGTCGTGGCTCCACAGGATATGGGGGGGCCCAAATGTTTTTTTTGTGCCCAGTGCCCCAATAAATCTTAATCCGCCTTTGGTCGGCAAGGGGTGTTTGCACAGATTGTAGAGATGGGTCAGGGTGTGTGCGCGCACATAGTGGGGGCAGTGGGGTTGCAAAGGTTACAGGAAGGATATATGTAAGGAGTCAGCATGGGATAGATGGTGGGTAAATCACTGGGAGGCCTCAGGGTGGGAAGGTAGCTGGCTGCAACTGCGGTCGGAGGGAGGGGCCGGGTGGGAGTGGACGCAGATCCCCTTGCCTGCATCTAGTGCAGGGATAGGCAACCTATGGCACATGTGCCAAAGGCGGCACACGACCTGATTCAGTGGCACTCAAACTGCCTGGGTCCTGGCCACCGGTCCAGCGGGCTCTATATTTTAATTTAATTTTAAATTAAGCTTCTTAAACATTTTAAAAACCTTATTTACTTTACATACAACAATAGTTTAGTTATATATTATAGACTTATAGAAAGAGACCTTCTAAAAACGTTAAAATGTATTACTGGCACACCAAAGCCTAAATCAGAGTGAATAAATAAAGACTGAGCACACCACTTCTGAAAGGTTGCCGACCCCTGATCTAGTGTAAGGATGAGAGCGGGCCAGGCACACATCAGATCGGGATAGATGCCGCACAGTGGGAGCACAGACACACCTGGGCACAGACACAGTCACTCCTAGGAGGGGCCGGCTGGGGTAGGCGGCGGACACGTCTCAGGGAGGGGCGCACAGGGCTTGGGGCGCGGGCTGTGGGGACGCAATGATGGTAACTCAGCCCCACCATCACTGTCCGTTGTGATGCCGGGAGGGTCGTTAACACCCGGCGGCACAGGACCGCCCAGCCCTGCCGCTAAGCGACACCGAGTCCCTGCTTCCAGGAGCCCCGGGTCACCCCTCACCAGACCCGGGCACCGGAATCCCCCCGGCCCCGGGAGCTCCCAGCCCTCCCGCATCTGACATCACTGTCATCAATGTCGCCATAGCAATAGACGGTGACCCCCCGTAGAGCTCGGCCCTTCCTACCCCGGAAAGCGGCGGAAGCGAAGCTCCGGGGGGCTCCTAACGACCGCGCCCCTGACCTCGGGGGCGAGGGACACTCACCGGCGACTCCAGCTGGGCCGAACCAGCGGTTTGAAAATGGCGCGCGGAGGAAGGTCCACTTCCGCCCCGTCACCCCAGCAACCGGGCAAGCGCGAGCTGCGCCGCGTCCCGCACCAACTGCCGCAGTGCAAAGGTTACAGCGAGCAACCCCTAGCGGCACCGGGGCTCCCAGCAGCCTCTCCTCCGTCGTGGCTGCCTAGAGTGTCTGCCCGCCCGCCCGCTCGTGTCAGCGACCAGCGCGGGATCTGCCTCTTAGGCCTACTGCGGGTGGGGTCCCGGCCCTAGAGACCGGAAAGGAGCTGCAGACGGGCTCGGCGGCTGCTCCCCGACAGCTGCACACCACCAGGGCGGCCCAGGCCGGACGGTGCTGGGGTAGAAACCCTCCGCCTCGTACCGCATTCGGCAGCAGGGCAAGGGCGCAGCCCACGTAGTCTGTCTTTGCAAGTCGTCTTAACTGTGGAAGCACCGTCCGTCTGCGTCACCTAGCCCCGGCCTGAGCGGCGCCTCGCAGCCACCGAGCGACACTCGCTGCACCGCGGTGGTCAGTGGGTGGCTGGAACGTTACAGGACAGCGAAAAACCCCTGTCCCAGTCTGGCCTGTTTCTGGAATTGCCCAATTGCTAGTATTGCCAGCCCCAAGTATTCGAAAATTATGAGTCAAGCAGAAGAAAATCCCGAGTGGCTTAAAAATCATGGGCCTTTAAAAGTAATAGAATAAAAAAAAAAAAAACCCATTGGGTGCTTTTTGTTTTCCTTGTGGTTCTTGAACCTTTGAAAGCAGGTCCCATTTTCAAGATTTTCTCTGCAATAAATAAATAACCTGAGATTTTCATGATTGAGAGAAGGGACTTTAAGATGATGAATAAGTATTGCAATGTCTGTGATAAAATTATGAAAGTTAGGGTATGTCTACACTACAAAATTAGATTTTATACAGTCGATTGCGTATGTCCACACTAAGCACATTAAGTCGGCGAAGCGCGTCCCCACTACCGTGGCTAGCAGCGACTTATGGAGCAGTGCACTGTGGGTAGCTATCCCGCAGTCTCCGCCACCCGTTGGAATTCTGGGTTAAGCTCCCAATGCCTGATGGGGCAAAAACATTGTTGCAGGCGGTTTTGAGTACGTGTCATCAATCACCCCTCCCTCTGTGAAAGCAACGTCAGACAATCGTCTTGCGCCAGACACCAGGGTGATTAGAAGAGCACAGCAAGGCGTGCTGCACATCAGAGAGGCTTTGAAAACCAGTTTCATGACTAGCCAAATTGCTTTGGGTTGGTGTGCCCTGGTCTGTGGGAAGCATGCTTCTGATTATGATCTTGGCAAGGTTGGTGGGTTATTTGAAAGCCAGAAGAAGGAGTTCAGTAAAGATCTTTCAGGATGCGGTCCTCATCAAGTATGGGTTGTAATTGTTTGATGAAACCCCACATGGATTCCAGTTGCAGGGTTCAACCTTGTGTTTAGCTGTGACACACTGGCCTTTCCCAGACATGAAGAACTCTGTGGAACTCAAAAGCATGTCTTTTTCATCAACAGAATTTGGTCCAGTAAAAGCTATTACCTCATATACCTTGTGTGTCTCATTTCCTGGAGCTAACATCGCTCCAACAACCTTGCAAATAAGAATTACCGACAGTTAAAAAAACAAACTCACACTTGGCATGGAAACAGGTTTTTCACTAGCAGTATGTGGCTTTAAAATATTAAATATGTTTGACAATACGGCCGAAGCAGTACAGAAAAAATTTCAAGTGCACAGCTAACACTCAAACAAGGGAGGGATTCTATTACCATGCATCCCCATATAGTTATCTGGGCAGGTATTTGGTTACAAGAATTTACACACATTTTATGAAATAGATGATAAACTCAAGAGATTTACCAACTTTGGAGCAAGGTGTGATGGAGCTTATAAAGTCAGCATGCTGCTTGGCTCTGGAGTTAAAGAGTTTACAGCACACCTTTGTTGCATAGGCTAATTCACCCTGCAGAAGAAATATACAAGCTTCAGTCATATATTCTATACAGCTTGTAAAGCGTGCAAGCTGAATAGTAGCATGGGATTTTTTCCTTTCTTAAAATGGACAGGAGATTAAATGCAAAAAATCCTAACAATGCAATATTAAAGTTGTATAATTTATCTTTGATCAAGAATCCGTGGTCAGAAAGCAATTTATTATTTGTGTGTTAGATACATTTTAACACAAGAAATATCTTAGTGAAACCAATGGCTCAGAAATGTCAATAGAAGTTCCTGCCATGTGTGCATGCAAGTACACCTCTACCCCGATATAACGCTGTCCTCAGGAGCCAAAAAATCTTACAGCGTTATAGGTGAAACCGCGTTATACTGAATTTGCTTTGATCCGTTGGAGCGTGCAGCCCCGCCTCCCCGGAGTGCTGCTTTACCGCATTATATCCGAATTCATGTTATATAGGGTCGCGTTATATCGGGGTAGAGGTATACATGAATTCAAAGTGGTTTCTTTGGAGAGGTTTTCCTTGATAAATGTAATAAGTTGTTGAAGATTTATTGTTTGTATTTAATACATACCATTAAATACACAGTTATGCAATGTGGACAAGGTAGTATTACAGTGTAAACAATGTAAGAATATTCAAAAATAGGTGCCTAATATTAGACTTTCAAGTCCATACTTGGGGACCTAAACAAATGACCTTATTTTCAAAGTGACTGCCACCCAGAAGCTCCCATTTGGGTACCTAAATATGAACTTGAGAGCCTTGTAGTTTTGAAAAATCTTGGCCCTTAAGATTTTGGAATTCACGCATTAAAAAAAAAATTAGCTGTCTTTATGGTAGTAGTGCAGACTTTCTGCTTAATGTATGACTGAAGTTCAGCATGCTTTAGTAAATACCAATAAAAAAGTAAATGTATGCTTAGAGGAAAATTATGTATTGTTTTCTGCCTTGTCTTGGGTACCTCATTTTGGACTTAAGAGAAGGCTGATGTTTTTGTGGTGAACAGCTGAAGAATTAATGAATACTCTGGAATAAAAAGTTTATGGGACACTATGTTTGAAAGATTATTTTTACTTAAGATCAGAAGAGTTACAGCCACATACAGTCACATTAATTCTCAAAACATGAATTTAGTTCATATTTTCATGGACCGAACTCGACATCCATATATGATAGCTTGAGGCAGAAAAAAACTAATTCTGTACAATCTTTTTAATGGTTACATAATTACCAGGATGCAATGTACTAGTGTGAAGTCAGATGACAGTAGTGTCCTTTCAAAGTGCTAAGAATATACAAAGGTAATTGCTGTTAGCAAGAAAGTTACAGATTTAAAAAAAACTTGGGCACCAGTGGGAGAAAAATTAAATATTAAGTGTTCATGAATTTAATGCTTTAAAACAGTGCTTCAACCGAGCAGGAAAACAACACTGCTATTTAGACTTTTCATTTTGCATTGAAATATATCCGAGATGGAAATATGACTAGACATTTATAGAACATTTAAGAATACATATGCTTCTTATTTCATCTTCTTAAAGCAAGTAACATTCATAGTACTTGATATTTTTCAAGCATTTTCCCCTTGTAGAAGTTTAGTGAGACTGTGCAATACTGGAGCAGTAGTCTAAGATGTCCTGGATAGTGAATTCCATGGTAACACCTGATCCAGGATAGCAACGAGCTATCAAGCCTTCAAAGTGTTTGTATTGGCGTATAAACTCATCTTGCATAGAATGCCATACAACCTGCCGAAGAAGGAATACAAACTAAGTGACATTTTATCAAGACAAAATTCAGAAAAACAAGATTTTTGTTGCATAGAATTTCTGTAAGTCCCCTTCTATAAACATTTATACAACTTCTACCAAGTCAGAATTACAAAAGAGAGGTTTTTGGGTTGTTTTAAAAAAAATATTATAAAGGGTTTAAATACAAATATCTCATGTAATTAACTGAGCAAAGAGGGTGAGATTTTATAAAATCCTCAGTGCAGTGGCCTAATTCTTCTCCCTCTAAAGTCAATGAAAGTTTCACTACTTATTTCTATGGGAACAGAATTAGGCCACCTCTGACCACTTTTTTAAATCCCATTCATAGCACTGGAAGAGAATGAACTGAAAGTATTATTCTGTGCCAAAACATATGTATAGAAATAGATGAATTTCCAGATCAGACAAGTGGTCCATCTAGTCTGATATACTATCTCCCACACTGGCCAGCACTAGATGTTTCAAGCTTGCAAGAAACCCAATAATGGACAATTATGGTATACTCTAAGAGAAGTTTCTTCTTAACTCCTGTTAGTGGTTGATTCAGTTTGTCAAAAGGAGTAGAGGCAATTGGGGGTGAATTCCCCTTTAAGAAAACTCAACCCTCAAAACATTCCATTTTGAGGAACTCATGCAGGGCTCCAAAACCCCCCCACTTATTTTCAGAAGAGTCCTGAAGCTCAAGGCACATCCCCCAAATGGGAGTATGCAGAAACAACACCTCAAAAGAAAAAGTTATGGCAAGTTACTAATTTACTGATGACGTACTTCCCAGAATACAGAGCTGTAGTTTACACAGCATTCTTTTGGTGCAAGTCAAGATGCTAATTTTCTCTCATTCCAGAGAAGCAGACTAAAGGCTATTCTACAAAGTAGTAGGATGTTTGTACAGGCATTAAAACAAGCTGAGATGTCAGATTATTCTTTATACAAATCTGATAGTTTTACCTGAAGTAAGTTTTCTTCTTCACAAAGATGTTTGTCCACCTTCTTATAGAGATTATCCAATCCCTTCTTCACTTCCTTACCAGGATATTCCTTTATAACTTTGCGAAGCTCTTGTTTATTGAAAGCCAGTTGGTAACTTACTTCCTCTTCTCTAATGCCTTGTGCCACACGAGCTTCAACACCCTCAAAGAAATGCTAAAATACAATTATAGTATTAATATAATCATAAATGTAGGGTAGTGTATATAAGTGTGGGAATACAGATCTGATGGCACATCTTGTTTCCACATGACAAAAAAACCTGACTTCAATGAAACAATACTGATTTACATCAGCTAAGGATCTGGTTCCACCCCACTAAACAGAGCAGTGTCTGCCACCACCGCACTAGAGCACTGGTTAAGCATTAACTCAGAAGGAAAAGTGTAACCACTTCTTGTAGCAGGGTTTCCCTTGAAGTCTTCTGTCAAGTGCTGATCCAGCCTAAAACTAACAAGATCATAGCCTGAAGAGAGAGAGCAGAAGAGCCGTGGATGTCTAAAGAAGAAAAAATAAAAAGCAGTAGCAATGCACATAAACATGAGATCCTAAAATAGGCATTCCAGAGCGGAGTGGGCCTTCAAAAATGTATGTAGGGAACTTACATAGTTTAACTCACATTAGGTGACAAACAAGCATTTTAGATTTTTTATATATCTATATAGAAAGACATTTCACTATGACTAATTTCTCAACCATAAAAATTCTTAATTTTCTAAAAAAACATTAAAAACTAACAATCTTAATTATAGTAAAACATAATTAACAATATTAAATACATTTGATATGCACAGCAGATATATCTTACAAATCTCACTATGGTATCCAATTGAATAGCTCAGTTTAAAGCAAAATGTGCTGCCATATATATGGATCTGGTTTTGGCAATTAAATGAGTATTAGGGTTTTTTTGTTTTGTTTTTTGTTTTTAAAGTAGTTTAGAAACAGGGTGCTAATGCTTTTACCATCTGTGGTGGGCAACAGAATCCCCAAGCTCCTAATTAGTGATGAAAGTTAGTGTTGGAAAAGAATACCTGTCTTCACATGACCATTTGGGTAAAAATTCTGCAATATATTGCAGTCATGGAGGTGTTAAATCATTGTCCTGGCGGGAGATGAGAGCCCTTTGGAAGTCACCCTGGTTGGAAGTTAACAGAACAAGAAATGGCACATCCTCACACGCCTGGAGCAGCAAACTCAAAATGTGCAAACTAGTTTTTGGAGAAAGACAGCTGTATTTTGCATTAGAAATATAGTTAGACCAAAAGATGCTTACATTTAATTTCTCAAGAGGCTGTCCCAAGGAGTAGATGACATAAGACTGGAGATGATCAGTGTATTTCTGTTTAGCTTCTTTTTTTTCAGCCTCAAGACATGAGATTTTCAAACGAGAGAGAGTTGCAAAAATACGGTGGAAGTTCTCCATCATGACCACATCCCTGGGTGTTTTCTGGCTTTCATTTGCTACTTTCTCCACTAAAATCAAAACAATAAAAAAAGATTCAACACAAATCTCTTAAGGTAATTAAAATTTCTAAATTATGGGAAAAAAGAGAGCTTTGTAAGATGAATTCAAAAGAACCAACTATAGGAACAATTCCAGAAAAGTGTCTTTGGCTTTCATGTCAAGAACAGTCATTTGTAAAAATTACTGTTATTTTAAAAATTTTTAGAGCCCTTTAATTTTAGAAAGATCCACAAACTAAATTTCTCTAGGAAGATTACCTCCTTAGGGAACCGTGTGGGATAAAACAAACAAAAGTAAGAATTCCTGGTAAGTTGTATCCTTTTAAGCAGAAATGAGGATTCAAACTGATGACTTTTTACTTGGCAAGTCTGCCAAAATGATTTCCATTGTTGAACAAGTGAGTACATGAGAATATACAAAGCAGCACTTCACATTAGTCCTAAGACTACAGAGTTCCACTCCTTACATATAGAGTATAGAGAGTAATTTATACATATTTTAAAATGATATACGATACACTTATTTACATGACTGATCCTTTTGTTTAGCAACAAGTGATTTGTACACATTGTGGAAGTTTACAAACAATTTATTTCCCTTTGAAGATATTTATGCATTGTAGCAAAACTTGAAAAAAATTATACTAAAAAGTATTTATTCTAGGCTCCCTTTGCTGTTATTGAAGATTTTTGTATTGTAATATGAGCTCTATTCTGCATATCCCAACTTTTCTTACCACGAACAATTTTTACTTAGAAAAGAACAGGAGTACTTGTAGCAGCTTAGAGACTAATAAATTTATTTGAGCATAAGCTTTCGTGGGCTTGCATCTGATGAAGTGGGCTGTAGCCCACGAAAGCTTATGCCCAAATAAATTTGTTAGTCTCTAAGATGCCACAAGTACTCCTGTTCTTTTTCCGGATAGAGACTAACACGGCTGGTACTCTGAAACCAATTTTTACTTAGAATATCTGTGTCTGTTGCCAAAGTTATTTTGTTCTTCCAGTCTCTCTTTTTAAACAGGAATGCACATAAAGGTGCCAGATCGATAGTCTTGATGATGGAAGCACTCATTTGTCCACAAAACAGGCCAATGCTAATGTATATTTCCACATACTGCCCCATCATTGCTCCTCAACCTAGTTCTAGATCACCACTCCAAGTAAACGTGTAGTAAAGTCTTTGTGCCCATTTATCCATTAGCCTTCCCACCGAAACAACGAGGATGCCATTTGTGATAGTAATTTTTGTGGCACGAATTCCTATGCTCTAGAAAATTAACTGAGATCATCAATTCATTTCAGACACATCACTGAATAGTCATTAGGAAAATACGTCGCTGCCAATTTTGGTCTTCCTCTCTTCCATTCTATCCAAAGCGTGGCAGCTACAGATACCTTACTGAGCAGCCTTGCAATCCCTTATTGCATTAAGTTCAAACCCCTCACGATCAAGACCCTGCCTATATCTCTGCTGTCTTTTTGTCTTAGTATCATCCTCAGTCGTCCTTCCTATCTCTTGTCTTTTTTTCACTTGTAGCTTTGTGCTTTTTTTTGAGTCTACTCCCAACTGGTTTGGAGCAGTCTGTGCCCTCTTTTCTGCTAAGTATCCTATCTCTCTCTCAAATATCTTCTTAAAAAAAAAAAAGTTACCTTTTCCGTAACTTGTGTTCTTTGAGATGTGTTGCTCATGTCCATTTAACTTAGGTGTGTGTGCTCACCACGTGCACCGGTGCCGGAAGTTTTTCCCTCAGCAGTATCTGTAGGGGACCGGCTCTGGCACCCCCTAGAGTGGTGCACACATACTGTGGTATATAAGGCGCCGCCGGTTCCCACCCCCACCCTCAGTTCCTTCTTGCCGGAAACTCTGACAGTGGGGAAGGGGGGGGGGGGGGGTTGTGGAATGGACACGAACAACACATCTCGAAGAACAGTTACGGAAAAGGTAACATCTCTTCTTCGAGTGATTGCTCATATCCATTCAACTTAGGTGACTCCCAAGCAGCACCCCTCGGAGGTGGGTAGGAGTTCACGGACGTGTAGATTGCAACACAGCTCTGCTAAACCCAGTGTCATCCCTGGCCTGCTGAGCGATGGCGTGGTGGGCCGTGAACATGTGCACCGAGGACCCCGTCATGGTTCGACAGATGTCCTGGCTCAGGAAGTGTGCCAGGAAGGCCGCCAAAGATGCCTGAGCTCTGGTCGAGTGGGCTCGGATGATCGGTGGCGGAGGGACTCCCACCAACTCGTAGCTGGTCCGAATGCAAGAGATGATCCAGTTAGAAATCCTCTGCATGGACACTGAGAGGCCCTTCATCCTATCAGCTGTAGAGATGAAAACCTGAGTTGACTAACAGAAAGGTTTTGTCCGATCTAGGTAGTAAGCCAGAGCCCTTCTTACATTCAAAGCATGAAGGTGCCTGTGACGCTCTGTACCTCGGGGGAACACCCTACACCCCCATGTTCATCTTTATAAAATGATTGTGTAGTATCCAATGCAAAGTCTGTCATGTGGGTATCTTCGGAAGGCTCATGATGCACTGAGCATGGTTGTTATAGTAATTATTGCAGTAATGTTATATAGGTTATAATTTCATGTATGTTGTTATGAGGCTGAAAATGTATCCTCGTGGCTTAAAATAAGCCCAGACAAAAACTCTCCAAGAGCAGAGGGGCAGTTCACACCTCATCAGGGCA
This sequence comes from Chrysemys picta bellii, assembly GCF_011386835.1. Lineage (NCBI taxonomy): Eukaryota > Metazoa > Chordata > Testudines > Emydidae > Chrysemys > Chrysemys picta. The sequence continues at coordinate 90,638,288 of NC_088795.1, forward strand.
GGTATGGGACAAACCCAGCCCAGCCTCACAGGAACAAAGGACACTGGCCTAGGCAGCAACAAAAGAATCTGTTAGACTTTCGAAGGAGTCACCCCCCTTCCTTTGGTCAGTTTGGAACTGCAATGAGGTAATGCTCAAGGGGGAGGGGGCAAAGCCAAGAGGAAAGAAAGAACATGATAAAAGGGAGAGACATTTGCCAGGCTCTCTCTCTCTCCCACCTAAATCTACAGACACCACACCAAGCAACTGAAGCAGTGTTCAAAGGGGAGAGCCTGGCTGAAGAGCAATCGGCCAGCCTGTGGTGAGAAACATCTAAGTTTGTAAGGGCATTGAAAGTGTTAAAATCAGCTTAGAATGCACTTTGCTTTTATTTCATTTGACCAAATCTGACTTATGTTTTGACTTATAAATCACTTAAAATCTATCTTTATATAATTAATAAATCTGTTTATTCTACTTGAATCAGTGCGTTTGGTTTGAAGTGTGTCAGAGATTCTCCTTGGGATAACACCTGGTACATATCAATTTCTTTGTTAAACTGACAAACTCATATAAACTTGCAGCATCCAGCCGGCATAACTGGACACTGCACGACGGAAGTTCCCAGGGTTGTGTCTGGGACCGGAGGTATTGGCTAGGGTCATTCGGTTGCACAATCCAAGAAGCAGCTTACATGCCAGAGCCTGTGTGCGAACAGCACAGGAGTGGGGGTTCTCACAGCAGAGCAGGGTAAGGCTGGCTCCCAGAGTCAAGAATTGGAGTGACCTAGCAGATCACCGGTCCAGATAACACCAGACGGGAACATCACAGCTCTCTCTTCACTAGTCTCATGGGGTTTAGGGCAGAACACCAGAAGGAAGATGTCTGCTTTCCACATGAGCCAGGATACCACCTTGGGAAGCAAGACCAGGTGGGGCTGGAACTGGACCATGTCTGTATAGAAGATTGTGTACAGTAGTTCTGAGGTCAGGGCTCACCTCGCCAACATCACCGCCACCAGGAAAACTACCTTCCATGATAGGTGAGACAGGGAGCACAAGTCCAAAGGCTCAAAGGGTGGGCCCATGAGCCTGGACAGAACAAAGTTGAGATCCCACTGAAGGGCCGGGGACCAGACTTGATGAAAGTCTCTCTCAAGGCCTCTAAGGAACCTGATCATCATGTCATGTCACATCACATCTGCCCCTGGATTGGTGGATGAAAGGCCGAAATGGCTGCCAGATGCACCCTGATAAAGGAGCGCGCCAGGCCCTAGTTTCTTAAATGAAGCAGGTAGTCCCAGATCGACTGCACCAAAGAATGCGAAGGGGAGATGCCCTGTTTGGCTGCCCAGCAGGAGAACCTCATCCAGTTTGCCAGGTAGGTCTGCCTACTCGAGGGCTTTCTACTCTCGAAGAGGCCCTTCTGGACCCCTTCCAGACAAGCCCATTCATCTGGGTTCAGCTAAGCAACATCCATGCCATGACGTGGAGGGATGCAAGGTTGAAGTGCAAGAGTTGGCTGTGATCCTGTGACAGCAGGTCCGGTCAGTTCGGCAGGGGCCAGGGAGGGATCGCTGACAAGCTTGATAGCATCCTGAACTAGTGCTGGTGAGGCCACCCCGGGGCGATCATGATAACCTGAGCCTTGTCTCTCTTGATTTTCACTAGGACCTTGCTGATGAGTGGAATTGGAGGGAATGTGTACATCAGGCTTCGTGCCCACAGCAGGAGGAAGGCATTGGAGAGGGAGCCCTTGCCCAGGCCCCATCTGGAGTAAAACCAGTGGCACCTCCTGTTCTGCCTGGTGGCGAACAAGTCCACTTGGGGAGTTCCCCCACCTCTGGAAGATCATGCCAGCTATCTCCAGGTGGAGCACCCACTCGTGGTGAGAGGAGAAGTCCCTGCTTAGGTGATCTGCTAGTGCATTCCTAGCACCTGGGAGGTGACATGCTTCTAGATGGATTACGAGTGCCTCTTGGCAGAGGGCCAAGGATCATACTCTGCCTTGCCTGTTGATGTAGAACATCGAGGCTGTGTTCATGAGGACTCTGACCAACATGTGAGGTAGGAAGACCGCACATGCTCTGCGCACCACCCTGAGCCTCTTTTATGTTTATGTGTAGCGTCGATTCCTCTGGGGACCACATACCTTGGGTCTGGAGGGTGCAGAGGTGCGCCCTCCAGCCAAGGTCTGAGGTGTCCTAAACCAACTCCTTCCAGGACATTCCCGGGGTCAGTCCACCATCGAAGCGAGGTAAGTATCGTCGCGGGAATGGTGACGATCTTCTCCAGGTGGTCCCTGGACTGGGAGTAGACCGTCACCAGCCATTGCTGCAGAGATCACATCTGGAGCCTGGCGTGACACACCACATATGTGCACGCTGCCATGTGACCTAGGAGACGCAGGCAAACCCTGGCCATAGTCCGTGATGTGGTCCGTCAATGCCCTGAATCTCTCAAGCGGCAGGAACGCCCTTGGCGCAGGTCGAATCGAGCACCGCTCCGATGAACACTGTCCCAACTTCCTGTCACTCCGCCTGGAGTCAGATCTGGAGCATGATCGTAGGGACTGGTGGCGCTTGATGGATCCACGACGGCTTGGAGCCGGCGAGCTACGTCTCGCGCTTGACAAGCAGTACCAGGATAAGGAGCAGGACTGGGAGTCAAAGCAGGCCCAGTGCCGGGAAGCGCCCGCACACGGCGATGCCCTCCTAGGGGATCGGGAATGGTACAGTCAATCCCTCGACGGGTCCCTGGAGGGGGTGCGTGCCTCCAAAGGTCTGCGCCCGGTGGCCAGCAAGCTGCACCTCGAGCCTCTCTGTCCGTGCCCAAGGTCCAGGGACTGAATAGGGTGGTGCAGCCCTACTGCAGTCAGATGTGTGGTGGCTACGGGAGGGTGAGCACTAGCGGGACATCCCCTGTGACGGGGAATGGTGGACTGGGGACCAAAGTGGTCCAAACGCGGGTTTACCCCATGACCAGGGAACCAGTAGCTGGTGTGGGTGACACCAGGAGGGACGTGATCTCCTGCGCCACCTGCAAGGCTTCCTGCATGGACTGCACCCGTGGCTGACGGAGGCCTCTGCCGCTATCCGGGGTAGCAGGCAGGGAGTGGGTTGGGCTACATCACTCCCCTGGAGCTTGGGCCCGAGATCCCAACGTGGGTGAAGAGTGGCCCAGCAGGGGACCTTGCTTACACCCAGTCTTATCCTTTCCCTTGTGGGAGGTTGGAGATCAGCCTCGTCCTGCCTTCTTGGGCTACTTGGTCGGAGCCATGGATGGGGACTAGTGCCAGCTAGTGAACAGTCCCAGTGGGGCAACGCACACTGAGGTCACGGTACTCTGTGCCGAGTCGGAGCATTGTTCCGGTGTTGGGGTGAGGGCCAACTCCATAAGGAGCGCTCTTAAACGAATATTGCACTCCTTCTTAGTCCTTGGCTTGAAGGACTTGCAAATTTTGCACTTCTCACTAATGTGTCCTTCGCCCAAGCAACACAGACAACTGCTGTGTGGATTACTAACAGGCATGGGCCTCTTGGAGCAATCACAGGGCCTAAAACCTAGGGATCGGGGCATGCCCCGTCCTGAGGCAAAGTCCTGTTCGGTACTTACAAAGTCTTTAACTATAGCTAAGGTATTTATAAACGTTAATAGAAAAAAACATACAGTATAATACAAAAGATAACTAGTTCGTATGAACAAGCAGCTACATCACTAACTGAAGCAGCAACAGTCCAGCACCGTCACTGGCAAGAAGGAACTGAGGGTGGGGGGAACCAGCAGCGCCCTATATACCACGGCATGTGCGCGCCACTCCAGGGAGTGCTGGAGGCGGTCCTCCACGGATACTGCGGAGGGAAAAACTTCCAGCACTGGTGCATGTGGTGAGCACACACACCTAAGTTGAATGGACAGCAATCACTCAAAGAAGAATGCACTTTTGTGAATCCTTCCTATCCTGATGATCTCACCGATATTACCACCACATCTTCCTATGCATCTGTTTTTACTCTTTTGGATTTGTCTCTTGGACTGTAAACTCTTTAAGTGTCATCTCACTTGTTTTGTGATGTACTACATACATTTGTGATGCTATGTAATTCAGAGTGATGACTGAAATAAAGGTGAAAGTCTCAGTAATTAATTGGAGTCTCCAAACTCCTTCTTTATAGCCTTTAAGAAGGTGAATATTTTGTTTTTAAAAGCTTTTAATAGTTCCGCTCAGTAACAAAATATAGGTACATATATAGAAGTTAAAAATTCATATACATTTTAAGATAAAATAATGAATATTTGTCCCCTACCACCCACGCAGAACCCTGAATGCTGGTCAGAGCAGGGATGCTGCTTTTCAAATAGTCTGCTTTAAACATTAAAAATGCACCTATGTTTTAAGTTCACTTAACGCATGCTAGTATGTTACTGATTTCAGTAATTAACATTTTCTAAAAATGATGGTGCCAAAAATTTCAGTCCAGATTTGGTGTCAAAGGCTTATGACAAGATTATTATTATTTTTAATAGTAGTAAATGTACTTCTCAAATTTTTGGGACTAGGATGCCCAATAGTGCTGCCATCTGGATCTGTCTATGTGGGAAATATACTTGATCTGCAGAACAAATATTGTCTACCAAATTGCTGTTCTGCATTCTCCATTGGCCAGTTTATGGAAAGCTATTTATGTTAGTACATCAGGCAGACGAAGAATGGGTTTGTGGAAGTATGTTGGGCATTGCAATAGACCTTACCATTGATGAAAACACTTCTTATAAGTTTTATGTAGGCTTTATCTAAATCTCCTCGTCGCTCTGCATTTTTGAAAATAGATTCAGCAAGTGCTGCAAATTCTTCAAATTCAGCAACAAATGTAAGGATCCCAACTTTACTCTTCTTTGATATCTTTACCTCCTCCATCTGTTTTATTTGATTGCTCTTAAGTTAAAAACAAAAAGGTTAATTAGTCCCTAATATTTTTTCTGAAACTTGACCTAAAAAAAGAAATAAGAAAAATACTCAAACACATTGAAAAATCAGTACGTTTATTCACATAAGACTTGAATAATGTTCCTTTTATCTTTATGATGTTATGTTTTTTAAACCTTTTAACCCAAACAAACCTTTAATAAATCAGGGTGACGCACTATGAAGGAATTTATGAGTATACCAAATCTTTGAGCTTTTATCTTCTTCCTTTCGGTTTACCTTTTTAGCTTGGAAAAGAGACGGCTAAGGGGAGATATGATTGAGGTCTATAAAATCATGACTGGTGTAGAGAAAGTAGATAAGGAAGTGTTGCTTACTACTTCTCATAACTCAAGAACTAGGGGTCACCAAATGAAATTAATAGACAGCAGGTTTAAAACAAATAAAAGGAAGTATTTCTTCACACAACACACAGCCAACCTGTGGAACTTCTTGCCAGAGGATGTTGTGAAGGCCAAGACTATAACAGGGTTAAAAAAAGAACTAGATAAATTCATGGAGTATAGGTCCATCAATGGCTATTAGCCAGGATAGGCAGGAATGGTGTCTCTAGCCTCTGTTTGCGGAAGCTGGGAATAAGTGATAGGGGATGGATCCCTTGATGATTACCTGTTCTGTTCATTCCCTCTGGGGCACCTGGCACTGGCCACTGTCAGAAGACAGGATACTGGGCTAGATGGACCTTCAGTCTGATCCGGTAGGGCTATTCTTATGTACCTTACATAAAGAGGTACATATTCTAGAACGTACAAATATCAAGATAGTTGTTTATTAAATTAAATTCTCATATGCAGCCAAGTTAAAAAAAATTCTAAGAAAGGAATCAAACATTGTTTTCTTCCTTTATTGAAAGTTGGATCATCAGTAAGTTTTGTCTCCGATTCTTGGCTAGATCTACACCAGAAACTGTTGTCGGTATAATAATGTTGGTTAAGGATGTGTTTGGGGTTTTTCTGTTTATTTTTTTTTTAAATGACATTTTTATACTGGCAAAAGTCCTAGTTAAATGCAGTTGTACTGGCAAAAAACAGTCCGATTGCGGACATAGCTGATTTTAGTCATGGAACTATTTTCACCAGTAAAAGCTGTGTTAACATTAAGTAGGTTTGCCAGTATAGCTATATTGGCAAACCTTTTCTATTGTAGACTAGACACCTGTCTCCTTCACACACATACTTTTTGATTCTGATAGGGTCATAAAAAATGTCTTTAGTAACATAAACCAAATTTTGTTCAGCAAGTCAGGTGACCTGAGGGCTAAAGTCTGCATGCCTTGCTCATGCCTATAGTTTCAAGGAGATCACTGGTGAGAGAAAAGTAGGCAGGATTTGGCACTGGAATACTAAGAATCTGAGTTCTTATAAGTGACTGCGTTTTTCCAGTTCCTTCCTGAATGTTCATTAGACAAAGCTAACCACCAATTATTTAAACGTTGTTGCAAGTCCACCCAAGTTATTTTGTGTTAATTTAAAAATCAATACATAGTGATAAGATTTCCCCACCACCACCTTTAAATTAACTCCAAAGACATCTAAGATTTAGGGTTGTTTTACATTTAAACTTACTAGCAGTTGGCTGCCTTTAATATTATGATTAGTTTAATCTAAGTAACCAAGAACTTACAATGCATTTGTCAAAGTTCCTTTTGACAGTCACCAAAACATTTCCAAGTGTTGTGCTGAGGAAGGAAGCTGGGTCCACATTTTGTGCTGTCCATACATGGTGACTCATCTTAACTAACATATAAAGGGAATTAAAACTATCAATCTTGTCCCCCAGAGCTATAAGGTTATTCAGCTCTGGCTCAATACAGCGAAATATTTTTATCATCATCTGTCGGATCATGTCTTTCCTGTTAAAAAAAATAAAAATAAAAATAACAAATCTGACAGTTCACTGGGCTACTATACATTTTCTATCATATATATTTTAAGAAAAATGTATGAGTATTTAACAGTCTCATTTTTACTTAACCTTAATGAGCATCAAGGTTTTCAGGGAATGAGGCTAAAGGAAGAATAAAATAATTTTTGCCAGTCTTAATGGGATATTGCCATGGTCAAAAAATTACAGTTTAACTACATTTAAAAATGTTTTCTTCACATTGCCTGCTAGATCCTAGAAAGCCTATCTGGTTTCCAAAATAGAGTCTTTCACGTGCTTAAAGTTCAATCTACTCTCCTGGATATTTTTACAAAACTAACAAAGGGATGGGTGGGTTTCCTTGTAGATTTTGTTTTATTATAACATATCCAGCCAGGCACATTTAACTGCAATAAATTTAAATTTAAGTATAAATTATACAAGTTAACTATTCAATGTTTACTAAAAAATGTAGAAGTCATTAATTTTAACTGCAGGAAACAAAAGTAACTGTAGATTTATCACTATGGGTAAAAAAAATCAAAGATTTATACTTCATTAGAGAAAATAAATCTCTAGCCTCAAAAGCGAACAATGATGAAACATCAACACATACTCAGATGATATAGCTTGTGGAACACCAGAATTATGAGACCGGGATAAAGTTCCTCCATCCATTTCGTCTGCTTCATTCTGCAAGAATTATGCAGGTATTTTACATAAATATGAATCTTAAAAGCAAGGAGTTAACTAGGTTATATCCCTATCTAACTAAAATTCTCTATTAAGCTGGTAGGTAGGTCTAAGAAAAACAATTACCAGCAGCAATCATTATTTGAAGGTCATATTTACAATAGAGACACACATTCATCCTCTGTTACAAGAGAAGATACCTGGGCGTACTCCATGGCATAACATTCTGAACCTTAATACCACCCCCTCATCTGGAGGTAAACAGAGTGGTCACCACTAAATAGCCAACATTTTCTATTCAAGGCTTTGTCATTGCCGTAAACTCTGCAAAACACTGTCCCACCCTATGATCTTCCCTTGATTGTTTGCCTTGCCTTATCAACTGTTAGCATTCATAAGTTAGTGTAGTAAATTATATCAAATGCTGCTGACAGAACAGCATGGACATTTGATCTTTAAATATCCATAGAAAGAGATCACCCATCAAATCCACAAGTGCAGCCTGTGCCATATGCAGATCTGTATTCAGATTGACAATCCGAGGCAGTGACGTACTCTGAGATATCTCACCAATGTGTTCTCAAGAAATGGGAAGGTGAAAGATTAAATATTGGCAATATTTGCCCAGATTCAAACAAATATCCACCTGATGCTGACAGCTATGGCCACAGAACAGCTTCCTTAACTCAAGCTAAACAACTTACCACCTGAAGGGAGGTGTTGACAATCTCCACCCAGTTCCCCTCTGGCCTTCCAACCATAGACTGTAGTACTTACACTATTGTAACAACACTGTAAAAACTGTGAAGTATGGTACATCAATGAGCAACACTGGACTAAACTCAAGTAGAGAAGACTATGGGTGAAATCCTGGCCCTATTAAGGCAATTGCAAAACTACCAATGACCCCAATAGGGCCAGCATTTCACCCTTAGCGTTTGTGCAGTCTGCATCCATAGAAGCAGACTGTTTAATCACAGTCAGCTAGACTTTCTCTGCAAAGTAACATGATGTTTCTTTTTGACACGGACTCATATCAAGACAGGAGCAAGGACAGCCTCAACTAATCAGGTTGCCTTCTATTCAAAATAAGTCCCCTGACACCTACCATGACACTGTCCGCAAGTCAGGCAACTGCACACAGAAGTGCATATTTAGTTTTCTATTCAGTTGTCCAGCTGTTTGTATGCACAACTCCCAAATTTGTATTAGCAATCATGATAGCCATGCATGCAAATTTAACAACCGAGGCTAATGTCAGTCTCTAAACTCAGACTAAATAACTTAGCCTCATCTGCACAGATCAGCCAAACTCTGTTAGACAGTTTTAATTTCAACAGCTTAAAATAGTTAAATGATTGTTCCTTCATTTAGTTTGAAACCCAGTTTAAATGTGGACAAAGAGATAGCCATTATGGTTTTCTGTGGCAGAAATCTTCCAGGCACAGCTAAAATACCCCTTGAAGCAACTAAGCTGTTTTAAGTAAGTATAGACATTTTCTAAAAAAGTACTTAAGAGCTAGCATCTCATATGAAAGCTTAAGAAACCTTTGAAAATCCAACCATCTTAGAAGAAGACACAGAAAGAGATAAAATACTTAAGGGGTGAAAAAAATCACTTTCCTCTGAGGGAAAACAAGAAAAAAGTGATGGGTGATTAACAAGAGAATCTCAATAATAATCATTATAAAATATTAACAGTTGTAGAATTGTGCACTGAGGAACATTCCCAGAAAACAATGTACTATGAAGGCTTACCTTTATTTCCCCACACATAGCTATAAAGGTTTTCTAGATTCTAGATTTCCCCCCCTTTTATTTGCCACCATTATTCCAAATACTATGTTTCTTAGCACTTCAACAATATACTTAGAATAAAAATAATTCAAAATAAAAGAAAGGGTCTAATTTACTACATCCTTTTCTTCTTCCACTGTTTAACTGTAAAGTACATTCAGATTTCCCTTTACTATAATATTAGGGAAAATGGATTTGAGACATTCTGGTTAAAATCCATTATGCACTCTAGACTTCTTTGACATTAACTTGCAAACTACAAAAATTCTGCTGACTATTATTCACACTTTAGGACCCAAACTTGCAAACACACATGCATTTAAACAACTTTATTCATATGAGCAGCTCCACTGACTTTAGTGAGAGTTATCGTGTGTATTTGTAGCAATTGGGCCTTCATCGCCACAATATTATTTCAACACCTAATACAACAATTTTGTGTTAAAGACCATACATAGATTATATATCATTTTAGCTAAATTGAAATAAGTCATACCATTGTTGTTCCCATGCTTTGATGCTGCTGTAGTTTGAAGAATTTGCTAATGAAGTCCTGTTCTGCCAGACACAGGGGCTCCAGTTCGCTTAGAACTTGCTCAAAGATCTAAAGTAAACCAACATAATTTGATTAAACCCACCCATACATACACACCCCAATGCACTGTAGCCAATTATAACAATATTCTTAGTTTTAATTTATTTTCCATTGCTTGTGTGATCCTAAGAACCACTCGATGCCAGCTGGCAAAGGATTCACTGTTCTGTAACAACTCCTAATAGGCGTGACAAACTAACTACACTTGGCACACTGCATTCATAGTATATATCCATAAAGAATATCATGTGATATCTTTAATAAAAGCTGGGTTCACACTGGTCATTAATATCATTGTGAAATGTACGTGCAAATAGCATGTCTATGATGGATAGACACACACCAGTGGTGCCAGAATAGGGGAGTCAGGGGGCCGTGGCCCATCCACTTTGCTCCTCTTCACCCTGAGGCTCCCCCGGCCAAGCCAGCAGCTGGAGCCCAGCCGAGGAGCCCAGGCAGCTGTGGGGTGCCGGGCCGCAGACCCACCTGCCCTGGGTTGGGGGAGCCCATGGGGTGAGGACACAGGCTCGGGGGCTGCTCTTGGGCCCCCCATCCCAGGCAGATGGATGGTCTATGGTGCAGCACCCCACAGCTGCTCACACGGCTCTTACCATGTCCGGGCTGCAGCCCCGCAGCTGGAGCCAAGTCCAGGTAAGAGCTGTGTTTGGCCCGGGCAGCTGTGGGGAGCCGCGGACCTTCCTGCCCTGGGTGCGGACACAAGCCAGGGGCTGTTCTGGACCTCCTCCCTTGGCAGGTGGAAGGTCCATGGCTCCCAGCCTCCTCCAGCTTCCGGTTTGGCTGGGGGCAGGGCCTTGGATGGAAGAGGAAGGGCGGAGGGCCCTGGTCCTGGCCTCCCCACTTTTGGGCAGGCTCTGCCGCCCTTGATACACACACAATAAAAATATATTCTTAAAAAGTCTGAATCAAGGCAGGGTTGACAAACAGATTTCTGCCAAAGGATGTATATTCACCTGTCTGCCTTAGTTTACATGTAAATTAAGTATAGTAAACCAACACAATGGAAACCCTGTTTGCATACAAGTCAACACGGTGTTGGCATGCTAGAGAATAGACCACCAGGGTCATCCTGACTCTGGGAACAAGCAATCAATTGTGGAGGCTGGAGAAGACAAAAGGACACCTCTTTATCCTGTACCTAAAGAAGTAACTGTTATGTTATGACATTTGTGAAAACATGTTCCCAATCAGTCTAGGTTAGAAATGCTGCAAGAAAGCTTTGGGGAATATAAAGTCTGTTTTTAGACAGATGGTTAGTCTGGTAAAGTTAAGTTGAGTTTCTAGGACGCTTGTATTGATTTTGTTTTGTATGTAACCTTTCAGTCTCTATTATCCTTACTCACTATCCATTAAATTTTAACCTTTGATAATACAATTATGATTGTTTTCACTATAAATATCTCTCACTACTGCGATGTTACATAAGAGCTGATCCTCAGTTGAATCAAACAGGCTCGTGTGTACATCTGCTTAGGGATAGCAAACCTGCTAATTTCAGCAAGTGTCCAGTGGTTAGAGGCTGGACATTACAGGGGAGTGCTTCACAGGGGCTCAGCAATTGAGGTATGCCTACTGTTAACGTGTAAGCCAAAGTAAGGGCTGGCATAGCCCTGAGGAAATTGTTTGAGTTGCTAATAGGCCAGAGGTGTCAGAGAGCTGACACTCAATTATGCACCAGCAAGTCTCTCACTGGAGTCAAGGGAATAACAAGGTAACTCACAGTCCTAGGTACCCCAAGAAGCATCACAGCTTGTTCCATATAATACCTTCTGCACTCAAACTCCAAAGACAGATTACTACCTGAACATATAAAAGCAATAGGAACAATAGCCTGATACAATTTCCAAAAGTTCTAACAGTAAAACAATCATATTTTAAAAAGGTAGATTTACATAAAGTTTTACTACCATGTGAAACAGAATTCTTTGTTATCCACTTTAAATATGAGAGGAAGAGGGAGAAAGGAAAATGGAATGGTGCCCATCTCTCCTGCCCACCCTCCCACCCCCGCCCCCAGGAGTTTGCCAACTGAATTCTAAGACTACAGGAAGAAGTATTTACTAATTCAAAACCCATTAGCTATCTGGCCACATGAGAGGTTGTAACAGTCTTGTCACAACCTTTTTCAAATAAGGTTATAACCAAACAAATTGCATCCATACCTGGTACAGTTATAGACTGTTAAGCAATCATACTACCAATGTAGTTGCAGGGAACAAGAAAATAGGAAGTAGTTCACAGAAGAGTTTCTGTCCACAGTAGATGAAGCTATGCTAGCTGCTATTCTTATATTGGAAAAACATTTCAAATACTGTGCTGCAGTTTCAGATTATTAGTTTTGGATATTTAGTGCAGCAGTGTGTTCTGTTGGCATATGGTAGCGTGGTAAAGGTGTGTGCGCAGAAGCACAGATTGAGTGGGGGACAGCAAAAGACTTTGGTGCATAATCTGTAGCAAATAATACTGTAGTTGTGGAACTGGTAAAGGTGGGTGCCTGTGAGTGGATGAACAGAGGGTACGTTAAGTGGTTTAACATACCATTTCTTTGTGGGTTTGTGTCAGGTGTGTTCTGTATGTGCCAACCCTAACTGCTTCACAGTAAAGTTTGTGTATTAAGTACTAGCATCTGGTGAAATTGGTAAATAAGTTTTTGTATTCACTTTTGGAATACAGAGGTGATCTTGAGTTATTTTTAAATATAATCAAATTAAACAGTGAAGCTACTTTTTGGCATACATTTTAATTTATTAAAATTATTTGTCATCCGCCAATCCATAAAGACTCTTTCAAAGACATTTCTAGTCTACTGTGTCACCTGCATACAGGAAACTAAATCAGTTTCTTTGCAAGTATTTAGGGACTAAATGCATGGTAACTGCTAAACCCTACCTACCACACTACTAAGATTAAGCAGTAAATCCAATCACTAGAAACTAATTAGGGGAAGATTTATTCAAAAAGTTATTGGGCAAGCACAACAAATTACATAACTCTGCGTATACATTTCTTCATCACACACAAGATTACATGCAGAAATACAGGATGAGGGCTTTTTAAAATAATTAAAAGAAAACAAAAACCAAACCATTTGAAAAGATTATATCTATTTTTGTAGACTTGTAACAGAATATCAGAATTCTTACAAAAATTACTAATTTTCACAGACAGGACCATGATTTTAATTCAGTTTCATAGAAAAACATCGGTTATGACTGCAAGTGTATGTCAGTAACTTAGAGGTTAAAATCCTTACAGGTAAACTGCAGTTACCCAAAAAACAAAAATTAAACAGGGAAAAGATAGCAAGGATTGGTGGTGCTAGGCAACAAAAAAGAGGTATTCATCTCCTCAAATAAAATAATCCTATAAAACTTAATTTTAATTGTTTCCCCACTTTCCATTTTCACGATAGCACTTGGCAAAAAAAAGTATTAGAAGACTATAATTGGTTCTCCTCGTCCTTTTTAAAAATATATCTTAATTTATAATACTTTGCAAGACTAAAAACAGTTTTGGTAGGAAAATTTTCCCTTATCCATTGAGAATCCTCCCTAAACACTGGTTTACACTTTTAGGTCTATTACTGCAAGGGATAGGGCTACAGACTTAGCCTTCATTTAAAAGAAAAGAAAAGAACTCCAGCAATCATTTGGCACCATAGTTTAAGGCAGCCAAAGAAGATGTGCAACTGACATTTAAATGGTTAATTTTAGAAATTGGTATTTATTTAAATTATTCTTTTGTCTTGTGTACTAGATCTCTACTGGATGGTCTAGTAAACTAGATTCTCTTTCCTTCTTCCCAGTTTTGCCAACAAATTTACAAAACACATCACAATATTTTTTGAACTCCTCTCTTAGGACAGTGTCATAATTCAGCAATCTCATGATCAATTCGTTTAATATTTGGTAGAAAAAAAATAAGTTGGTCCCATACTCATCCCCCCAATTTTTTAGCCAACATTCCTTTGTTTGGGAACTTTTGAGGAGGTGCAGCAAAACTGGGCTTATAATGAAAACAACTGCAATCTTAACTATAGTTAAAGTTTGTCTCTCCAAAATTAAATCTGTTACAGAGTCTTGAGCAAATGCACAATGCATCTCAAATTTAAGTGTTGACATATATGTATTCATGCTAAATTAATTGAAAGCATTATACATATATATGGACTCCTGGGCACTAATGAACATTTTGAGACAGTAAACAAAATGTGGATTCATGACAATTAAAGTTCAAAACCAAGGAGAAATATTACATTACATTTTTTTGTTTTACCTTATCAAATTTAGTTCTATCAGCCACATCAAGGTCCGAGGCAGACATGTTTCCCATATCCAACAGTGAGGATGACTGAGACCTGCGGTTTCCTGAACTCTGAACAGAGAGTTTATTTAGGCTAGAGGTAGATCCAGTCAATTTTCCAGAACTTCCATGAAGACCTAGGAAATAATGAAACTATGAAAGATGGTAGCGTAGGTGGAATAAAATAAATTTGAAAAGAATAGAGGTATATCCAAAACAGCACTCCTAGTCCCCACAGAGATTGTCAATATTCTTTGTACTGAATAGTTTGTACCTTATCTGTAAGTGGTTTTGTGGTATACGCATGTTTCTTCATTACAAGCCTAACTGGAATATTTAAGTGTTTTCAGAGTTAATTACAATGCAGCTACCTAAATCTGCATTGTAGAATAACATAGGAAAACTGACATCAGAAACCACTTTGGGCATCTTGCACCTGGGACTAGCATGTATAGCAAATATGCTGGGGCAGATACTCTACTTTCTGAAAGGAAAGCTGGATGGGAACTCCAGTTATGATGCTTTAAGAGCATCTTCCAGCAGCACACAGAGCAAAGAGAGACAGTGGGGAAATTATTCTGAAAGGAAAATAGTAGAGAAAACACTTGAGTATCTGAGGATACTCTCCATATTCTCTTGGACTTGCTTTTTCCATAGTTCACATTCTTTTGGTTGATGACAGCTGGGAATAAAGTGGGGTGGGAGGAGAAGGGGACTTAAGGAAGAGCTCTTGCTATGATGAGAGACCTCAGTACAAAAACAAAGTTAAGAGAAACATCTCCTGCTATATTCAAACTGCAAGTAAAATGCTGTGGTAAATCTTCATAAATATCAATCACAGAGAAACCAATTATTAATTTTAATTCTGTATGTTCAAACTAATATAATTACCAACTATGTTCAACATCTCTTGGATGTGTTTTGCTTACAAATACTTATTGCACCCTGAACTGTCAGCTTTAGGGTTAATGGGTTTTCCATTATATATATAACTACACCTAGGGTACGTCTACACTTACCGGAGGGTCCGGCGGCAGGAAATCGATGTTCTGGGATCGATCCCGGAAGTGCTCGCCGTCGACGCCGGTACTCCAGCTCGGCGAGAGGAGTACGCGGCATCGACGGGGGAGCCTCCCTGCCGCGTCTGGACCCGTGGTAAGTTCGGACTAAGGTACTTCAAATTCAGCTACGTTATTAACGTAGCTGAATTTGTGTACCTTAGTCTGAAGTGGGGGGTTAGTGGGGACCAGGCCCTACACATAGACACACATGCATTGACAATACATACTAATGCACTAGTCATACTCACTCTCTGTTTCCTGTTTGACAGCACTTTCTTTTCGAGGCAGTGTAGCTGGCATGGATTAGGTTGCAAGCATCAAAGACAAAGACAAGTTAAAAATGCAGTTTGCACAAACCATGCACAAGATGCAAGTTAAGCACTAGCTGGAAAGAAACATGCAGAGAACTATAAGCAGCAAGTAACTATAGTTGCAAACACATGTAGTTGGGGAGGTACTGTTCTAGAAATTCAGTATCTAACTACATGGAAAACACAGTATACGTTTCAAAACATTAAAGTTTCTTTAAAAAAAAAAATGTGTAGGAAAACTCTGACTTGTTAAACATTTATACATCAAATTCTCCTTAACACAGAAAAGACCACCAAAATAGTGAGTCTTATTTGCAAAGATTGATATTGGATAAGATTTGCAGTTTACAGGAACAGTGTGCAAATAAACTGTAAATCATACTGATACCAAACAAAGAGAAATGGAAACAGATTAATCCTGCTTAGACTTGTACTATATCAGGGCTACCTACATCATCTTCCAGCTCTTTAACTAAAAATCTATTAATACTGCAGAAGTCCTTTCAATAATATCCTTTTCTCTAATAAGACCGGCCAGCCTATTGTATATTGCTGTTGCTGACAACTTAATTTCGCTTTTCATAGTGAGAAGTAATGTATTTTTCATTCAGGTTGCATCAAGAATTTCCCAATTTGCAGGCTAAGAAAAAAGTCACTACCAACAAAAACATTTACATAAAGATACAACTCATTTTTAAAAGGTTTATCCCCTGAATATCCTGCTGGTCTCTGAAAAATAAAATAAGTAGTTTCCTCAAGCAAAAAACTGCATTTTAGTAAGAAGTTTAGAGTACCCTGTGACAAGGTAATATTTCCCTGTTTGTGGTAAAGGATTCTAAGTTCACCAGTAGAAAGCACTTGCACACCTGCTCAAGAAGCAAAATTTAATAGGATTCAACAATTCTTGGTAAGCATGAATTTTTCAAGTTACAGCCGCAAAAAAACCAAATGGTTACTTATCTGTACAGTAACTATTGTTGTTTGAGAGGTGTTGTGCATACACATTCCATTTTAGGTGAATGTGCACTTACTGCACTCGAGTTGGAGACTTCTGCCAATACTACCACTAGGTGGTCCATATGCTCCTGCTCGCCTCATGCTCTCAGGTGATGGCATAAAACAGGCATGGCTGCCGCCTACCTGTCCATTCCTTCGCACTGCTTTAAGTAAAGTCCAAAGTAGTGGGGAAGGTAGGAGTGTCGTGGAATATATATGTGCCCAACATACCTCAAAGAATAATAGTTACTGTACAGATAAATAACCTTTTTTCTCCCTTGAGCGATTGTGCACATACACATTCCACTGGAGAGGATTCCTCAGACATTCCCTTACAGGTAGAAGGACTTTGGATCTACATAGGGATTGTACCACCAACTTGCAAAGCTGGTATCATCTCAAGAGGTTTGACTCATGGTGTAATGCGTGGGAAAAGTATGCACAGACGACCATGTTGCTGCCTTGCATACACCAGCTATTGGAAGATTGCTCAGGAATGGTGATGTGGTGGACTGAGCCCTAGTGGAGTGAGAGGTTATTCTCAATGGAGAGACTTTATCAAGATCGTAGCAGAGTTTCATACAGTCAGAAACCCAGCATGAGATTTGCCAAGATGACACTGATTGACCTTTAAATCTTTCAGCATAGCTTACAAAGAGCCTGGGGTAAGACCTGAAAGACCTAGTGTGGTCCAAGTAAAATGCCAGTCCTCGATGAAGTATGGAATGCTTCTTCAGTCTTAAATGAATGGGATTTCAGGAAAAATATTAAAATATTGTTTGGTTTAAATGGAAGACTGACACTACCTTAGGCATAAACTTAGGGTGAGGCTTAAGAGATACTTTGTCCTTATGGAAGACCATGAAAGGAGGGTCAGCCAAAAGAGCTTAAAGTTCTGAAATCCTCTTTGTAGAAATGACTGCCACCAAGAATCACTTTCTTTAGAGAAAATAAAGATAATGAAATTGTAGCCATTGGCTCAAAGTGGGGTCCTATCAGTTTGGAGAGGACAAAGTTTAAATCCCATATACAGGTGTAGGAACAGGAGGGTAAACATTGATTTGGCATTTCAAAAATAGAAAAAAATGGAAGGATAAGAAAAGATGGAAAAATTATCTATTGGCTGATGTAATGTAGAAATAGAAGCCAGGTCAATTCTCACAGAACTACTTGAAAAACCAATACACTGACTGAAGCCTCATATGTGGAGTTACATACATGCATGAGGCCCCGTGGCCAAGAAGCTGAAGACAGGCATGCACTGATGTTGTTAGATTGGACTTGAGGCTTTTGGAAAGGATGGCTATAGATTGATACCTCTTGTTTGGAAGATAAGCCATGACAGTCCCGGTATTGAGGTGGACTCCTATGAAAGTTATGGATTGAGTTGTTTGTAATTGCGATTTGTCCAATTTAGTTTCAGATCTAGACAGCAGAACACTTGTCTGATGACAAGGATGCTGTTCTGGCCCTGGTTGCTCGATGCTGCATGAATCTGCCGATCATCCAGGTAAGGGAATATTTGAATACCCAAATGATGGAGGTGAGTAACTACCCCCAACATGCATTTGGTGAAGATACTCAGGGCTGAAGATAGACTAAAGAGAAGCACCATGTACAGTTAATCATTGGTACCTACCACAAATTGAAGGTACTTTCAATGGCAGGGATGAAATGCCACATGAAAGAATATGTCTTGTCTCCATGGAAGGGGTAATAGTGAGGGTGACCATTCTGAATTTGATTTTCTTGATGAAATAGTTCGGGTTTTGAAATAATTCTGGAAGCCACCAGATTTCTTTGGGACCAGGAAGACTGTGGTCACACCCCTTTTATGCCCTCTCCTGAGAACACATGTTGAGCAGGAGCCTGTGCGCCACCTAGCAGTACTGCTCGCAAAAGTCTCTGACTCGGATGCACTGGACACACATACATCTACAGTAGAATGTTTGTGTGTACAATCCCTCAAAGAACCACCCCATCAGAGTGGAGCTGGCAAGCTGGTCCTATTCTAAGAGGATAGGTATTTACTTTCATTTGTACAAATTCAGATGTGCAAATGCTCTTCAACACCGATTTCTCAACTAGGCACCAACGCAGACAGTTTTAGGATGTCAGACTCAGATTTAATTCCAGCTTAATTTTTATCTGCACTATTTTATTTTTTACCACAGTACTGCATATTTGGTATTGGTTTCTTCATAGATCCACTGATCCCCAAGCCCATAGACTGGCGTGGCAGAACAAAGAAATATAGCCAAGGACCACCCTTAGACAAAGGTATATAATGGTTGGGCTGCTGTGGAAGTATCATCTGGTAGGTAGGACATACTGTTGTCACATGGTACTCAAAGAGGTTTGCTGTCAAATTAGGAGGGCATGACTAGTAGGAATCCAAAGGGGTCAATCTGGGGTCTAGTACTATTCAATATTTTCGTCAATGACTTGAATAATGGAGTAGAGAGTATGCTTATAAAATCTGCAGATGACATCAAGCTGGGAAGGGTTGCAAGCACTTTGGAGGACAGGCTGAACAATCAAAATGACCTTCACAAATTGGAGAATTGGTCTGAATTCAACAAGATGAAATTCAATAAAGACAAGTGCACACGTACTTCACTTAGAAAGGAAACATCAAATTTGCAACTACAAAATGGAGACTAACTGTCTAGGCGGTAGTACTTCTGAAAAGGATCTGGGGGTTAAGGTGAACCACAAACTGAACATGATTAATCAATGTGATGCAGCTGCAAAAAAAGGCTAATATTCTGGGGTGTATTAACAGGAGTGTTGTATGTAAGATACGGGAGGTAACTGTCCCGCTCTGCTTGGCACTGGTGAGGCCCCTGCTTGAGTACTGTGTCCAGCTCTGGGCACCACAATTCAGAAAGGAAGTGGACAAACTGAAGAGTCCAGAGTAGAGCAACAATGATAAAAGGGTTAGAAAACCTGATCTATGAGGAAAAGTTGAGAAAAAGGTCCATGTTTAGTCTTGAGAAAAAGACGACTGATTTGGGGACCTGATAATAATCTTCCAACATGCTAAGGACGGTTATAAAGAGAAAGGCCATCAATTGTTCTCCAGGTCCACTGAGGTTAGGACAAGTATCAATGGGCTTAATCTGCAGCAAGGGAGACTTAAGTTAGATATAGGAAAAACTTTTTAACTGTAACAGTAGTTAAGCTCTGGAATAGGCTTCCAAAGGAGGTCGTGGAGTTTCCATCATTGATATCCTTTAAAAATCAGTTGGACAAACATCTGTCAGGGATGGTCTAGGTTTACTTGGTCCTACCACAGCACAGAGGGGTGGACTTGATGACTTCTTGAGATCCCTTCCAGCCCTACATTTCTAAGATTCTAGGATTCTTTCCCATTCTCAGCTCATTGTATTTAAATGCACTGAAGATAACAAGTTTCTAGCTTCAGAGGAAGAAAAGTACACCCTGTTAAGGCAAGGAAGAATTTGCACTGCAACCCAGAAGTTTACTGCTCTCTTTTTTGTGTCAGACTGTCTTCCCCCCCCCCCCCCCAAAAAAAAGAGCCATGTGCTAGTACAGAGCACCAAAAGAATTCTCCCAGCAGATCCTCTCTGTTTAAGATGTTCAAACTGAAGCTTCATTCCAGAAACTGCAAAGAAGCAAAAGGCAAGAGAACACCAACATAGCTCAAAGACTGGCAGTATCTGATCCCCCAAAATCTACTCTGTAAAAACCCTCTGTGTGTTTCTTACACAGTAATTTTTTCATTATTAAATAAATGCACATTAATTTAACAAAACATCTTTTAGAACTATGCACTAACTTCCTCCAATGCACAAGTGGCGTTGTTTAATTTGGCGTTGTTTAATAGGTTTTTGCATTCATTTAAAAAAAACCAACTGACATTTAAAAGGCAAAATGAAACACTATTTATCTGTAAAGATCTGAGATGCTTCTTTCCCTCCCTTTGCACAACTGATAACATTAAGAACATGAACAGTGCAGAGCAGTGTATTTTCCTTAACTACCATTATAGTCTAATTCAGGTTAAAATTGTTTGTGGACTCCACAGACAATCCATGATTCTGGGATATGCATCCATAAAAGCTGCTCATTAATTCCTGGGCTGGGTAGCGAGGAATTTCCCCCCATAAATGCAGCTGCAGAATGCCAGTTCTGTTTCTGTGCAATGACTAAAGCCTATCCACTCACTCCTCGAGGAAGAGATTCTGCTCAGTCTCTACATGAATACTGGAGGACATATCTCAGAATGTTCTTATTAGAAGGAAGTTCTTTCCTGGCTTACTGAAGGTCTCAGAAAGCAACAGTTTGGTTTGCTACATGACAAACTATAAAAGAATATGTCTACGTTTAAGTAGAACGGTTACAAAAGTAATTAATCTTACACTAGATACATTGGTAGAAAGTTTCTCCACCCTCTTGCTAGACTGAAAAGATTGCTAGGCTTTAAAAAAATGTAGTCAAAGTTTACACAAATATGAATCTTAACAGAAATTCTCTTGGATCTTTTTAATTCACATATGTGAATAACCTCTTTCCTCTAAAACAAAGATCTGTTATCCACAGTTCACAATAATGTGTCATAAGTCCAGAACGTAATTACTATGGGTAACGTTGTTTCCTCCCAAAGTGGATCACAAGGGAATAGTTAAAAAATAATGGAAAAAATATAGGGTTATTTTAAGAGGCAGGGAGGAGGGGGGTTATTATTATTTTTTTTTTTTTAACTCATGACCAACGAGGTAGGTTAACATTTCAAGATTCAGGACTCCTCCTGAGTTTTCTGAAAACTCTAGGGAACCATTTGTGCTCCATGTTCAATTATCTGGTATGGCAAATTTAGGCATATTAACAAATAGAATATATCATCTGAGAAAGTGCATCAAAGATTTAGCTCACTATATTAAAACAGGCAAAGCAGAATTAATTGCATTCTTTCATTTCAATTGTAAAATGATGGGAGATTAAAGGCTGTATGTCTATACCAAACATTAAAATACAGTACATCTTACATACAAATCCATCTACCTTTCACCTGTTTTTCCCTATTATTTGCTGCTAAATTGCAATGTTATTTTGGGTATAGATTCCCTTTCATACACATGCGTGAACTCCTTTTCCCAAAGGGGATACATGCACCCATCAAAAGGAAAACTAAATACAATTTCCAACCTCAGATGCATGTACATAGCTCCCTTTGAAACCCATGTATGTACATCCCCATGGGCAGAATTAGTGTTTAAGTTAGCTTCCTCAAAATCCCTCATAAGTATTTATTAAAATACAAATCTCTTAGTGGCACAAGTAACTAAAACACTGCCCAACTAGTTTTCTTTGGATAAAATGTGTGTTTGTTTTTCCAAATGTGCTTCAACGTTAAAATCCCACTAAGTGAAGTTTTTAAACAATAAATGTGTTGTCAGGTCTCAAACAGTGATCTGCACTCACAGTGATGTATATAGTGCCATGCCTCATTCTTCAAGTTCTCACTCCTTCAACTCCCTCTGAATTTACTACAAGTGTGTCACAGAGGGCTTTTGCAGTGTACCTAATACATTTTTGATGATCCTATATTTGTCCTCTGACTTCAGCCATGTCTGCCAAATGTAGCATCTTTCCAGTTCAGGCACAAAACAGTCTTTTACAAAGTTGGCTCTGGATGATTTGCCATAAATGTTTATTACAACACAAACAAAAAACTAAAGCAAAGGTGTGTGTCTTTTGGAAGCTTACCAAACTTTTTTCCTTCTTTGGTTGTGCCCGTCATCTTAATCTTGGCAACCTCAAAAAAATCTTTTATTTCTCTTTCATATAGCCGTGATAAATAATCCATGTAATTCTTAAGTGAAAAACAAAAACAGTTTAGCATACGTACTGTAATCTGAACAAATGAAATAACCCAGAATTTTAAATGGCAACCTGCAAATAAAGTGAACAAGCTAATGCTCTTGGTGCCTTGCATCTAAAGATTTGGACTATATAAAACCTTAGAGGTCTATGCTACCAGCAGAGGCTTCAAAGCAACAAATCCATTGGGGTATGTTGCAACCTCCCCACCACAGAGGGAGTATAAATGGTCAGCACAGCTCACTGTTATTGGGGGTGGCCAGAGTGGCAGGGGGACATGATAATTCAACTCATCCCCTTTACAATCTCTGCTACTGGGCTCTTACTGAGCCTCTAGCAGCAAATAAAAAGATGTACTCCCCAGGCAAAACCCCTGAAAGTTTGCCTTCCCACAGGATGAATCCCTGCTGAGAAATAGAAGGCAAAGACAGCTCAAGATGTTATAAATTCCACTTCCCTGCCACCAGATTCAGCGATACTGGTCCTTTATTTGTTGTATGTATCTTCTTTACTATAAACTATAGAAGAAGCTTGCTTTAATTTTGGCTTGCATTGTTGCTAAGAAAGTTTAAATTTCAAAAAGCAAAAAACTTCTCACAACTAAAGCATAAATTATTTGACAGTCCAATTGCTTGATTTATAACTTGAATTCGCTATGTAAAACAATCTCTTATTCAGCACCACAAATGGAAGTGCGTTCTGGAGGTATTTGTTTTCATATATCCTCAAATATTAATCCCTCCATAAATTGCTTATCTATTCCTAACTATCAGTGCAAAAACATAACAAAAACATATTGGAAGAATAAGTGCACATGCCCTTTCCCTATTAAACCATATGTGCATGTGTGCATAGGCGCATGTCACAAGGACGACATGCAAATACGCATCTTTAGGGTTGTATGTGTGCGCACACACAAGCACATATTACACACATATCCTATTACCCTCTATTTTGCCTACTTCAAGAAATAGTAGTAGTAGGAACTCAGCCCTTTCCCAAAATTGCTAAACTATCATCATCACTTTTACATACAATGGTAACTACTTCTACTTTCCACAATAGTGTTCAGTCCATTATTTTTACGATTATTTCTCTGCAAGTAAAACAAATTAGATCATTAAGCAAAATAAATAGTCTTTCAATAGCCACAAACCAGTTGTAGTAGGGAAATCTAGTTTCAGTTCTTGGAAGTTATTGCATTTTATTATTTCTATCAAAAAACATTACAAGCACAAAATAAGTCCTCTTGGCAGTCACGGGGTTACTTACTTTCATTATTGGGGGGGGAGGACTAAATAATTCATTACCTTTTAAGTTATATCACTAATAATCATTGAGCTCACAGTTAGACAGAAAGTGTTATTGATTCATTTGCTCATTTGAATATTATATTAATTATTCAAAAGCACTACTTTAACTACAAAGCTGCAAAAGACAAAGAATTCCAGTAAAAGGACTGTTGTTTTCCGAGTATATCCCTAACTTTAGCTGACAGCCCAATTCAAACAAATCAAAAGAACGAGAGAAAATTAGAACAGGATACCAAGGAAGGTTATCAAATATAGTTTGCGTACATTTGAAAGGTATGAAAATGTTCTAGAAATTTACCATTCAGTCTCTGTACAGAGACTGTCTAATAGGCCACATACCTAATTTACATGAATGCTGACTAAAATGGGGACCAAATTACTTTCTTTGTAAAAGATGTCAATCTTCTGCTGGGCATTTAACCCAACTTCTTCTTATATGACATGAAAGAAGACACAACTAGTTGAATGTTTCAGAATCATTTTTAGGAGTTTGCTTTAAAACTCTAATACTTAAGACTGACTGAATTTACAACGGATGACACTCATTAGCAACCTCTAAGTTCCTAGCAGAAAGTTGCTAATAACCAAAGTTGCCAATAGGCAAAAAACCCATGCCCAGGACAACAGCGCAGAGCAGCCCTGCAGCTAGGTTTCCACCACCAACATAGAAGAAAACACAGGAGGCTTGGACAGTGGGAAGGGAAGCTGGGAGGGTGGGCTGTAGGAAGGGAAGCAGCGGGGCTGTAGCCTTAATGCTGGGGCTTTCTACAGGAAGCAGAGGCGCCGGGCGCCTGCGGGGCTGCACAGCCCCTTTCCATGCACTGTCCAGACTGCTCCAGGAGCCCAAGATCAGTGTGACCAAGTGCTTCTCTCCCTGGCAGCAGCCATGCAAACCTGCCTGTATCTGGGGCTTTCCACAGGAAGTGGGGACCTGTGGGGCTATATGGCAAAAACAAGTGGTCAGTAAATGGCATGACAGTTGCTAATAGCCAAATGCCATTAACATTGAAGTCAATCGGATTGGGTTGGTTCCTAGCAAAAAGTTGCTCAGAACAGAAAATTGTCAATATCAGGATTGCTAATAATTGTCATCCATTGTATCGGCCTTAAAAATAGTGTGCTAAATAAGAGCAAAAAACTCACTGTTAAGGGCCAAATGTTGCCTTCAGTTACACCTGCACAATTTCTGTACAATCTGTGGTTAATTTTTCACTTCATGGTATTTTTTGAAAATCCTGTACAAACAACTTACAAAAACAAATTTTTAAAAATAACTAAAATTGAGATTTTCAATTTTATTTAAAATAGCCTCTAAAAAGTTTTGCATAAAAAACAAACAATGGATTAACAATGAGTTCAGTGGAACTAGGAAGACCATTTATACCAAAGTTATTTTCCAGAATTTTTTTTTTAATTATGTATGCCATTAGGGCACACAATGGAAAAATGTGTTTTTAAAGGTGTCACATATTTAGTAAGTGTCATAACTTTGTATGATGCTTTACAGATATTAAAAAGACCATCTATCTCTGAAGGAGTTTACAGTGTATATCACAGTAAATGACAATAATACCAAAAAAAAAAAAAAAAAAGTAGGGAAAGAAGAATCAGGGATTAAAAGAGCTGAGCTGTGATTTTTTTAATCACAATTTAACATTCAAATTGAGAATAAGATACTTATCCAAAAATAATGGAACACATAGCACTAGAGAGAATTTATCCAATATCTGAGTCGCATACCTTTGTTAACCCTTCATATTTTCCATAATCTGTACTTTTTAGCCACTCCATCAATTTGGCATATCGAAGCAAGTCTCTGTGAAAGGGATGGTGATTGGGTAATGTCAGCTCAATAGAGTGCTGGGCAAGCGTGGAACTTTGGTCATGACCCTTGATAAAAGAAAACATTAAAATAAGTGTAGAAGCAATGTGTGTAAACATACCACTACAAATGCTATCTGATTGGCCTAAAAATTATCACATTGTCAGATAAACAAAAGAAAACAGAAAAGTGAAACTGAAAATTACTTCTTTCACATGTCACTTATCTGCAGTTAATAGCTTGAATGACATCCTGCAGTGGCCTAGTGACTAGGACACTGGACTGTGGCTTGTATCATGGATTTGTCTTCTGCTGTCCCTGTGAATATCAGACCAAATTTGGCCAAATTATAAGCTTCTGAAAAATTGTAATTTGCACATACTCAGCAGAGACTTGATTGAATTTAGCATCTAAACTCACTGAAGATTCCCATCTGTATTGAGCAACTAAGCAAGCTCCAGCCATGGGCTACAGGAAGTGACAAGACTTTCTCTGCAATTGCTGCTGCAGGCCAGACTGGGTCTGGACCAGAACTGAAAAGCAAAAAAATATCCCTCTTCTGGTCTCAATGTTCCTCCTGCTGAAGCCCAGGCAGCATAGAGGAAGCTATCTGATTTGAAAGCAGAGGGGTAAGAGTCAGATTGGGGGTGTGGGATAATTAGATTGAGACAAGGAGCAGGGGCAGGGGAGAGAGGCTGGCAGGGAGAGGAGACTGAACTGATTAGACAGGCAATGGAGGAGGGATTCAATATGAAACAAAGAGCTACATGGGAAGACAGGAACTATTTGAGCAAGGAGACTGGGACTGAGAACTAGTGAGGTGGGGAAGGAATGAGGTATGGGAACTGGGGAAACACTTGATGAAAAGCCAAGGTGCGAGCAGAGAACAGGACTGGCAAGGCAAAGAGGAGTGGGGGGGGTGAGGCAAACACTGAAATTGGATGAAGAGTCTAGTGATGGAAACAGGGACTGGGAGCCAGTGAGGGCATGGAATGCGGGAGGAGGAGGACGACCAGAAGCAGAGAATGTGGAGGCAGATTAGATGAGGAGCCCGGAAGGGGAGCTGGGACTGACTGGACAAGGAGCTATGGGGATGGAGGAACTGGGACTAGGATGAGAAGCCTGAGTTAGAGAGACTGGAACTGGCTAGGTGAGGATAAAGGGACTGGGACAAGAAACCAGGGGTGGGGAAGACGGCACAGGGACACTTTGGAAAGGATGGGGCAGAAGACATGCAAGCCTGGGGAGAGGTACAGGAAGAAGAGTTTGTGCCCACTAGACCACACTCCCCTCCAGAGCCAGGAATGGAACTCAAGATTCTAGTCTCACTATTCCTCTGCTGTCAGCAAATATCTATGAAAAACAATGGCAAAATGTCTCATCCCCATCTAGCGTTGGTCCATATAACAATAGTAGGTTGTCATCCTCTACCAGTTAGTTACTCTGTTAGCTCAAAAGGCAGATGTCTATGCGGAAGATCTAAAGGTTCCAATACAGTTGAGGATTTAGGTGGATGTCAGTATTATGCCACATGACAATTTTTTTTTGTTCAGTTTAGTTTTTCTAAATCCTGGGAAATTACACCCAAAGCTACATTAAAACACACACTCAGGATGCAAAGTCAAGCATGCAAAGTTAGGAAATGGGAGAATTAAGGTTGCCTGTGCAACCTTAATTCAGCCCCCTTGTGCATATGAATTATGATACAGTCTGTAACCACATGATCACATACATTTTTCCATAGGACTCCTGCCTCATTCAGTTCACAAGATATATGGTGCTCAATTAACAAGGAGCTAGTCAGTATTTTTTTCCTCATTGTTCGATGTGTGACCCTAGACTTTATTTACTGCACAGTACTCAAACACTGCTCTGAAGACAGAATTATTAGTTTCCTCACAGACTTTTCTACAGCACTCATCACTATACATTACATTATTTTCACAACACTCCTGTGAAATGAGGGGATATTATCTCCATTTTACAAATGGGAAACTGAGGCACAGAAAAATTAATGTCAAAGTCTCCACTAATTTTAGGTGCCCAATTTGACACACCTGGGCCCTGATTTTTCAGAATATATGGCATTATATAGCAGCTAATATGGTCAAAACAGTTCCCATTGACTTCAGTTGCAGCTGCAAGTGCTCTGCACTTTTGCAAACAGACCCCCAGAGTCTCAAGTCAAGCACCGAGAGAAAATGAGGAACACAGTAACCACCTGTGAAAAGTCTAGTTTAAGTAACTGTCCAGGATCACACAGGAAACCTGGGGCACGGGCAGGGACAGAATTCAGTTTCCAAGAGCAGCATTCAACTACCTTAATCATTCTCTCTCTTCCTTCAATCCACTGCCTCATTCACTACACACCTTTTAACTTCTGGAACAAATGAAACAGACAACTGCCTCCTTTACTACTAAACCCTGATTCATCCCTGGAGCATGGTCCATCTCATACACTGAATGACTGAGGGCCTGTGGGAAAAAATAGTATGCAATCATATAATTAAAACTGTATCTTAATGCACATGAACAAGCGGGCTGAATTAAGGTGGTACAGGTAACCTTAATTCTGGCATTTCCTAATTTCTGAGTGCATGTTTTGCAACCTTAATAATGTTCTTTAACAATAAGGGTTTTTGTGTGTTTAATACAGTGGTCACCAACTGACCACTGTGTGGGAGGGGGCTCTGTAGAGAGTCGATTGCAATCGACTGGACCGCTCCTGGAGTCTCTCCCAGTTGATTACGATCTCTGGCTGCTAAAAGTACGGTGGCACAGCAGGGCTACCACTAAGGCAAGCTCCCTGCCTGCGCCAGCCCCACACCACTCCCGTTAGTCGCCAGCATGCCCCTGCAATCCTGGGGGAGGGGCAGGGGTCTCCCTCTACACACTGCTCCTGCCTGCAAGCACCGCCCCCACAGCTCCCATTGGCTGAGAATGGAGAACTGTGACCAATGGAGCTGCGGGGACGGTGCCTGCAGAGAGGGGCAGAGGCACATTGGCCCCTTCTGGGAGCCCCTTAGCACCATCCCAGAGCCAGCAACCCATACCCTCTCCTGCACCCCAACACTCCGCCCCAGCCCGGAGCCCCCTCTTGCACCCAAAATCTCTCCCAGAGCTTGTACCCTTCACCTCCTCCTGCACCCCGACCCTCTACAGAGCCCCCTCCCACACTCCGAACCCCTCAGCCCCAGCCCAGAGCCCGCACCCCCTCCCAAACCCCTGCCCGGTGAAAGTAAGTGAGGTGGGGGAGAGTGACCGGGGGGGTGGGGCTTCAGGGAAGGGGCAGGATAGATCCTGGGTTACACTTAAATTCAAAAAGTGATCTTGTGCGTAAAAAGATTGGAGACCACTGGTTTAATACAAGCTGAGATGACAAATGCACTCTGGAGTCATAGTAGACTGTATGATTATTAGCTCAATTCAAGGTTATATTTCACAGATTTCATTTTTCCATCTTTTTTTAAGTCACTATATGCTATGTTGCACTATGCAGGAGGAAAATTTTCCTCTAGTTCACAACTAATCTATGGGCCAGATCTTGGCCCTCAGATCTATAACTTTTGTGCTTTTCTGGCAGTGCAAAGGGTACAAAACTGCCCTGGTTAGGTAGCCAGTGATTCCTGTGACATAACGGAATTTTCGAGTAGTGTAAAGGTCAGCTTAAACCACTGTCAGACACTCTCTCCAAATATGGGGGCATTCTAGAGCAGGTCAGAGGTGGGATGGGGGTGACCATTTGGCAGGGTGGTCCTAAGAAGATTATTTTAGTTTGTGTAGTTTAGAGCAGCCATTAGGCTGCTTTAAGTTACATGGGATGCCAGTTTGGCACCTAGAACACAAACAAAAAAGATGACTTAGGGCCATCTTCCCCCTTAGCCACTTCCCACTGTACCAAGTACAGTTCAGACACTTGGGAATTAGGCCCAATGTATGTAAAAGAAGTGTGTAGAACTCAAAATCTTTGTAGTTTTCAACTGTGATATAGTCATGGACACCTATTAAGAGACTTAAACCTGGACATTCCATATAAACATTAATTGAAAAATAACCTTAACTAAACACTGCAATCCGAACAATTCAGTGTATTTAAAATGCTTTAGACAAACTAGTCAAACTATGATTTTTTTATTATTATTACAGCCTCCTTTTTCAGAATCAGAATGATAAAGAAAACGACATCCAATTTGGGATACAGCATGAGGTAGCAGATTACATTAAAATGATTCCTAGCCTGAGATACTTTTCTTATTTGTCCCAGCAAAGAGTAAGTTCACACAAACAGATAAATTATTTTTTTCTCTAAAACCCAACTGAAACCTTGACATTTGACTTTACCAAATGCAAACTAGTGACCTTGAGAGTTGCAGGAGACAGGCCACACCTTGGTATAAGCTCAGAGGGGCACAGGCCACACTTGAGTCACCCGTGCCGAATGAGGAGAAAGTGTGATCTTTGTGGTCATAGTATGCATGTATTGTTTGTCTTTATTGCTGCATATTTATTTAAAACAAAAAAACAGGGATCAGCTAGGCTTAAAAAACAAGAGTAAGTAATATATTATATCAACAGCAGCAATTATCTTCCTATTTGTTAGGGAGTTAACACTGTTAAAAGGTTGTATGTTAGTTCAGTAACAGCAAAATATTCTTAATTGCTCTTTGATGCTACCCACCCTTTTTAAGATAGGCTTTTCATAGAAATTCAATACAGAAAACCTCGTAGTCATCTATTTCATCCTCCTACCATGCAGCCTTGTTTCCTACAATATATATTTCAGTTGTTTTGTTCCAGACTCAACTATTGGGGCTTCCATCACTTCTTTTGCAAGACTTCTGTACAATTTACTTGATGTTATTGTTAGGACATTCTCAGATATTCAGCCAAAATTTCCTTTGCTTATTTCATCCCATAATTCCAATTCATTCCCCTCTTGTACCACTTCAAAGAATTTCCCTCTCTGCTTGGTATTAGCATTCTTCACATAGTTACAGTTGATCATGTTCACCCTTTAGCCATGGTCTAGCAAAGTTAACTTTGTTCTACTTATTTTTCCTTCCAAGTCAATCCCTCCATCTTAATTTTTTCTGTTGCTCTACTCCAAATGACATCCAGTTTGTTTAAATTCTAGTATCTAGGGGCCCAGAACCAAGAGGTGTTTTTTCTCCAAAAATGCCACATAAAAAGGAGTACCACCTCTGGTTCAGTGTACTGCCACTAGATACATTCATAGCACAAAATTACACTGTTTTTTTGTCTTCACATTGCACTGCAAACTTTTATCAAGTTTGCTGTCCACTGTCCCTTAGGACTGTTTCAAAAGAAGAAAGCCCAGCTGATTTATGTTTTCCTTACTAAGAGAACCTGATAACATCCTAAAGTTACAGATAATTTATTAAATAAAATACAAGTTTAGAAAACATGATAAGATTAGAACACAGACAAGTAAATGTTTAACTATATCAACTGCTGAATGTTAGCAATAGTAACTGCAGACTTTTTGCAAATGCAATGAGCTCTAATCTGGAGTTGCATTTTTCTGTTTAAAATGTCAACAGATTTCTAGAATTTCTTGTTTGATTCTTTTAAAATAAAAATATATGTGAATGCACTGTTACATAAAACTTTGTTTTTAAAACGAAACAAGCTGCATTATAGTTCAAGGTTAAGATATCTAAGCTTGGATAAATCCATTGGAGTTTATTCTCCCTTTATCATGTCTAAATAAATTCAGCTGACGATTGTATGTATGAGCAGAAGACTGAACTGCTTCATGTTTTCACACTTGCCTTTTCTGGTTCAGGATTGCTTCTTAATGAAACAAGGAAAGTCCTACATGAGAAATTCAAATAAATCACACAAGTAATTCTAAACAAAAAGTGCAACTCTCAACAAGATGTTAAAGACAAGAGAAAATGCGCCAGTTAGAGACATTTTTCAAATACATTAAATGGGCAACTTCTGCATTCAATTCATCCAACTGCCTAGTAAGACAGTATGCCATTTTATATGCCAATACCCTTGACACAACAGACTTTCATACTGTCCAACATGCTAAATTTAAAGTATAATTTGTTGTTGCTGCTGCTGCTACATTTGAAGATGAGAGTTTAAACAAGGGCATATTCCTTCCCAGTCCATCAGCTTTTCCTACTTGAACCTGTAGTGAAATTACTCAATTCTGCTGAATGAGACATCAGATTTTGAGTTTGCACCCTCACAATGTCTTCACTGAAGGATTAAGCAAAAGAAGAAACTGGACTGGTGTCAGCACTTATCCAGGCACAAAGATTAGAAATCTTTGCAAAGGTAACACAGAAGATGACTGGCTGAGTAAGTTTACTGTTTTTTATATATCCTCCCTCTGAAGTTTCCTCCAGTATGAACAACAGTATGGTTTAGCTAAGTGATATATCAGATGAATGCAACCAATATACACCTCTACCCCGATATAACGCTGTCCTCGGGAGCCAAAAAATCTTACTGCGTTATAGGTGAAACCGCGTTATATCGAACTTGCTTTGATCCGCCGGAGTGCACAGCCCCGCCCCCCCGGAGCGCTGCTTTACCACGTTATATCCAAATTCATGTTATATCGGGGCGCGTTATATCGGGGTAGTGGTGTATTACATTGTAGTAAGAACAGCTAACTCTCTCTAAACTTTTATAAAAAAGCATCATCAGGAGCATAAAATTATAAAAGCAAGTTCTCAATAAATCTGCACTTAAATGCACAACCATCCTCTTACTGCACTGCCCAGCAAATCCAACTTTCCAGCTTCACTAATGAGAACCATTTACATAGAGACAATGGTGTTCAAGTCCTACCTGTTCATTTAGACACACTGATAGATGAAGAAGTAGGGTGCCACAGATTTGGGTTTTTTTTAAATGTAAGGGAGGGTAAAAAAATTTAGAAAGAGCAAAAGCTAACAATGACAATTCTAAGCAGATCCAGCAAGTATTCTTTTACAGAGTAGAGAAATACTTGCCATTACAGGGAGGACCTGCACTGCCAAACGCAATGCCATGTGCTCGTGAGATTATCCTGCATTCCTCTATTTGGAAAAATTCTTCATTTTCTGCAATACCTAGAAGAACTATTAGTTAGCATCTCAGCCTGCTTTTTTTGTTTGGTGCTGTTTATATTGGTTATGCACAAACCTTTTCATTTTTTGGCAAACGTAATAAAAGTTTTCTTCATGCAACTTGTCACTTCACCGCCCTAGTTATGCTTCAGAGGCCATGTGAATGTTGTCTGTCCACTAACAGACACACAAAGCTTGAGTGCTGATACGAACATTGGAGGAGGAGCCCTTATACTCTGCAACCAGTAAAGGCAAGTTTCCGATTTAGGAAGCCAAAGTTGCAACTGCTAGTTAGATTTAGCAAGCTTTTAAAAACAAAATAAAATTAGAGAAGCTTGAATCAAACCTGATGTACTCACAGAAACCGAAAGATAGTAGGACCTGTTATAGAGCTGAAGAAGGGTCTGAGCAAACTAATTGGAGATAAAATACAGGAATAATAAAAAAAAAGTGTTGAAAATTGAAAGGTGCTAAAAAAAACCACACAACCCCACACAGGAAACAATCTCAGCACAATATGAATTCTAAATCATTTAAAACAAGGATCAAAACCACATCAAGACAATTCTACTTGCTGCAAAGTCCATACAAAACCCCCCTGCAGAATTGCAAAAGCAAGAGATTTTTAGTCTCCTCTGCTTGGAACTAGCCCTATAAACACTTTAATCCAACACCTTCTACAAGTCCTCAATTCAAGTCTCCTCCACCCATATTGTAAGATTTAAAAAAGTTACTTCACTTATAATTTTAGAATAATTCAACTACAGAACTGGGAGTATGCCACTTGCTCCACTACAAGAAATATCTAGATCAAAGTCCTACTAAATTGTGTAGGACTCATCCCTACTACAAATACAATCACATCAGGCAGCCTATTTACCTTATGTCCAAATCCATGCTAATATCATAATTACAATTTGTTGCAGAGACTGAAATTCAGCCATGTTTTGTAACCAAGCTACATGAACTGGAACAGCAGCATAACCATAGATTTGCGAACAATCATAATACAGTTTCCTTGATGCAATTATATCTGTAGTGGAGATGGGCCCTTCTGTGGTAGGGAAGGGTCCACCTTTTAATATTCAGTCTGGCTCTCACTGACTATTGCTCTTTGTTGTTTTAGCTATCGAACTTTAAGGCTAAAATAAATTACTATGGTTATATCACAAACCTGAACCTTAAGGTACATGTCAAACTTAATATAGATCATTTTGTGCAAAAACGTATAGACGGTTATTTCCGTGGCATCTAGTTGTTAGAGACCATTAGAAATCTCTCTACTTGAATTGAGTGTTATACATACTTATTAGACTATTGTAAATAAATGTGTCAAAGTCAGGTAAGTTATTATGTGGATCAGAAAATGTGGTTGGATTTCAGTTAATCACATCAAACTTTATGATGGTTTGTTTTCAAAGCTTTCAAAAAGGCCATCTAGCTGCAAACATATGGATTAAAGAAGCGAAGTACCATAAATTACCTGCTGAACGAACACATTGTTCAGATGACTGGCAAGTCTTCGTGCAAATTGTTCACGTAGGTCACTGAACCGCTGCTGTTGCTGTTTGACTGCATAAAGCATATCATGTCCTAAAAATCACAACAGAAAATATTTTAAGACTTGTATGTTTTTTTGTTAGGAGTGGAAGAAGCTACAGGGCAAGATTCCCTATGTGTGGAAAAACAATCTAAAAAACTGAAAGGAGAGGTACTACTGTAACAATGAGAGTGTTACTTTTTCCCTTATTTTATTTAATAAAAGCTTTACCTGGTCGAAGAGCTACATTCATACACTGCAAAAGGGCATCAGCTGCATTAGTGCAGGCTTCAATGCCTCGAGAAGATGCCAGATCCCCCTCCTGGAGGGCCTTTATGTGACCTTTTGCCAAATCCATATGATTCTAAAAGATAACATACAAGTACAGTATATAAGCAAAGCACTGGCTCAAAGTTTAGTTTCATGCTATTCTATTGGAAGAAGACTGATATTATAAGACACTTCTAAAAATAGTTACTTCTCGATACAAAAGATCTCAGATTTCAGGCCACAATTAACATGCTTACAACTAGGAATTCTATCTCTGACAGCAGCTTCACATTATTCGTGTTGCTGAGATGAATTAGGTGGTTGCTTTCTGAGATCTGATCCATTTGCTCTTTTACACTCTGTAGCATTTCCTCGTAACTGCTCAGCTTCAGCTCAATTTGATCCACTTCCTTCAGAGCTTCATCCAGCAGCGTCATCAGGATGTTCACTTGTTTCTCAGAGGCCATGATTGACTGGATGTTTGCCTGCAGGGCAAATAGTTAGTTAATCACTTTATAGCCTGATTGTGAATAACAATTTTATACATTTTTTTAAAATGGCACTCTCATGACTATCAAATACTGTACCTGCCAAAATGTTAGGTTGTTCTGACTTTCTCCAATTTCAATTATGTTAAAGTATTAAGATTTTAAGTGGGTTTTAGCCCACGAAAACTTATGCCCAAATAAATTAGCTAGTCTCTAAGGTGCCACAAGTACTTGTTCTTTTTGCTGATACAGACTAACACGGCTACCACTCTGAAACCTATGACCACAGAGTAGGTGCCTTAGGCCATGGCAGAGTGTGGAATCCTCTTCTTATAAAAAAAATCAGTAAGAATAAAGTTTTGCTCTAATTTTCACAGTATTCTAATATTAGTCAGCATGCAAAGGCTGTAGTCACAGAATAATTTTAACACTTTGGTCCCTGTGATGAATATTTTATGATTTTGCCCTACGGAAAGCTGGAGTTAGGAAAACTGTTTAATTGGCAATTCAACCGTGTTTCTACATAAATCAAACCCATCCAGGAAAAAACAACTTTCAAGCTTAAGGCAAAAATATAGTTTAACTAGTTAAAAGCTGTCTGTTCTGCAAAAATATTGGAATCACTGAGTCAGCCCCACTTTCATTAAGTTCACTATGTGACAAAGCACTGGCAGTTTGTTGTTGTTTTTTAAATAAGTTACTGTCAAAGATCAGTCAGTCCAATTCTGCAATACTGTGGCATTAATCCAAATCTCCTAGTTGACACTGCTTGTCACCCTATCCTAAGGTGAGCGGAATATTCTTTTAAAAGGTAACACCTCTGTTATTGTCTCAATTTATTTTATAGTGTTCTCATTTTACAGAGAAAACTCTTATCACAATTTGCTTATCTTTTTATTAGTCTATTTACATATTTCATAGTTGGTTTACTAAACATATATTTATGGATCTCACTTTTCCTTCATTTGTTTTTTGGGAGACGAAAACGTCTTCTAGAATGCCTTCCTTTTCCTTCTCAATCCTTCACCTGAAGTCCATTCAGCTCATTTCAGAAGGCCTGGAAATGGCTTTAAAGTTCTTTAATATAGGTACTAGTGAACATGCAATTCTTCTGCACAAAGATAGCAATATATATATCCAGTTAACTGTAATATGCATGATACTCTTTCTTTAGCCTCTACTTTAGAATGCACTGTACGCGTTCAGACAAATATAAAATGTAACAAAGGCATAAAGCAGAAGTCTATATAATAAGATTTCAGGATTGTGTCTCTGTGTGTCACTCTGAAGCCAAGAATGTCTGTTGAATCAACATGATGAGATGGAAGCAGCTACAAGCATTGTTAAGAGCTCTTTTTGTTTAGAATATAAACAGGTTCAATTATCACTGGGATTCGTGGTCTGGTACCATACGATTTAAGTTCTTAGCCATTTTTGGCCTATTTAAAAAACAAACAAAAAAACACCACATTTTTATGAATTACACCTGTGCAATAGCTTGAACTTTCAGCTACTAGTTAAATTATACTGTCATATGTGCAAAAATGCACTGAGTTTCACAAGGTATGCTAATTCATTGTATAATTAAAAAAAAATCCTTACCCCATCTAACACCTGCAGCTCTCTAGATAACTTTTCTGCAAAGGCTTCAGCATTAGAAATGGCATATTCACAGCCTTCCATCATTATTTCAATGTCCTGTTCCTCTCTTGCATTTAACTCTTGATACTCATCCACAGCTTCTTCATCTCCTCCTGCTACACTCTGATTTTCTCCACTTGGAACAGATTCTTATGAGGGGAAGGTGGGGAAAGAAAGCCCACAATGAATTCATTTTTGTAATAAAAAAACAGGAAAAAGTGCTACCATTTTAAAGGGAGATAGATAATTCAACCTCCTTTAAACAAAAATAGATTAGACTAGACTAAAAGACAAGGCCACATCAAATAGAGGAAAGGAAACACACACAATACAAAAACAATACAATATAAAAACAAACAAGCATGCATGCGGGCTAAGCCCTATATTTACTTCAAAATCTTTTGTAGGGTTTTAGGGATAAGAGCCAAAGTTTAGTTCTTCACACCAAAGAAAGTTTGGAGAATTTCAGTAACACATCACAAGGGATTCCCAATTCATTCCTACCCAATTCCACAAGCAAGTCAAGAAAGCCTCATGGTCACTGCTACTGAAGACTGCTCATATATAGTTAGCAGATGCAGCCAGGCTTTTACCTATGTAGACTGCTAGAAGAAGCTCACCAAGTACAGATGATATCTCCACCTTAATACTAAAACAAATTGGAGGCCACTTATGAGTTCAAGAAGCAAGGGGACTCACTGTTACCCACGATGGAAAGTTAGATAAAGGGTAGTAATTGGCAAGATAGTTAATGTCAAGGGATTGTTTCTTTGGCAGGGCCACATCCTACTTTCACAATCATGAATAATAGGTCTCAAACCTCCCATACTGGCCTTTACCAGCCATTAAGTGTCAAGGTTCAGTTCACAGGTAGATGTAAACAATTCCCCCCAACACATCTCAGAGCTCACTAAGTAAAATCCAGTGGAGCCCACCAAGACAGCTGCCCTCCCACCACCCAAAATCAAGCCACTTATTTAGCATTTAGGAGCCCAACCTTAGGCACTCATTTTTGTAAATCTTTCTCTCTGCCTCTAAAATAAGCTAAGAGTAATTCATAGAAGAAAAAATTGTTCTATAAATAGAAACTGAATTCACTGAGTAAAAGTGAAGTTGATGTTCAACAGAAATTTTCCACAGGAACAGGAAACAATGAAGGAAATGAGGATTACACCTTAAGACACTGATTAAAAAAAATCCAGACAAATATTAGCTGAAATCTGCCACAGGTTTCAGTGTTCTTTTGCTGTCACAATAGTAAGCTTATGAAAACAGTTTGAAGAGAGTGATTAAAAAAACATAAAATACATTAATGTAGTCCCATACACCTTCTATCACACACCTGGAACTTGCTTTCTCTAGCAATTTGAAAAGATATTCAATGAATTATTTCAAGAGAACAAAACAACTTAATTACAAAAAAAATCATTACACAAAAGAATAAAGGAAAAGGTGTTACGCACCTTCTGCAACTTTAGGTAGTTCTGGAGAATAAAAAGGTGTGAAAAAAGCAGAGGAAAGGAAGCAAAGAATATTAGCTAGGCAGAGTATGAACATTGTGTGTGTGTTTTTTTAAATGGCAACAAGGCTGAATGTTACAACATCACAAGGTTTTGAAAAATTTGAGTTCAACATTAAAAAAGTAGGTTCTCAAGGAGTTTTTCACCTGTAAATACCCCTTGAGTCTAATTACTTGAATTCAAGTGTATCTACACAAGTCATTTTAATTGTTTAATACTAGCATATGACTTCTGCCATTTCTGATTAAATCAATCTATGAAGTGTCATTTCACTGCAATTTATACTAGATTCTAGTCATCTAAATGATTTAGCCTTTTACAGTTTTACTCATGTTATTATGATACAAAATAAGTTTATTCCTGTTAGTCTGATACATCAAAGACTGCTCAAAGACAATTGATTAGTCATTACATGCAATTAAATCCTACAAAGGCATTCCAAGATTTATATAAAAAAGAGTATCAGATTATCCTGGAATAATCCTAAACAAATGCAAAAAATGAAGTTTACACACATTTGTATAACATAGTAAGATTTATACAACTGCCCAAAGGGAAGTTAAATGCCAGAATGAACAGAGTTCTCCTCTTCTTAGACTTACTATATAGACCCTTACACATTAGCTTTATTGTGTTAGGGAGTTAGTGAATATTTTAATATTCACTAATTATTCTGTATCTCCAGCATACAGACTGTTTCATTTGTAGAAAATGTCTTGTTCTATTTGTTAGAATAGTGAACCTGCTTTCCCCCAAAACATAGCTTCAAATGAACAAGTATCTTTACCAATAGGGTGGTAAATTTGGATAGATATAGTTCTTAAGACCATTAATTGAATTAATTAGTTTTCCAAAACCAGACCTTGCATTTGCTTTTTATACACTTTAGTGAATATCTTTTACCAAGTTTAAAAAAAAAAAGGTTTGTTAAAAAAAAAAAAAAAAAAAAACCACCACCATTATTGAACGTTACCTTCCAAAAGCTGGGCACTAACATTTACGAAGTCAATTTTCTTTCTAAGATATCTCTGGTTCAGTTTCCAGATACATGAAATGAAAGTGTTCTTTTCTGCTGTGCTGCTGGCAACCCATTTGTACACTTTGTCGAAATGCAAGTCAAATTCCGGATTTTCCTGCAAAAGACAAGAGAAAACTCATCAGGCTCATCAGTTACAACTCGTTCTCTGAATAGTGGAATGACAGTTTCTAGTTTTTAAAAAAAGTGGTCTGATGGTAGGACAGATGGAAGCTTTACAGCTGTCAACCTTGTGTGGTGTGCTGAGATAGCAGGCATTCAAGTGTACTTTGATCAAGGAGAGGCTCAGAGACTTCAGGTAAATATTCCAAAACAGACTGTGTGGGTGGAAAGCATAATTCAGACCTTCAGGTAAAGAGATTACAGATTGGCATGAAGAACAAAACCATTTTCTTGAACTAGATCTGGTGACATTCTCATAAGATATGAAGACTCCTGTGACAGATCTTGGAGATTCATTTACTAGTACTATCTGCCCAAGGTGGTGCAATCAAAATGACCTAGGCCTTGTCTGTCTTAGGCTTGGTCTACACTACCCCCCCTAATTCGAACTAAGGTACGCAACTTCAGCTACGTGAATAACGTAGCTGAAGTTCGAAGTACCTTATTTCGAATTAGTTCAAACTTACCTTGGTCCACACTCGGCAGGCAGGCTCCCCCGTCGACTCCGCGGTACTCCTCTCGGCGAGCTGGAGTACCGCAGTCGACGGCGAGCACTTCCGGGTTCGACTTATCGCGTCCAGACTAGACGCGATAAGTCGAACCCAGAAGTTCGATTTCCAGCCGTCGAACTTGCCGGTAAGTGTAGCCAAGGCCTTATCTTTCTGACCACCAGAAGCAGCAATGGAACCAGCAGGAAAGCATACAGTTGATCCTTGCCCCAATACAATCGGAACGCATCCGTTACTGCATCTTGAGCAGAACTATGGAACAATTTTCTGCATTTTAGAGATTTGTAGTTGCACCCATCACTGTAGGATTTGAGTACTGGTGGATAGAGAAACAATCAGCTGCATCTATAAAAAAAATTGCAAACTGGGGTTTTACTTTTCCATGTAATAAGTCACTTACAGAAAGTAAACAATTTCAATTTTATTATTACATTTATCTTGTTGCACCCACCAATGAGAACACTGCCTTAGAATCATAGAATATCAGGGTTGGAAGGAACCTCAGGAGGTCAACTAGTCCACCCCCCTGTTCAAAGCAGGACCAATCCCCAACTAAATCATCCCAGTCAGGGCTTTGTCAAGCCTGACCTTAAAAACCTCTCAGGAAGGAGATTCCACCACCTCCCTAGGTCCAGTGCTTCACCACCCTCCGAGTGAAAAAGTTTTTCCTAATATCCAACCTAAAACTCCACCATTGCAACTTGAGACCATTGCTCCTTGTTCTGTCATCTGCTACCACCGAGAACAGTCTAGATCCATCCTCTTTGGAATCCCCTTTCAGGTAGTTGAAAGCAGCTATCTAATCCCCTCCCCCCATTCTTCTCTTCTGCAGACTAAATAATCCCAGTTCCCTCAGCCTCTCCTCATAAATCATGTGCTCCAGCCCCCTAATCATTTTTGTTGCCCTCCACTGGACTCTTTCCAATTTTTCCACATCTTTCTTGTAGTGTGGGGCCCAAAACTGGACACAGTACTCCACATGAGGCCTCACCAATGCCGAATAGAGGGGAATGATCACGTCCCTCGATCTGCTGGAAATGCTCCTACTTATACAGCCCCAAATTGGCAAGAAGGGCACACTGTTGACTCATATCCTGCTTCTCGTCCACTGTAACCCCTAGGTCCTTTTCTGCAGAACTGCTGCCTAGCCAGTCGGTACCTAGTCTGTAGCAGTGCATGGGATTCTCCTGTCCTAAGTGCAGGACTCTGCACTTGTTCTTGTTGAACCTCATCAGATTTCTTTTGGCCCAATCCTCTAATTTGTCTAGGTCCCTCTGTATCCTATCCCTACCCTCCAGCGTACCTACCACTCCTCCCAGTTTAGTGTCATCTGGAAACTTGCTGAGGGGGCAATCCACACCATCCTCCAGATCATTATTGAAGATATTGAACAAAACCTTACCACGGACCAACCCTTGGGGCACTCCGCTTGATATCGACTGCCAACTAGACATGGAGCCATTGATCACTACCCATTGAGCCCGATGATCTAGCCAGCTTTCTATCCACCTTATAGTCCATTCATCTAGCCCATACTTCTTTAAGTCTCTACTGTGGGAGACTGTATCAAAAGCTTTGCTAAAGTCAAGGAATGACATGTCCACTGCTTTCCCCTCACCCACAGAGCTAGTTATCTCATCATAGAAGGCAATTAGGTTAGTCAGGCATGACTTGCCCTTGGTGAATCCATGCTGACTGTTCCTGATCACTTTCCTCTCCTCTAAGTGCTTCAAAATTGATTCCTTGAGGACCTGCTCCATGATTTTTCCAGAGACTGAGGTGAAGCCTTGATTAAACTTGATTAAAAGCTTCCTTTCATTAGCCACTTGTATATCCAGCATCAACTGCACTGACCATAGACTATGGAGTTTAAATCAGGCTAAGGAATTTAGAATACCCACCTTTCCTCCAGTGAAAGTTTCATATCCTTTTAATGCTATACATTCTGTGCAAATTAGACTAGCATTTACCACAACATATTACTTGTATTGCTGCTAATGTTTCTCCTACAAGCAATTGGCACATGAAACTGGACATGATGGGAAATGAAATCTTCATTTATAGTGCTTCACAAAGCACTGTAAAAGAATCTCAGTTGCCTCATCAGTATGAGCTGCTAAGTGTGATGACTAATGATGCATTATAAAAAATGTGTGTACACACACAATTTTATGGGTGTTGTGCATTACAGATGATGTGCAATGTGAAAGGCAAGGGTCCTGTGGAAAAAAAATAGTGTGTGATCCTGTAATTAGAAGTATTATTATAATGCATTCCCACAAGGGAGCTGAATTAAAGGTGCACAGGCAATGTTAATTCTGGCTTTCCTTAACTTTTGGGTG
The DNA here is from genome assembly GCF_011386835.1 of Chrysemys picta bellii. NCBI lineage: Eukaryota > Metazoa > Chordata > Testudines > Emydidae > Chrysemys > Chrysemys picta. Next base: position 90,680,470 of record NC_088795.1, read on the forward strand.
CTTGACTTTGCAACCATAATTTTTTTTAATAGTTTTTATAAGCTATTTATAAATAGCTTATAAAGTATGACATACGTAGAGAAAACACATACATCAGAGACATATTAGGTTCCACTGAGTAAACGGCTCTGAAAGAAAAGCCTTGATAGAAACAATAGTTTTAGGGGAACTCTGACCCATAAGGAAGTTATTTCCCTAAATTAAATTTAGATTTTCTTTTTAATTGTACTTTTCTTAAAAGTTACAACCAACACATGTGTTAAACATATATTACAGGAGTAATAAAGTTAAGTGTATTCATCCTACTCTTGACGGAAATCTTCTACAAGCCAGTAAATCTAAATAACTTTTTGGATTATTCATATATAATACCAATAGGCAGAACATTAAAGGGAAGAAAGAATGAGTAATGTGTGGGCTGGTCTACATGACCACTTAAGTCGATGTAATTTACGTCACGAAGGGGTGTGAAAAAGACACCTCCCTGAGCGATGTAAGTTACATTGACTTAAGCGCTGTCCACACCGGCACTATGTTGGCAGGAGACATTCTCCCACCGTCATAGCTTCCGCCTCTTGCAGAGGTGGAGTAATTATGCCAATGGAAGAGCGTTCTCCCGTCAGCATAGTGCATCTTCACCAGATGCACTACAGCGGTGCAGCTGTGCTGATGTAGTGCTCTAGCATATACTTGCCATGTTTTGTCTCCACCACTCCCATCTCCAGTTACAAGTTCTGAGGTATGAAATACTTAATAGAAAGAATGAAAAGTTACCTTCTACAGAACAGAGATGAATTTCAGGCCAAAACCAAGTTACTGTTTTGGGCATGCACAATCTAGGATTTATGAAGAGGCAAAATATCTCGGGGTCATATACTTTTCAATAGATGGGTCAATGTTCTCATTTCTTGTGGATGGCTTATAAAAATGTATCCCATTACCATGTACACTATTTGTTTTAGACAGCTCTATCTAGGTTCTTATATATTGCTCATCACCATGGTTTCAAAGTGCCTTCTGGTACAAGCATTACTTAAAACCTAGCATGAATTATAAATCAGCAGTAATGCTTTCATTCTACAAAGGCAGTCCATTTCAAGGGGACCTGAATCTGGATAAAGATTTTATACAGTACTCAAATTGGGGGGAAAAGTAGTAGTTCTCTTACAAGTTCTTGCAAACAAGTCAAGCTCTACCTATCTGAGATGCCTCTGACAGACTATGTAGAATAGATACTGAGAATACTACTGATAGATATTGAGAATACTCTGCTGGCTCCTCAGGCTTAGCTCCCCCTCACTGGAGTTCAGATACAACCTTGGGCAAGCCAGATTAGGGTACAAGCAAAATAGACAGATGGCAGCCGTCCCAGCTTCCAACCCTCATGTGATGTTAGAATCTAAACTTTGCGTAGCTCACAATTAAGAAGTGAACTTGGACTCGACAGAGCTCTGAATGAAAAACTTTTAAAGTTTCTATACAGTTAGGGAGACACATTGTAAACATAGGTCACACAAACATGAATAAATACATACTTTAACAGCATCTTTGGCATCAACAACAGCAAGATCTCGAAGTGCCCACGCTGTCTGTCTTTTGTAGAAATCTCCCTTATCGGATTTCTTCACCTTGACCACATTTACTTGCACTGGACGTTCTGTTGTCACTGTGAAGTACAGAATTACTTTCAGCAATGAGCAGGGGCTATTTTAAACCAGTAGTAATGTCAACTTCTCATCTACATTTGAATCTATGATTCTGAACAGATTTTCCCCTTCAGATAGTGAGCTTAAAGTTTCTATCTGTTGTAAAGGGATCCCTCCAGACACAGGCTTCATTTTTTATCTCAGACACAGATATGTATCACTGCATAACTTCTAAAATCAGCTACAGTGCTATGTAGGCATTTTTTCCTCATTTGTTTTTTTATAGTAGCCCTAAAATGAAGTGATGAGTTTAAAGAGCAAAGCAGCAGCTATAATGTAAAACAGAACCAACGACTGACACAACCTAATTAAACTCCCCACAAAATATGGGCTTGATATAATATATTATTGTTATTATTCATTTGTATGATCATAGCACCTACGAGCCCCAGTTATGGACCAGGACCTCATTGCATTATGTGCTCTACAAACACAGATCAAAAAGATAGTCCCTGCCCTAAAGAGCTTACAACATTGATACAGTAACTCCCCACTTAAAGTCTCCCCGGTTAATGTTGTTTCGTTGCTGATCAGTTAGGAAACATGCACATTTAAAGTTGTGCAATGCTCCCTTATGACATTGTTTGGCAGCTGCCTGATTTGTCCACTGCTTGCAGGAAGAGCAGCCCGTTGCAGCTAGCTGGTGGGGATTTGGAACCAGGGAGGACCAGCAGCCCCAAATCAGCTCCCCTCTCTCCTAGGTTCCCTGTGCGGCAGCTGCCCAGTAGGCTACCAATTGCCGGCAGTTCAGCTGTCCCTCCCCCCACTGCCATGTGCTGCTCCTGCCCTCTGCCTTGGAGCTGCTCCCGGGAGCCTCCTGCTTATTGTACAGGGGGGAAAAGGTTTTTAAAATGTTTAAGAAGCTTCATTTAAAATTAAATTAAAATATAGAGTCCCCCGGATCAGTGGCCAGGACCCAGGCAGTGTGAGTGCCACTGAAAATCAGGTCGCATGCTGGCTTTGGCACACGTGCCATAGGTTGCCTACCCTGCTGTAGCCCAATCAATATCCACAGTTACATTATTGCATGATTGGGGTGGAGCACAGAGTTAATAAATAAATCAATCACTGGAGAATCAGGTTTGAATATAAAATTGCCCTCTCTGGTTAGGGTTATTATGGAGGAAGAGAGGTAAAATGGGGGTTTTTTGTTTGCAAGGGTTCTGAGTTAGGCCAAATTAACACTAATTTGCCAAAAGCCTCTACTGCTTGGAAAGCCTGCAACTAAACTCAGAAACAAAAGGACCAAAAGTACAAAGCACAAAAAGATAGCACTCACATTTCCCCAGAGCTACCTGCCCCAGCTTCTAATCAGTACACCCCAGCCTCTTTCCCTTCCCTTTGAAAGTAACCAACATTATTTAAGGTGTTGAGCTTAAACAGCTATGCTTCACTTAAATAATTCCCAGTCAGTAATGTTATTCTTACCTGTCTCTAAACCGCAGTGGGGAATTAAACCCTAAATCCTCAGGTCACTGGCTGGCTTGACAAGCCTTCCTTCTATGAGCATACCTGGAGCAGGGTCCAGCATGGCTTTAATAGTAAAGCTTTTTTTGTTAGGAAAACATGAGTAATTTATTTTCACTCTATACCATAACTGATTCCATCCATTTATAATAAATGGAAGTACATGTTCTCTATACAGGAAAGGAACAGGCTGAGACATGAAAAACAGTTGCCACTTAAAGAAATTAAGTATAGTAAAATGAAGAGTTATATTTAAAGTGAAAAATACTCAAAGACAATGAAAAGAAATACTTTGCTGTGTCTCTCAATCAACATACATACCTGTGGCACACAAAAAGCAGTTTCTCTTCTTTTTGCCTGCTTTGCACACATTCACAATGCTCAATAAACGTTCATCATTTGGAGTGAAAATATCTCTCTGTAAGGCATGCTTGATTGCAGTCATTTTATCTCAGCTGAAAAACAGGTTTAAAAAAAGTCATGCTGAGTACAATATAATGTTCAAGCACATTTATGAACTGGTTAAATACCGAAAAAACAGTTACCGGTATTTTCTTGATAGTAACTGTGGTTCAAGAGGTTGTCATCTACGTGGATCCCCTCTATGTATGCAAGCACCTCATGCATATATCAGAATCTTTGAACAGTGCTGCCCATTGAGCCCTGTCTGCACTGTGCATGTCCTTGTACTCCCACCTACCAAGGGCATAAAGGCAGAGCTGCCTCAACTGTCTCTCAGTTCCCTCACTAATTCAGAATCCCAGGTAAAAGGGGTGCCAAAAAAGTGGGGATGGAGGATGACTCATTAGATCCATATGAATGAAAAGATCTCAAAGAACTGTAGCCATTATTAAAGGTCAGTAACCATTCTCTCTTCTTCAAGTATTTATCATGAAAGTAATAAACAGTGTCCCCATTTGAAAGGTGGGATTGAAGATTCCTAACTACTACTAAACAGTGATTGTAAATATACCCCTGCCATATATGGGATCTGATCTTACAGCCAGGTCAAGGGCATAGGATTTAACAAAAGGGGATTACTCCACAGAGCAGTCTTGCTGATCTCAGATATGGGGAATATTTCTAAAGCATGCAGAGGAGGCAGCCTCTGTTCTTTGATTGCTGCTACACCTCTTCCTACAAACACATGATTAAAATACACCGGGTAATCCATTTAGGTATTCTCTTGGAAAAAATAGCCTGCCCCTTTGAAATGCTACTTATGGCAGCAAAAAGTCTGTCTAAAGGGCTTTGTTCTATCAAAACATAACAAGGCTCTTGAAACTTCCAAGGTGTGGAGAGTTGTTTTTTCCCGTGGAGAAGAATGAGATTTTGGAAAGAAAGAGAGATTAATAGATTATTCCTAAAATTGTGTCAGATTTGGGATGAGGTCTCAACACCACCTTATCTCTGTGGATAATTGGGTGAGGGTTAGTGATGACAGTTTGTTAGTTTGCTGAGCCTTCTAGCTGATGTAATAGCAACAAAGAGGCCATCCTGAGAATAAAGTCAAGTAGAGAATTGAGAGAGAGGTTCAAAGAGGGGCTCCATGAGTTTGTAAGGAAAATAAAGTAACCCCTTTAAAAATCTGGATACAATAGAGAGAAAACTGACTTTGTCTGAATCAGCTATGCGTGGGGTGGGCATGCCAAATTCACTGCAAGGTATACCTTAATGGAATTAAATGCAAAATATAATCAAGGATTATAGATATAGAGACCTTCAACGGGTCACGGTTGCACTGAGCTGCCCAAACTGAAAAATCTTTTCTATTTAGAGGAATAAGTTTTCCTCACTGAGAGCTTCCTGCTTTGCAGTAGGATTTCTTGAATTTGTAGCAAACTGTCAGTATCATTCAACCAGCCAACATCCAGTCTGTCAGATGTAACAATTTTGGTTCTGTGTGAAGTATCTGACCTTGGGTCTGAGATACTAGTCTGGAGGTGCTATTAGAGGCTAAATAGACATCCTAAGGAGAACTGGTAACCAGAATTATCTTAACCAATATGGAGCTATCAGAATCAGCATGGCTGCATCCTCTCTGATTTGCCATACCGGCCTGGGTTTCAGGGCAAAGAGCAGAAATCCAAACAAAACCTTGATGCCATGGTACAAAGAAGGATCCTGGGCTCATGTCTCCCTTCGATAAGCTTAGACAGTGCATATTCTCTTCTGTGGCAAACAGGCATATAATGGGATTCCCCCACTGGTGAAATATTGATATGATGGTGGAGCTCTTCAGAGACCACATGTGGTTGGTAACAGATTGCTAGATAGTTGCTGACACCTGGAAGATGCAGAGCAGCTAAGGATTATCCCATTTTGTCAGTACCAGATTCATAATTCGATTGCCTCCTGGCAAAGAAGTGATCAATAGGCAACACCTTGATTTTTAACACATCTATAATGTATTACATAGTCTGAAACCCTGCATGGTGAAATTCTTTGGAATTGGTAGGAATGCTATGCAAGTCTGATTGCTCATAATTGTAGATGATTTATATATTTATTCATGTCCTTTTGGGACCAAATTCATTGTATCTAAAAGTGGCCCACCTGTGTGCCCCAACCTGTTCCTGATGCATCTGTGATCAATGTTTTTGTAGATCGTCAATTCCCTTTAAGGAATTATGTTTGTTTTATCGATTGTTCGAAAAGGTACAACTTCAATCGAGTATCACTGGATTTTCTTCTCCTGGTCCAAAGAGAACGGCACACCGAGCAGTGGTGTGACACCGGGCTCTCACCAAGACAAAAACAGCGGCAGCTATGGCAGCATGTAAGCAGACCGAGTTTGTTCAGCATGGGCATAGTTTGAAGTCCAAGGGCTTTGAATATCCCAGTTTAGGCTTGAAGTACTGGCAGAAAGAATGAGGCAAAAATAGATTTTTAAAAATATCTTTTTTGGGGAGGAGAGGGGGGAATAAAATAAAATTAAAAAGGGAAGTTGTTGGTAATTAACACTAGCTAACTAGAAGAGAGAATTCTGCTAAGGGGTAGTGGGGTGGTTACTGCTTGTTCCATCTTGCTGCCACAGGTGATACATGGAACTGAGGGAAGGTTTCAGCCACTCTGCCCTCTATGCCCTTGGATGATGGGGCATGAGGGCATAAATAGTGCAGGCCTGGCTCATACCCCTTTTCAAAAATTCCAATGTTGCGCACATGAGGTGCATGCACACTTAGATTAGGATCCACACAGATACCTACTCAAAGAGCAGACATTTTATTTGCTGTCTAATTCTCCTGAATTAGGAAAGGACACTAAAAAGCAACAGAGGGTCCTATGGCACCTTTAAGACTAACTTCTGTTAGTCTTAAAGGTGCCACAGGACCCTCTGTTGCTTTTTACAGATTCAGACTAACACGGCTACCCCTCTGTTACTTGAAACGACACTAGTTTCCCAGTGACTAGAGAAACCAGATATACCGATTTGAAACAACTTTTAATGGTTCGACTCACTTTTGTCTGTCTTCATGGTAATGTGACAGGGAGCATATGGGTGAGTAGGAGAAGAATTATGATAACTTTTCTTTCTTTATATATACATATAAAAAGAAATTAATGAAAAGCAAACTTGTTTGCAGCAGTAAGATGTTTAACAGTACAGAATGACTCTCTCTCTCTCTCTCTCTCTATATATATATATATATGAATGAGAGAGAGAGAGAGAGAGTGTCATTCTGTACTGTTAAACATCTTACTGCTGCAAACAAGTTTGCTTTTCATTAATTTCTTTTTTTTTAAACCACACACAAATACTAATAGCTTTTATTGTTGAATGTTCAATGAGAACAGCATATTGCTTTTGTTGGTGATGCCACTAGACAATTGAGCAGTGTATTAAAAGAAAAACAGTATTTTTACTTCCAGTGCTTATGGGCTTTGACCCAGAATTCAAATGATCCAGAAATAGATAGATATTCTTTCAAATAGCTCAGAGTCTTTGAACAGGTCCAAACAAACAGCTCAGTGGTTTGAGCATTGGCCTGCTAACCCCAGGGTTGTGAGTTCAATCCTTGAGGGGGCCATTTAGGGAACCGGGATAAAAATCTGTCTGGGGATTGGTCCTGCTTTGAGCAGGGGGTTGGACTAGATGACTTCCTGAGGTCCCTTCCAATCCTGAGATTCTAAGATCTCATATCAAACAGGATGTTGCTTTTGGACCTCAGCAAGAGTTTAAGTTGGTGCCTAATGCCAAGATGAAAGTAATCTTCATTATAGTCCCAGCCACTGCCTTCACTCTAAAATTCAGCCTGCACTCAGTTACCACATTTATGCAGTGAACCTTAATATTATGTGATGTTGATCGAGGTCAATTAAATACTGGATATCTTCATGGTACTGCAAGATTGTGAGTTCCCCTTCAAGAATAAAATATCCCATCAGATACTTTGTGAAACACCTAAAAACAAATTCCTGCATTTAGAGAGAATTTGAAAAACTTTATCTATTGTGCCTGAGAAGAGGAGTTGTGAACCACTTTCTTCAATTCAGAATTTTAGGCAATCTTTTAGATATGCTAGGTCCAGACCATTAAATGCCTTGAAGATTGAGTGCCTGGAACCTGACTCAGTATTCTATGGGAAGCCAGTGTAGACAGCCGAGTAAAGATAGGATATTCATTCTACTTGACCTCTCTGTAATTTTTGATGCAGTTCACTATAAAATGTGGTTAACCCAACAGACCTAAAGAAGACAATGCAGCACCGCAATGTAGACAATGTTACCTCTCTTTACATCCCTCCCCTGGCTCCCCCTCCTCTAGCATATCAAACAAACAGCACATTTGTACTTTCAATCCCCTTCACAATCAATCCTACCCTGTCCTTCATTTGCTATCAATGCTCACCTCCAATTGGCCCATGATGCCAGCCTCCATAACTCACTTGTTAAGTTTTCATAAAAGCACCTTTGTGCTTTCTCGCATAACTCCCCCTCGTGCTTGGGAAGAGCTCACCATAAACATTCAAAAAGCTACCCCATTATCCTCCTTCAAATCCCTCCTCAGAACTCTCCCTTGCTGTGATGCCTACAAAAAAACAAAACAAAAAACGAACAACCTTTGACTACAGGGTGCTTGTGTGCTGTAACTATAGCTTATGACCAATATTGTCTCATAAGAACATAAGAATGGCCATACTGGGTCAGACCAAAGGTCCATCCAGCCCACTAACCTGTCTACCGACAGCGACCAATGCCAGGTGTTCCAGAGGGAGTGAAACTAACAGGTAATGATCAAGTGATCTCTCTCCTGCCATCCATCCCCACCCTCTGACAAACACTGTCTCCTTGTACTCCATCTGTCTGCATTCATATGTTGTCTCTTGTCTTGTATTTAGACTGTAAGCTCCTTGGGCCAAGGATTGTCTTTTTGTACTGTGTTTGTACAGCACCTAGCACAATGGGGTCCTCGTCCATGACTCAGGCTCATAGGCACTACAGTGATAAATGTCAATAATAATCATCATTCCTCTCTAAAGGCACGTAGCGTAGCAATCAGCAACTGTTTCTCTTCCATAATCATCTTGCCTAAAGAGTCTTCCTAGGAACAGCCCTCCTTCAATATGTATGTGAGATCACATCAATGTCTAGTGAGATGCTATAGACTCCACTGCCAACACCACCCAGATTAAATCCAGCTATACATCATCATTTTCCTCAGATGCAACCAATGCTACCAGAAGGATGCCTACACATGCTCCTAAATAAAAGATGACAAACTCAACTCAAGCAAAACCAAAGTAACACTGATCAGAAAAGGGGAACTGCTTTGAAGGAACAACTGAGACATCTTCCCCTTCTCCTGATGCCTGCCCCTGCTTTCTTCACTTCAAAGTGGTGCAAAATCTTGAGTCCTGCTAGACTCTTCACTAGACCTAGATGCCCAGTGGCAAAATAATCCACCTTCATCAAGCTAAGAAATTGGAGCCTTTCCTTCTGGACAAGGATTTGACCACAAAAATCCACAAGTTTATCACTTCCAGAATGATTACTCCTGGGGGAATTCTGCATCGCTGCGTGTGTGCAGAATTCATGTCCCCCATAGATTTCTTTACTTCTCTGCAGAAAAATGACTTCTGATGGGGAAGCAAAGGGAAGCCTCGAGAGCGGTCATGTGCCCCTCCCCAGCAGCACAGGCAGGTCAGTTTGGGCGTCTGGACAAGCCAGTTGAGACATAAATCATCGCCAGGGAGAGGGGCTGGGCAGTCTTGTGTGTGACAGAGAAAGACACACTGTCCCTCTCATGCACACTCGTCATGGAGGGGCAGGGCTTTGGGTTGTTTTTGAGGAGGTAGGCGTGGGGCAGTCTCTGTCCCCTCAGGCAGAGCAGAATGTTAGCAGTCTCCCTGCTTAGTGAATTGTTCTTAGTGAACTGTTCCCGTTGTCTTTGTGAAACCCCCCAGGAGTATAAAACAGGTGTAAAAGTTTCAAGGCTCCTTTACATTGCCAGAATGGGGTAAAGGAGTCGTATTTTAAAGGACAGTATGGCTTATAAATGCTTATGGTACTTCAGTGATTAGAACTGGTCTAAATTTTTGGACTGAAAACATTTCCTATCAAAACATGTTCCATGAACTGTTTGCTACTGACTTTTCTGGAGATAGTCCGTAGCCAATATAAATTATGAGTTTGACTCCCCAGCCCTCACTTGCTCTTCAGTTGCCTATGATGTAACACTGAGCATATGGCTGCATATATTTGTTGACTAATAACTAGAAATAAAGGGTCAAGCCTAGCTACATTACTATTAGACAAAGGAAGTTTGGGGATTTCCTCCAATGCTCTCCATTCCCATTCTCCATCCACTGTATTTTAATTTAAATAAATTACCAAAATAATTGAAACCAGCATGATTATATTATGTTATTTTGACAAGTAAAATATGCAGAATTTTTAATTTTTTGAAGCAGAATTTCCCCAGGAGTAAATTATTAATGCCACTTTGTGGCTACATTTACACTATTGGGGGGGGAATCGATTTCAGATACGCAAATTCAGCTACGGGAATAGCGTAGCTGAATTCGACATAGCTGATCCGACTTACCCTGCTGTGAGAACGGCGGCAAATCGACCGCCGCAGCTCCCCCATCGACGGCGCTTACTCCTACCTGGGCTGGTGGAGTACGCACGTCGATTCAGGGATCGATTATCGCGTCCCAACGAGATGCGATAAATCGATCCCCGGAAGATCTATTTTCTACCGCCGATCCGGATGGGTAGTGAAGACCAGCCCTGTATCTGGGGCTAGAAGTGGAAGTAACAGACTCTCCAACTTGTGCAGAATGTTGCAGCCTCTCTCTTCAGTCAGATTGGCCAATGGTAAGCACATAAACTCTGTGCACCAATCTTTCCACAGTCTTTACAGTCCACCTTCTATTACAAGTTCAAGGCCTTGGTCCCAATCTTCAAAGTAGTCAGTGGGCCAGGAGGACCAGCTACATCAGAGATCTCATCTCCATATATGTACCAACAAGACAGCTGTGCTCTTTTGAGACAGTGCATCTGACAAAGCCTAAAATGAAGTATGAGAGAACTGGAGATAAAGCATTTTTGGCTCAGTAACAAGCTTTGAGAGGAGCTAGGAATATAGCACTGGAAGGGACCTCCCTCCCAGGTCACGGAATCTAGTCCTCTGCTATCACAGGCAACCCCATCATATACTCCCATTCATAAATTTATCAAGCTCCATCTTAAAACTAGTTAGGCTGTTTGCCCCCATTACTCCTATTGGGAGGCTGTTCCAGAACCTCACTCCTCTGATGGTTAGAAACCTTATTCTACTTTCCAAACTAAATTTATTCATGGCCAGTTTATACCTGTATGTCCTTGCTCCATCATTGTCCCTTAGCTTAAAAGGCTCTTCTCCTACCTTATGTCTCCCCGGATATATTTAAACAGAACAGTCATATCCCCACTCAGCCTTCATTTTGCTACATTAAATAAGCCAAGTTTTTTTAATCTCCTCTCATAAGATTCCTCTGAAACTGAGACCAATCCAGAGTCTGATAAAGCCTTCCTAAAATAACTGGAACAGTTTCCATTGAGAGCCTCCTATGATGAACAGAGGAAGAGCAGATGACTACATGAAGACACATAGGACATCACTTCACAGATCTAATTTACCTGAGAAGCACTTAGATATCACAACAACGAAAGCTACAAGGAAAACCTTCAATAAGCAAAGTGAGTGTCAGGCAAGTCTATTTACTGAGCCCTGACAGTATGCACACAATAGAAGAGACAGTCCCTGCCCTGAGAAAGTTACTAATAGCCTATTTAACTGGAATGCCTTCCCAGGAACAAGGAATGTCTTCTGTGATATATGCAGAAGAGTGTATGACATGTATAATTAACAGCCTGTTCCTGGCTTTTAACTTATGCCCTACCATGACAACTACCTATGCTGAACTCCCATAGTGAATGTCCTGTACCTGGCACTGAGCAGGCAGCAGGAGCGGCCTCTGCCCTATCCCAGCGCAGACCGAGTCCTCTCACGAGACTGCAACATGAGTAGTAACGTCCTGCCTCCCGTTAACTGGGAAATTCACGCAGAGAAACACGGACAATAGTAAATCCAGTCCACTTAAGATAGACATTAAGCCACGTCAGGTACGCTGCGGCCCCCGGGCCCCGCTGGCTTTTACCACCGTTTCCTTACATATTTTTCCTTGTTGGTGTGGAAGGTGCGAGGCGGACCGCGCAGCGCGCTGTCAGACTGGCCCGACGGGGACCGCGGCCCTCGACCCCCGTTCAGTGCCAGGGGACACCTGTAACAGCAGCCCCGGCCTCTGCTCACGGGGCCCGGCCGGAGTCAGTGCCTGTCACCGCCGTACCGGCCCGAGGCGGGGGGACTAAACGCCGCTGATGGCCGGGCCTGGAGCCTGGCGGTCAGGGAGAGGGGAGCCATGGCGGGGTCACTACACAGCGCGCCGGGGCCGCCCCTCCGGACCAGAGAGCCAGGCGCGGCGACGCCGCCGGGACTGGGACCGGGCACCACACACGGGGCGGGGGCTGCTCGGACCTAGAGCCGCAGGGGGCGGCGCTGCCCGGTCTCTGTGCAGAGCGGGGTTACCGGAGCCAACTCCCCCTTACCGCGGGGCCCGGGCAGGTGGGCGCAAAGGCTGGGGCGTGTCTCCTCCTTAGGGCGCAGCGGCTCCGCCTCCGGCCCATCTAACTCCGCAGCCACCGCTGCCGCGCAACAGTGAACCGCAGCGGCTTCCTCTTCCTGTCACGTGACTGGGGCGGCCCAGAAACACCGCAGTCAACTGCGGGGACGCTCGCTAGACAGAGCGACCCCTCTCGGCGGGCGGGAGCAACAGCCCGGTCACGACTGTCCTCGCAGCGCTCGGCAAGGGAATGGGGAGGGCGATGGGGCGAGCCAATAGGAGCCCAGGCAGGCGGCAGAGGGCGTGGCTCCTGTTGGGTCACCTGGTCAGAGAGTGGAGTGAAGGGGGAGGGGAGGCACAGCTGATCTGGGACTGTGGGAGGTAGCGTGGGGCAGGGGGTGAAGTCCTGAGTGGGGAGGAGGAACTAAACTGGGGCAACAGGGTCATTTGTCCTGAGCCAGGCCCCAGTCAGCAGCACCATTGCTTTTTACAGTATTTACATTTTAAAAATTAACTTTCTAGTCCCTTTGTTGACTAGAAGTCCTTTGGCAGGTGATACTGGAGTGCCTGCCATCTCCTGAGCCTGCAGGCAGCCTGACAACACCATCACCCTAAGAAGGGAGAACTGCCCCCTTCATCTCACTGGCGGGTTAACTCTGAGTCAAAACGGCAAGTGAAATATTATTAACAAAAGTAATTTTCCCTCTGTTGATATTCACCCCTTCTTGTCAACTGTTGAGAATAGGCCACTTCCACTTCAATTGAATTGGCCTCGTTAGCACTGACCCCCCACTTGGTAAGGCAACTCCCATCTTTTCATATGCTGTAATATATATATACTGCTTACTGTGTTTTTCACTCCATGCATCTGATGAAGTGGGTTTTAGCCCACAAAAGCTAACCCGTCGTTATTAACCTTGTTCTTTATGCAACACTATCAGTGTACTAGCTGCTTTGCCTGCAAATATGGAGATAATCTCTGCCCCAAAGAGTTTTCAACCAAACAGACAAAATAGCAGTGAGGGATGTAATGTAGGATGCAACAAAAGCAAAGTTGATTGCATATTGAAGTGTATAATGTTTGTTTGTGCATCATCAGCTGGCTTCATGACGGAGACAGCTAAGAAAGGTTATGCTGGTCACTTAAGTAAAACATCCAGCTAAGCTGGTATTGTAAGTGAAATTTGGGAGTACGACAGGGCTTGGGTATCACTTCTCTCTCTCTCGATGAAGCTTTCCTCAGAAGCAAGGTAAAAGTTTGAACAACTAAACTTAAATACAATTGTTAAATGATGAAATGTAAAACTAAACACAGAGTGGTTAAAAACAGCAGTATCTGATCAACTCTGGATCCTTTTCTACTGCTCTACAGCCACTGACCTTTTGGCACAGTTTTAAGTGCAGGATGTACTCTTCTTTTAAAATTAATTAGCCTGTGCTGTTATAAACTAGTGTTAAGTAAGTTGCATGTGAAAAACATATTGCACAACTTCTCTGTAGAGTTGATCTGAAAATTGGGTTAATACAATCCTTATAATGTACAGAATGACATAGGTTTTTAACTTGAAAATTGCCATGAAACACAAAGTAAATAGTGCACTTCTATCACCTTTCACATAAGGATCTCAAATCACTTTACAGCCCCACAACCCCAGTTTCAGCTAGGCAAGGAGCACAAGGTTCACATTACACATAACGGAAAAGCAGATTATCACATGGGGTTGAAAGCAGAAGTTATTTATCAGTACTTTGCAACTCTACACAACAGTTTAGGATAGGAAGTGAAGAAGAAGTCCATATCCCATTAAAACTGCAAGGGAATTACCTGATTTGGAATTTGTTCAGTACTTCAAAATTAAAACCCCTTCATTTGCAAAGAATACCATAGAAACTTTAATAACCATATGTGTTCAGGACTTTGGCTTTACGTCTAATCAAAAAGCATCTTCAGCAGCTCAGTGTACTCTAGCACCAGTACTAATTCAGGGGGAAATGTGACACAGAATCACTAACACCTGCAACATATGGGATTCGGATTTTGACCTTTCAAAGACAGACTCAACTCAAGCATGTATAGCTAATTAGATCTGATGGGATTACAGTGCTACAATGAGAAATGATGTCCAAATTAGGGATTTAAATAACATTTAAAAACAGTAACCGTGTAATGATTAAATGTTTTCCAGGGAAACTAGGGGTGTAGAGGGGTGTTATGTTTTAGGCGGGGCTCTGCTGCTGCCACTGCACCCAGGGATCCCCGCTGCTGCTGCTGCATCTGGGGCTCTGCTGCTGCCCAGCATACCAATGTGCCCAGGGTCCCGGCAGCTGGGATGGACCCCGGCCACGGGGCTGGCAGCCCAGAGGGACCACGGGTGCGCCGGGATGCTGGGCGGCAGCAGGGTGGCAGCCGGGACCCCAGCCACGGGGCTGGCAGCCAGGACAGACCCTGGCAGCCGGGGCCCCAGCCAGGATGGACCCCAGGTGCACTGGGATGCTGGGCGGCAGCAGGGAAGCAGCTGGGACCTCAGGCATGGGGCCGGCAGCCCAGAGGAACCCCGGGCAAGCGGGACAGCAGCCAGGACCCTGGGCGGAGTTTAACCGTTAACTGAAACTGATAAGCATCAAGCTTATCGGTAAACTGGTTACACCCTTACATCTGTAGTCCAAATTCTGCCTCAGACTTTTGTATGCAACTCCCATCACCTTTGATGAGGTGATTGCAATTTGGTCTGTACGGTGAGTGACCGTCTCTTTGTGGTCAATAAACCTCATTCATATTTAGCATTGGTTGCATAAATTCTCATAGAATCATAGAAATAAAGGGCTGGAAGAGACCTTGAGAGGTCATCAAATCCAGCCCCCTGTGCTGAGGGACGGCCACGTAAACCTAGAATATCCCTGACGGGTGTTTGTCCAGCCTGTTCTTAAAAACCTCCAGTGACAGGGGATTCCACAACCTCCCTTGGAAGCTTAATCCAGAGTTTAACTACCCTGAGAGTGAGAGTTAGAAAGTTTTTCCTTATATCTAACTCGAGTCTCCCTTGCTGCAGATTAAAACCATTATTTCTTGTCCTACCTCCAGTGGACATAGAATCATATTCTCACAGCTCTGCAAGTCTTTCATTCATTATTAGCGGTTAGCTAATAAGCGATGGTCACATAAATACCACCCTATACCGGAAACCTACTGACCGCTACACTTACCTACATGCCTCCAGCTTCCATCCAGGACATACCACACGATCCATTGTCTACAGCCAAGCTCTAAGATATAACTGAATTTGCTCCAATCCCTCAGATAGAGACAAGTACCTACAAGATCTCTATCAAGCATTCTTAAAACTACAGTACCCACCTGCTGAAGTGAAAAAACAGATTGACAGAGCCAGACAAGTACCCAGAAGTCACCTCCTACAAGACAGGCCCTACAAAGAAAATAACAGAACACCACTAGCTGTCACCTTCAGCCCCCAACTAAAACCTCTCCAGCGCATCATCAGAGATCTACAACCTATCCTGAAAGATGATCCTTTACTCTCACAGATCTTGGGAGACAGACCTGTCCTCGCTTACAGACAACCCCCCAACCTAAAGCAAATACTCACCAGCAACCACACATCACTGAACAAAACCACTGACCCAGGAACCTATCCTTGTAACAAAGCCCGATGCCAACTCTGTCCACATATCTATTCAAGTGACATCATCATAGGACCTAATCACATCAGCCATACCATCAGGGGCTCGTTCACCTGCACATCTACCAATGTGATATATGCCATCATGTGCCAACAATGCCCCTCTGCCATGTACATTGGCCAAACCGGACAGTCTCTACGCAAAAGAATTAATGGACACAAATCTGACATCAGGAATCATAATACTCAAAAACCAGTGGGAGAACACTTTAACCTGTCTGGTCATTCAATGACAGACCTGCGGGTGGCTGTATTACAACAGAAAAACTTCAAAAACAGACTTCAACGAGAGACTGCTGAGCTGGAATTGATATGCAAACTAGACACAATCAACTCAGGATTGAATAAGGACTGGGAATGGCTGAGCCATTACAAACATTGAATCTATCTCCCCTTGTAAGTATTCTCACACTTCTTAACAAACTGTCTGTACTGGGCTATCTTGATTATCACTTCAAAAGTTTCTTTTTTCTTACTTAATTGGCCTCTCAGAGTTGGTAAGACAACTCCCACCTGTTTATGCTCTCTGTATGTGTGTATATATATCTCCTCATTATTTATTCCACTCTGTATGCATCCGAAGAAGTGGGCTGTAGTCCACGAAAGCTTGTGCTCTAATAAATTTGTTAGTCTCTACGGTGCCCCAAGTACTCCTGTTCTTTTTGCGGATACAGACTAACACGGCTGTTACTCTGAAACCTAGCGATATATGATGAGACTATGACCCATAAACATTTTGTGCTAAGCTTTGATAAGTACCTTGAGACTTATGATGGTCTAATTGTCAATACATGTGGACTTTAACTTAAAAATCCACATTGTAAAACTACAACCTCATCATTCGTATACTGGTTTGTTAATTGACTGAAACAATTGAAGCAGTATCAAGGGATATGCTTCTAGGTGGATATATCTTGCGTTTGTAACTCATAAAACAATATACTGTGTACATCTTCTATAATGTATCATTCATGAGGGGCAAGGTTAAAAGAAAATTTACAATCTGATAATTTCTCACTCTAACCACAAAATATAACTGTCTCTGGTAGGATCTATAACAGACTGGACAAAGTGCTTGTTAAAGATTGCATAGAATTTGCATGCAGCTTCAGCAGTATATTACTCAAATAATCATTTTTTAAAATTCCCAGTTTTTCTAACTTCAGACTCTTAATTCTATTGCCACAAAAACAAAACAACAGCACTTTTAAGGCATGCACAACACTTTTACCTCTCTACCCATGCTCTCATTCTGTAGGTGGACTGAGGGACCCTTACATCTTGCTATACCAATTTTAACTCTGCCCCTTGGGACGTTATGTTCTTTAATGGCACAGTACAACCTTCAGTTAATGTTGGGAGAAGATACGAGGAGGTCTTTAATTTATTTTGTGAAAATGTATAGAGGTGGAGTATCCAGATGACAGGAAGAAGAGTAGTAAGGGGAGAGCTCTGGGCCATACTGGGAGGGTAAGTGGGATGACATAAATCTAATCTCATGTGCAACGGGAACAAGGACCTGAAATAAGATTGGTGAGGGCAACTTGGACTCTTCCATTGTCCGATTCACTTCAAATGTGGTAGAAATATTCTACCTCAGTCCAAGACATGCACTATCAGATTTTAGCCTATTATTCCTTTATGGATATTAGAGTGGAGAATGGCAATATCGGGCTTACCATGGAAACTCAGTGGCAACCTGAACTATGGAATAGCTGGTGCAACCCCATATTAGTTTCATTTCAAAAACAAAGACAGTTTAGTTACCAGAGAGCAAAAAATACAAACATTTTGAACATGAAAGGAATATCTCACCTAATTGTTTTTCTGTCTTTAAGTTAAATGCTAACTTAGTTCCCTCAAAATTTCTAGGAAAATCCTTCTTCTACTGACTCGATGAAAATTTTAATCTGAAAAACATTTTATATAAAAAATAAGGAGTTGAAATTATAACCTCTGCTATAATTTTTCCTGCACAAACTGTAGAATCACTAGCATCATGCTATAACATGTTTGAAAAGTTAATGGGAAGAGAGAGAATTAAAACTTTAAATACATTGGTTAATGCATTTATTTTCAATGTCTTATCTAACTGACATTATCCTGCACTGCCATTATTGAACAATAAACACACCAGGAGAATGGGTGGGAATTATTCCATGTTCATGGGTCAGATTGCACTCTCTCTGGAGGGGAATCCTGAGGAGTCCAATCCTCAAGGAGAATCCACATTTGGTCTTCTGTGTGGCTAGCCAAAGGTGAAAAGGGGACTTTGTTAGGCAATGCCACAGCATGAGCTGTAGCATCCTTTTCACACACCGAAGCTGAGGAGAGGATTTTGTCCAAAGGGAATGAATTCTGTTGATTTACATAATGGTGAAGTTACTTTGGCAATTCCAATGCCAGTCTGAAATCATTATGATTTTCATTGTGTTGACATGTCGTACTTTGACCACTCTATCTGTAGTGTTTCAGGAATACAGAGACCACCTCCTCTCCCATTTGCAATCTCATAAGATCCCTGTTATAGCTAGAGCAGTTTCTTATGTGGAGGGATGCTGCTTGAGTGTATGGGATGCAAAGAGGTACTGAAAATAGACAATACATTAGCACTTTGTATGCTGGTATTTTCAGTGTGTAATTAAAGAGATAAATTAACTGAGGTTTTAAGACCCTAAATTTGACCTATATGACCATAAAGTCAGATGGGAAAAGTCTTCTCGATTTTAAATATGTAGTTTTGTTTGCTTGCCTTTTATAGGTGCCACTCCATCACTTGGTCATGAAAGGAAAAACACAATAGCCTCTAATTATATTAGACCTACCAAAATAAGTTGCATCCATGTTACTGGGAGCAGAATTTGGCCCAGTAATTTGGATGGTCTTTGCTGGCTTAACAGCACTCAAATCTATTCTGGTACACCACATTATTTTTGTATTTAAATTCCTGGGTTTTGTTCAATGAAAATAATACAGGCAGGCACGCACAGAATGGAAATCAATATTTGCTGAATGGAAAAGTACTAAATTGGTAGTGGGAAATGTTGTTTCTAGTCCCTAAAGTGTATTATAAACTGTGTCAAATTTAAAACAAACACTTGGAGCCCCATCCTGTTTTCACAGCAATCAGTGGCAAAACTTTAACGTGACAGTGTCCCTTAAGATAACCCTTTTTAAAATATAGTAAGAAGATTCTTACATGGTGTAAATTAGCATAGCGCAACTGACTTCAATGGAACTAAACCAATTTATATCATTTGAAGATCTGGCCCAATATAAGCTTCTTGTTGATATTTAAAGTTTGTATGTGTTAAGGTGGATAGGAAATCTATGATTAATGCATGGAGAGAGGAGAGATAACATATGATATATATGAATGTTACGTGGGCATTCCCATGTAGTCTCAGTTCTAATATTAGTTTAAACATTAAAAAAGAACATTTCTCATGACAAAAAATAAATTTAAAAAAATACATTTTGTGGCAGAATCTTTTCTTCCTCTTTACCTCCCATGCATCTGAGTGATTCTCTCTTTCCCGCTGTCTCTTGTTTTACATATTCCTGCTACTGTGGAATTCTTATATTTTCCTCTAAAGCAGCTGGTACTAGTGTCAGAGATGGACATGATGGATCTTGGGTATGGCAATTCCTATGTTCAAAGGTTTGTCCAGATATGATCCAAGGCACTAACTCTCTTCTCATTTTGGGAAGCAGTGTTTTTCTCCTTTAAACTCCTTTCTATCCTCTCTCACCACTAAAAGCCTTTTATAAGAATGATATAAATGCATTTCTGTAGATCAGTGACTCTGAGAGATTCCTACTGCAAGTGTCTGTCACTGCTGTCTCTCTGCCTATTAGATTTTGGAATCGTCTCACCAGGAATTAGTGGAAGCCCCAGCTGTCACCTTTTAAACTACATTGTATGTCTAAAGCACCAGAAAATGTACTCTAGGGAACAGTTCTGCATTAGTAGAAAAGTGGACTAGATGATCTGTCAGGTCTTTTCCATTTATAATTTATCTGATTCTGTATCTCAATGGCATAATTGTGTTCTACTAACCAGAGAGTGATAGTCTCCTACATCTCAGAACACAGAGTTTTCACAGTGCCACCATATCAGCCTGACAATACAGAGTGTCCTGTTATTTGGGGCCTCACCTAAGCCCAATGAAATAAATAGGAGTCTTTCCACTGATTTAAGTGAGCCTTAGATCAGGCCCCCATGCATTTTTTATCATTGTTAATTTTGAAGGAATTTAAATGGAAAATTCTCATTTGTCTCACCTTTCCTCCTTTTTGATCTGATCATATACTTAGGGATGGATTATACTCTCATGAAACAAATTACATGTCAAATGGGTTTTAATTGCATTATTTCACATCCAATACAAGCTTATTTAGTCAGAGATAGATATAACCGTACAGTGGTTGAAAGATATGAACAGTTCATCCCAGTGCATTAAATATCTTTGAGCATTATATACAAATTTAGCTAGAGTTACATCTAATCCGTTTCCAGCACAATGCAGAAAATCATTGGTGAGAAATTCAGCTACCTGTACGTATCTTCAAAAGGAATGTCCTATGGTATTTATTATTAAGTATTTAATCCTTTTTGATTGACTACAGTCTTAATGATGGAAATTTGCCCACCCAGACAACATGTCCTTCTGCTTATAAAGTACAGAGTTGGTGAGTATTCTAGAAAATATTATGAACTATAGAATAACAGACAGTCCAAAAAAGACTTGACTTAAATCAGATGTAACAACTGCCTTAGTTATTGGCTATTAGAGAGGGTTTTGTCCAGCTTGGGTGGTGGGCAAATTAGCTCATAAATGTATGAGATATACAATACTTTGTTTAGATTATCCCAATGTCATGTAGATGCTGAAAGTATCAACATAGTTTTATAAATTGTATTTATAAATACAGTGCTCCTTCTCTATAAAGCTGCATACAGCTAGATAGCTAATATAAAGAGAAAGCTTGTAATGGATTTCAGTGGATCACATATGATCTAGAATCAGATTGACTTAGAGAACTTTCAAGGGTAGCCTTATAATGAAGATTCATGTTAAAAGGACCCTTGTATATAACATACATCTTAGACCCTAGAATTAACTATGTACTTAGCGTATAGTCAAAGGGCAGGACTTCATATCAGTTAGGAAGGTGGGAAGCATTTAAAAAAGTAAAGTCAAAAGCTGTACATTTTATACAATCTGTTATAAATAATTATTATTTTATTTGATTTTGTTCCACTTGAATTAAAAATGCACATATATAGATTCCTTCAGTCCAGGGATCTCAAAGTGCTTAAAGATATTAATGAAGTAAGCCTCACAACATCCCTGTATTACTATCTCCATTTTACAGATAGGGTATACTGAAGCTCAGAGAAGATAATTGACTTGTCACAAACCAAGTTAATGTCAGAACTGGGTATTAGAACCAAGATCTTAGCTCCCAGTTCTGTGCTTTAACTTCAGAGTCATGCTTCCTCTCTTTTAGGGGTCATTCATGGGCCCTCATGTGCACCCGTGCAGAAGAGTAAGGGAGTGTAAGGAGCCTCCTTATGCCTTCCATGAGCTACCTCCATCACCAAAGCCTTCACAGGCAGAAGACAAGAGAGGCCACTGTCAGGCAGCTACTCCCCATCCCACAGAGTTTATGGGGACTGAGTAGGGAAGACTGGGAATTGACTTCATCCCCACCAGTGCACTGGCTCATGCACCAGATTCATCACAGAAAGAGAAATAATTTGAGCTAACAACAGACTAACCAAGTTTCCTGTCACATTAAAGAAAATCCCATTTATAACCAAAAAACTCCTGACTCATGATTTAATAATGTTATCTCCTGCAGTGCAGGCGAAGAAGCTTGGGGCAGGTGATCCAGCAGGGCCAGGGCTGAGATGGAGTGGGGTGAGGCATCACAGGAGGAGAACCCCAGTGGCTCACTGGGGCAAGAGCTTCAGCTGTCACTGGAATGGAAGGCAATGGGTGCTGCCATCTTGTATCACACTGCTCAGCATTGAGCAGGTCCATTTGCTCTTGGCACATGAAACTAGAATGATGCTGAGTTGCTACTGCATGAGGCAGGAGTGGAGAGTGTGGCCTAGTGGAGGGAGTCTCTGTGCATGTGTGAAAGACTTGGGCTGGGCAGGGACACCTTGAGAGGAGAGTAGCTGAGGAGAGCAGGACATGCAAGGGAGGAAGGAGGAGTGGAGGTACCTGATGCCTTCCCCTGCAGGGGGCTCATTGCTGGGTCTTATGGGTGGCAGGTTGAGCTGGATGCAGAGGGACATCGATGGGCTGGGATCTCAGTTCATTGGGACACTGAAATATGGTCATTTTTGGTTAAATCTCATAACTGGAATATTGGTACAGGGGGGTATGGCTTGTCTAGGAAGGAACAGCAGGGGGAAAAAAGGATATAGATGTAGCATTACAGATCAAAAATATATACGCTTGTTCTGAGGTTCAGAAGGAGGTGAGAGGCAGACCAGTTAAAAGTCTTTGGGTAAAAGGAGAAAAAATAGGGGTGACCTCATGTTAGGGGTCTACCACAGGCCATCAAATCAGAGAAAGGAGGCAGATGAGGCATTTCTAGAACAAATAACAGAAATATCCACAACAAGAGCAGTAGTAATGGGGGATTTGAACTATCCAGACATCTGTTGGAAAAGTAATAAAGCTAAACACAAAAGCTAAATTTCCAATAAGTTCTTGGAATACATTGGGGACAAGTTTTTGTTCCAGAAAGTGGAGGAAGCCAGGGGGACAGCCATTTTAGTCTCGATTCTTACCAGGAGGAATTGGTTGCGAATCTGAAGTTGAAAGCAATTTGGGGTGAAATTGGTTATGAAATGATAGACTGCATGATTCTGAGAAAAAGAAGGAGTGAGAGCAACAGAATAAGGACAAAGGGCAACAAAAAAGCAGACTTTAACAAACTCAGAGAACTAGTAGGTAAGTTCCAGGGGAAGAAAATGTAAGGGAAAAAGGAGTTCAGGAGAACTGGCAGTTTTTCAAGGAGACAATATTAAACACACAACTACCAACTATTCTGATGTGAAGGAAAGATAGGAAGAATAGTAAGAAGCCAATAAAGCTCCATCAGGAGCTCTTTAATGACCTGAAAATCAAAAAGGAATTGTACAAAAAGTGGCAACATGGACTAATTTTTTATTTCAGAAGGTGGAGAAAGCTACTACGGTAGAGGCTGTTCTAGATTTCATTTTGACCAATAGGGAGGAATTGGTTGGGAATTTGAAAGTGGAAGGCATCTTAGGTGAAAGTGATCATGAAATGGTAGAGTTAATGATTATAAGCATTGGCGGATTAGCAACCAGAGGTCCCGACGAACTGGGCTGCCCCCGCACCCCAACCCACTCTGCCCATGACCCGGCTCCCCAGCTGGAGCATCGGGCAGGCAGAGCAGGGCAAGCCCAGTGTCCCGACCCCATTTACCCGGCAGGAGCACCGGAAGGAGAGGGGAAGGGGGGACTGCAGGTGGAAGGGGTGTAGGAGGGTGCTCTGGGCTGGGACCGAGGAGTTCGGAGGGCAGGAGGGGAATCAGGGTTGGGGCAGGGGGTTGGGGCATGGGGAGAGGCTCAGGGGTGCAGGCTCCGAGCAGCACTTACCTCAAGCGCTCCCGGAAGCAGCAGCATATCCCTTCTCCGGCTCCTATGCAGAGGTGCAGCCCTGTCCGCAGGCACCACCCCTGCAGCTCCCATTGGAACACCAGAGAGGGCCACTGGGGTGGGGCCATTGGAGTGCATAGGAGCCAGAGGCAGGCCATTGCACTGCTTCTGGGAGCCATGTGGAGCAGCCCCCAACCCTGTGCCCCAGCTGGAGCGCCGGAGTAGGGCAAGCCCTAAATCCTGCTCCCCAGTGGGAGCTCGAGGGCTGGCTTAAAATGGCTCGCGGGCGTAATTTGCCCAGCCCTGCACTAGCCATCTTTTACATATATCCGCATCCGCAAGCCGTCTCACAAGGACTAGCAACGGGGGGGAGGGAAGGGAAGGAGTGGGCAGCAGGGCTTTGCAGGGAAGAGGCAGCGCAAAGGAGATGCTGGAGGGAAGGGGCTTCACATCACATGCTGCTCCCAGGGGCTCGCAAGCGACGGCACACAGCAGCAGCAGCGCATGTTGCATCACAGTGGGGCGGAGGGGTGGAGCACTGGGGCACCGTCCGCTCCAATTCCCATGGCCGGGGGTGGGCCCTGCTGCCCAGGAGCCATCGGGCCAGGCCCAGGATTGGGAGCGCAGTCAGTGCTGCCAGGCCGTGCCCTGATGGGGACTCTGGTGCTGCCCGAGAGGCCTGAGCTGTTGGATAGGAAGCAGCATGACGAGCGGGTGCTTGACAGCCCCGACTCCAACCTGCCGTCCAGCCCTAGCCACTGGCTGCTGCCGCCAGCCCCGAGCGTGCTGCACCCTCCAGGCTGCCCGAGCTGGAAGCTGGTGCGTAGAGCCCTGCGTGGTTGTATCCACATCCAATCCACTATCCGCAAAAATGGTCAATGGATATGAAGCAGATATCCACGGATTTGCAGGGCTCTACTTATGAAATTAATTGTCAGATACTTAAGGAACTAGCTGAAGCAATCTTGGAACTGATAGCAATTATCTTAGAGAATTCATGGAGAATGGGTGAGGTCCTAGAGGGCTGGAGAAGAGCAACATAGTACATATCTTTAAAAAGAAGAACAAAGAAGACCTGGGAAATTATAGTGCAGTCAGCCTAACTTCAATACCTAGAAAGATACTGGAACAAATGATTGAAGAATCAGTTTGTAAGCACGTAGTGGATAGTAAGATTACAAGGAATAACCAGCATGGATTTGTCAAGAACAAAACATGCCAAAAAAAACTAATTTCCTTTTTTGAAAGGTTCACTGGTCTAGTGGTTCGGTGGGAAGCAGTACCAATAGCCGTGATATATCTTGATTTTTAGTAGGGCTTTTAACGCAAACCCACATGACAGTTTCATAAGAAAACTAGGGAAATGAAGTCTAGATGAAATTGCTATTACGTGGGTGCAAAAATGGTTGAAAGAGTAGTTATCATTGGTTTTCTGTCAAACGGGGGGGGGGGGGGAGGATATATTGTGGGGCCCTGCAGAGGTCAGTCCTGGGTCTGGTACTATTCAATATTTTCATTAATAACTTGGAGAATGGCATGGAGAATATGATTATAAAATGTGTGGATGACATCAAGCTGTGAGGGGTTGCTAGCTCTCTGGAAGACAGGATTAGAATTCAAAACAACTATGACAAATTGTAGAATTGGCCTGAAATCAACAAGATGCAATTCAATAAAGACAAGTGCAAAATACTACACTTAGGCAGGAAAAAAATCAGATGCACAACTACAAAATACGAACTAAATATGATAGTACTGCTGAAAAGGATCTGGGGTTAAAATGGATCACAAATTGAATATGAATCAACATTTTAGGAAAGATGTAGACAAATTGGAGAGTGTCTCAAAGAGAGCTACAAAAATAATAAAGGTTTAGTAAACCTGACCGATGCGGAAAGTTTGAACAAAAGGCATGTTTAGTCTTGAAAAAAGAAGACTGAGTTGGGGGGAACCTGATAGTCTTCAAATATGTTAAGGGCTGTTATTAAGAGGACAATGATCAATTGTTCTTCACGTTCAGCTAAGGTAGAGCAAGAAGCAATGGGCTTAATCTGCTGCAAGAGAGATCTAGGTTAGATATTCAGAAAAACCTTCTAACTACAAGGGTAATTAAAATCTGGAATAGGCTTCTAAGGGAGTTTGGAATCTCCATCACTGAGGTTTTGAAGAAGAGGTTGGACAAACAAGGTTTACTTGGTCCTTCATCAGTACAGGGAACTGGACTTGATGATCTCTTGAGGTTTGGGAGATTCTATAACAGGTTTGGGGTATTTCCTCCATCGTCAAGTCCTTCTTCCCCACTCCAGATTTCAAACCAGAAATTCTCTGGGGGCTCTGATGCTCTCAGAAAAGAGCCAGTTTTCATAGTCCTCCCCATCCAGACCCCAAAAGCTGTGCGCTTTGTAATGAAAGTTTAATATAAAGATTTCCACTCCCCCATATGTTTGCAAAAGCAGCATAAGAGTAATAGTAAAGGATTAAAATAAATTGAAATTAACAACCTTATATATAGATTTAATTTGGTAAAACTTTAGCTCTTAGTTGGTGGGAAGAATCAGTGAATCCAGAGTGTAATTATTTTTACAAAATACAGATTTAATGTAGTAACCATAGTCATATATTAGAGATCCCACCTTATCTATTGGCAATAGTATTTCTAAAGATGTGTTTGATTACTAGAAAAGTATACAGTGGCACTCAGGGGCCTCCCACCCTGGGAGCCAAACCCCCTCTCCAGGGCCTCGCATTTAATTTCTCTGAAATTAATTTGGAAATGCTGGTCAGGAGGGCTAACAAAAAGACGGCTGCAGATTACTTCGCCTGGAACAAAGGGGAAGCAGAAACCCTGTGATTCTGCTCCTGTGGCCTTGCTCCTGGGGCAACACAGCTATGAATTATCCTTTCCTGATGCTGAATTGTAGGGTTACAATCCAGTTCTTAATATTGTGTAGCAGGGTGGTTACCCCGCTCCTGCCTGAGGGGTTTAAAACAGCCCTGGCAGAGGGCTGGGGCAAAGGGGAAAGCTACTGGGCTGATTGGGGAAGTAGCCACAGCTGGGCCATGCCCCAATCAGGCCCCAGCTGGCCTGTATAAGAAGCCTGGGAGCCAAGAGCTCAAGAGTCTCTCTCTGAATACAGAGAGAGAAGGGCCTGGCTGCAGCAAGCTAGAGATAGTGTACCTGAGCGGAGCAGGGCTGGGAGCTCCAGCCTGGATAGCCCCAGGCTGCGGCCTGGTAATAGGCCAAGGGGTACTGGGGATTGCAGAGGGCAGCCCAGGGCTAGGCCAAGGCAGCAGGTCCGAACCCAACCTTGCTGATGATGAGTGGCCTATACTGCAGTCTGCCCCAGAGAGTGGGGGCTACCTGGTGACTGGCAGTGGCCTTCACCTGAGGTGAGGTGGGGTTAGTGGGTGGGGGTTCCCCTGGGAGGGGAGACCTAGCATATGTATGGGTATTGCCAGGGGGCAGCACCCAGAGCAAGGGGCACAGGGGTCCTGGGAGGGACACGGGGGGCCAGTGCAGAGGACAAGGCAGATCACTGGCCTGCAGAGGGTGCTCCAGAGGCTGGTGAGCTAATTCCCTGGATGACCAGCAGGAGGTGCTGCAGAGGTGAGTCCGGACCTCTTACAATTGACTATGAGAGAGATTCCCAAAAGCACTCAATGGGAGCAATTAGGCCAGTGCTGAACTCAATGGTAAAACAACTGACTTCAATGGAAGCAGAGGTAGGCTAATGCTGAACGCTTTTTAAAAAGCAACCCAATTATTTAAATTGTTACATTTAATCAAAGGCATTAATATGCATTTAAGTAACATACTGAAAATATGCTGAGAAATTGTTAGAGCCATTGCAAGCCACAAAACCTCACTCACCCACTCCTGTAATAGACCCATAATTTCTGGCTGAATTACTGAAGTCCTCTTTAAAGATTTAAAGTTACAGAGAATTCAACATTTATTCCAGTAGAAACCTGCAAGTGACCTAGGCCCCATATAGCAGAGAAAGGTGAAAAATCCCCAAGGTCTCTGCCCCCAAATATGATGGTCATTTGGACCCTGAGCATTTCAGCAAGACCCAACCTGGAAAAGAATACTCTGTAGGAACTCAGAGCCTTTCCTATCCAGTGTCACTGTTGCTCCAGAGCTGAAGAAAGTGTGGATGTTAAACTGTGTTCCCAAAACTAGGTTAGCATCAAAGTTGATTCAAAGAAAATGATGTGAACAAAATATATATATTTGTATTCACTTGTGCTCCAAAAAGGGGCAAATAGAAAGAGGCAAAATTAATCAGGAAATATTAACTTTAAATTGTTAAGAGGGTAGCACAAGTGATGGAAGTTAAAAATGAAAAAGTATTTGACACTCTGTAAAAAAAGTATAATAGACACATGCTTCCCCACAGTGACAATGCATCCCATATTTTTCATAGTGATATTATTATGATTGGTTATAGCATAATTATGATGCATTTTATGCAAGATAAATCATGTAAGGTATAATTGGAAAAGTTATGAATTGCTGAATATGATTATCCTATTTTTATGCATATTTCATTTTTATCTGAAGTTATGAATATTGACTATGTATCTGTATTTCAAATGTAGTTACACCTGGATAATGCCCACTAGACAAGATGCTTTCAGTCTAGATAGTGGGTGGGGAAGGGCCTATTCAGGGCAATGGGCCATTAGGAAAGAATAGGCCTTAGGAGAAGCTTATCTCCCACCTGGGGAACCTTCCTGAGAATCCTACAGAGAGCCTCCAAGTAATGGCTGCTATGACTCTCTAGAAGGACATGTGACCAGACCACATGTCTGTGGACTCCATCTTGGGATGTCAATATTTTTCCACAGACTGGTTTGGGAACCAAGCAAGTGCAGCTTGCCCCTTAAGAATCTGCAACCTGCTTGTATCATCTCTTACAGTGAGAATCTGCTAATTCATATCCAATCTACCTAGTATATTTGGCTTAGTTTGTGTTTTTTGTTTATATGCTAGGTAATCTGCTTTGATCTGTTTGCTATCCCTTAAATCTATCTTTTGTAGTTAATAAATTTGTTTTTGCTTTATCTAAACCAGTGAGTTGGAGTGAAGTGTGTGGGAATCTTAGCTCAAGGGGTAAAGGCTATTGCATATTCCTCTCTACATTGAGGGAGGGGGTGAACTTTATGAGCTTACTCTTTATAGTTCCCTGTGCAGTGCAAGAGGGTATAATTTTTGCGTTTATACTCCAGAGGGGGTGCATGCCTGGGGAGTTGCCTTAGCTGTAGCCTTTCCATTGTTGGTTCATTGCAGGGGCTGGACAGAGAGCCTGCATGTAACTGCAGCTGCGTGTGGCACTACCTTTATGAAGGCTGGTGTGTAAGTGTTTGCATGATTGGGATCTTACTGAAAGAAACAGTTCATTATCTATATAAAAATGAGGTTTCTGGTTTTGGTTGATATGTAAAATTAAATAGCAAATACTGCATAGCACTTATCTTTTATATCAGATTTGTTGGAATCTGGCACTGGAAGCCAGCTAGTCACCTTATTGTTATAAAATCCATCTTTATGGCATAGGACACAGGGACAGACACAAAAGGTTGGAAGCATAGAAGCATATCTTCATAAGTACTAAACAGTCCCCATTGTTGGATGACCAGAGTGAATCATCATTTATGTAGGTTATATCGAAGTTCACAATCTTCAAGTCCTTTTTAAGGTACATGTAGTTCAATTTGTTTAACGTTCGAGCAAA
Organism: Chrysemys picta bellii; assembly: GCF_011386835.1. Classification (NCBI taxonomy): domain Eukaryota; kingdom Metazoa; phylum Chordata; order Testudines; family Emydidae; genus Chrysemys; species Chrysemys picta. The sequence goes on from NC_088795.1 coordinate 90,709,837, forward strand.
GGCATATTTAGATGCACAGCTATATGCTTCCCAACTGTAGACCTTCTCAAAGTGCATGTCAAAATATGGATTATCCTAAAAAAAATTGAGAGAATGAAATTACTAGCTTTATAGGCACTGGAACAGCAATATTTATTGTTTTATGCTTAGCCACCTTGTAGTCTTTATCTCACTATAATGGATTCATGAAATATTTCCACAATCCATAGACATTCCTACAGGGGTGGTTCTTTTAAATTTTTACCAAGAATGCCCTAAAACAGTCTGTAATCAGGTATAACTCTCAATGATGTGAGCACGGGTTTCAGGATTTGTCCAAATGAACACACTACAACTTGTGACAATTATAAGACACAATTTTAAAATGTACAGGACTGTAATATTGTCCAAAATGTACTGTATGAAGAGCACTTATCTCCTATTATAAATAAATTCCCCTATCAAATTAAGAGTATTGATTGTCTTCTTTGCCTATATTGCAGATTTCTAGGTTTACTGGCTCCTCTGCTTGCTTAATGCTAACACTGGCTTTAAAATTAAACCTGTTAAATTAAACTTTGTGAATGTCATTAGCTGTAGTTTATTATCAACATTTATCCTAATGTTAATGACTTTATGATTAAATGTTTTTTCATCAGAAATAAGACAGGCCTTGATCATACCCTCCTATGAAAAAAAACCTGTGGGAGGAGGTTCTGGAATAGGAAATCTCTGGGAGGATTCCCTCAGATAGCTCCCTCAATCACTGCATTATGGGAGTGCAGTTCAGTGTAGCCATGCTATGAGCAAGTCCTTCTGGCTGCCATGGCTGTGGGAGCTCTGGGATGTGACGAGAGGAAAGATAAATCAGCCCTAAACTGTTATTTTTTTTGGCCTAAGCTGCATGGAGCCAGGAGGGGCTGGGAGTGGTTGGACATGTCGTCCACCCCCTACCCTAATTCACCCAGATTTACCATAAACACAGAGTGCATAAAGTACTCATAGTATGGGAAGGGAGATGTGACTGACCCTTCCCCCTCATGGGCATGAGCGGAGTGTCATGTTCTTGTACCAGACATGGACGAGCTACACAGCTTGCATATACACTCCAGATGTGTTCATCATAAAATCCTTTCAGGCTTTGCCAGGTATGGCTGAGATTTGTTTAAATAAGGTATTTTACATACACACACACACACACACACACACACCCCTAGTGACTGAACAGTAAAATACAATTTAGCATTCCATTACATCTCCCCCTTTAAGTTCTACATTCCCACCATTTACAATATTTACACTATCACACGCTTTGTTCAGTATGGATCAGTCTGTTAAATATCTCTGAAATGTGTTAAATTTCTAATTACATGATCCAAACACAACAAATCGGTCATCTAGCTAGCTGCAATGACTGTCTCTGGTCAGTTTGGAATCTGAGTGTTCTTCATGTTCTGCATCTGCCATTTGTAGAGTTTGTTCAGCTCATTGTTCTTTCTGAGGAACAAACTGTAGACGTTGACAGTTTTTGTTGAACTCTCCACTGTTGGTCTCAATCACATATGATCGTGGTGCTGAATTATTTCTTTACAGCAGCTGGAGTTGTCCATCCCTTTTCTCCATCTAATTTGACAAAAACATGGTCGCCAGGTGGTAGATCTGGCAGTTCTCTAACCAAGTGATATGTTGTAAAAGTGTTCATAAGCTTTTTTTTTTTTTTTTAGCCTTTTTATCCTATTGGGCTACTTCATGTCTGGTCATGTTGGAGATAGAACTACTGTTCAAGTTTTGGAAAAGAACCTGAGTTGTCTTCCCATCAGGAGTTTTGCTGGACTGTATCCAGTAGCTGCTGTTGGCATTGCTCTGTTACTCAGAAGAACAAGGAATGGATCTTCCTGCTGTAGGATTTTCTTGGCTGTGTGTACAGCTTTCTTAGCATCTCCTTTTGCTTGTGGGCAATGTGGGATGCTAATAATATGATCAAAATCATATTTCATTCAGAATGACTTACATTCTGCTGCAGTGAATTGTAGTCTGTTGTCTGTCATTAGTTTTTCTAGAATACAGAAGTGATCAAAAGATAATTTTCAATTTCTCAGTAACACTATGACATGTTATTTCTTTCAAGTGCATTATTTCTATATACCTGGAAAAACAATCCACTCCAAACAGATTTTGATGTCCTCTGACTTTGCATAAATCTGCATCTAGTCTCTTCCAAAGAGACTCTTCGGTAGGTATGTTTTATATACTGTATGGTTCAGCATTGTCGTCTTTGTGGATTTGTACTGGATCTCATTTCAAAAGTCCCCTATTATCATATCCGTCATCAATTTCTTTCACTAGCCCATAAGGGCTGCCATATTGCAGCTGAGAAGGTTGTTGGTCTTTGATCCTAGGCACTCTGAACAATTGGAAAAAGGCAACCAGAGTGCCCATCTTTAAAAAAAGGGAAGAAGGAGAATCTGGGGAACTACAGACTGGTCAGCCTCACCTCAATCCCTGGAAAAATCATGGAGCAGGTCCTCAAGGAATCCTTTTTGAAGCACTTGGAGGAGAGGAAGGTGATCAGGAACAGTCAACATGGATTCCCCAAGGGCAAGTCATGCCTGACCACCTGATTGCCTTCTGTGATGAGATAACTGGCTCTGTGGATATGGGGAAAGCGATGGACATCATATACCTTGACTTTAGCAAAGCTTTTGATATGGTCTCTCACAGTATTCTTGCCAGTAAGTTAAAGGATGGATTGGATGAATGGACTATAAGGTGGACAGAAAGCTGGCTAGATCGTCTGGCTCAACAGGTAGTGCTCAACGGCTCAATGTCTAGTTGGCAGCCGGTACCAAGCAGAGTGCCCCAGGGGTCAGTCTGGGGCTGGTTTTGTTCAACATCTTCATTAATCATCTGGATGATGGGATGGATTGCACCCTTTGCAAGTTCGCAGATGACACTAAGCTGCGGGGAGAGGTAGATACGCTGGAGGATACGGATAGGGTCCAGAGTGACCTAGACAAATTGGAGGATTGGGCCAAAAGACCTCTAAGGTTCAATAAGGACAAGTGCAGAGTCCTGCACTTAGGGTGGAAGAATCCCAGGCACTGCTACAGGCAGGGGACTGACTGGCTACACGGCAGTTCTGCAGAAAAGGACCTGGAGATTACAGTGGATTAGAAGCTGGATATGAACAGTGTGCCCTTGTTGCCAAGAAGGCTAATGGCATATTGGGCTGCATTAGTAGGAATATTGCCAGCAGATCGAGGGAAGTGATTATTCCCCTCTATTCGGAACTGGTGAGGCTACATCTGCAGTACTGCATCCAGTTTTGTGCTCCCCCACTAAAGAAAGGATGTGGAAAAATTGGAGGGAGTCCAGCAGAGGGCAACAAAAATGATTAGGGGGCTGGAACACATGACTTAAGAGGAGAGGCTGAGGGAAATGGGGCTATTTAGTCTGCAGAAGAGAAGAGTGAGGGGGAATTTGATAGCAGCCTTCAACTACCTGAAGGGGGGGTTCCAAAGAGGATAGAGCTCGGCTGTTCTCAGTGGTGGCAGATGACAGCACAAGCAGCAATGGTCTCAAGTTGCAGTGGGGGAAGTCTAGGTTGGATATTAGGAAAAACTATTTCACCAGTGGTGAAGCACTGGAATATGTTACCTAGGAAGGTGGTGGAATCTCCATCCTTAGAGGTTTTTAAAGCCTGGCTTGACAAAGCCCTGGTGGGGATGATTTAGTTGTGGTTGCTCCTGCTTTGAGCAGGGGGTTGGACTAGATGACCTCCTGATTTTCTATGTATGCATAGCTTTTATCTTTGTAAACTGTTTCTGTGATGAACTGGTACATGCAGTTCAGAATACCTCCAGGGTTACTCAGAGCTGTGTCTGGCAACTTAAGCTCTGGGAGGGGTTAAAGTGATTGTACATCCCTTCTGAGAGGACTGAGACATCAACTCCTGAGTCAGTTTTAAAGTCAGTAGTCTTGCCCTGAATATTCAGTTTTGCTCTCCAGGCAGGCTCTGTCATCACAAGTGATAGATTCCAGAAACAATTACTTTTGATTGTCTATAATATGAATCAACTCCCTGACTGCTTTGGTGCAGCAAACAGACGCAGACATGTCCATATATTGTACAATTATTACACCATGTGCCTCAGCTGGAAATACATCATCTCTTGGGATATGTCTTTTTCCACACTGTGATGGGTGTTCAACCCACACTTGCCCTGAAAATGTTAATGAAGGCAAAGAAAGTTAATTAATCCAACAGGCCACAGCTGAGGGTAATCAGGTGGCCAAGTAATCCCGTGAATGAGTAAAGGAGTCCAGGTCTGAGCTGGGCTGGACTTATAAAGATAGGAAATTGTAAGCAGTGGGGGCTGCTGAGAAAGGGCAGACACTCTCTGGAAATGGGGAGGAGTGTTTTGAGACTGCAGAGTGAGTAGGATGCAGTCATTTCCTGGCAAGAGGGAGAAGGGTTTTGGAGCTGGTAGACCCAGAGAGAGAAGGGGGACCAGTGGTTGGAAGCAGTCTAGGGAAGGTGCAGTGAGGGCTAGGAGAGGAAAGCTCAGGACTGCTGAGGTTGAGGGTCCCTGGACTGGAACCCAAGTAGAGGGCAGGCCTGGGTTCCCCTACCAGCTACTGGGGAGTGGCCTGGGCATTGCAGATGCTAGACAGACAGCAGGTCTGGAAAGACTCTGAATTCCCTGGAAGGTGAGGATCTTAGTGACCTGGCTGAAGGGCTGAGTCATGATGAGGATGCCACGGTTCCTGGAGTGAGGTGGATCTGCAGAGGGAGAGGACGATGGGATAGGCACCACCTGAAGAAAGTGCACCACCTGGCAGAACTAATCCCCAGGATGGCCAGCAGGAGGTGTCACTGTGTGAGTGGACCCTGTGACACATACCTTGTGCATGTTGGCTGGAATTTATTCTTTTTAGATTGGGAGTTCTCTCTCTTTGCCACAGGGGTTTTATTATGATGCCTTAACACTCAAGTGTCTGTTATAGCGTCTAGGCTAGTTTCAGGCTTTTCAAGTTGCTCCTGCCTTTTGTTCTGTTTGACTAATTCTGACTGTTTTGCTATCTGTATAACTGTGGCTAGGGTTAAATCTCTCTGCAGTTGTAGCTGCTGTGAAAGGTTTTTATCTGTTAACCCAATTACCAGTCTGTAATGGGGTCAGGACTCATCACCGCTGGCGCCTCCTGCTCGTTGCTCCAGGAATTAGCTCTTGTCAGCCGTGGAGCACCTTCTGCGCGTGGTGTCTCGCCCATTGTCTGCTCTGCTGGTTTGGGACCTGCATTGTTCCCTGCTCAGAGGCATCTGCTTCAGGACACTACCCTCTGGCAGTGCCCACTACTCCAGTCTCACCCCCTTCCGGGGGGAGGGGAAGTTAACATCAGTCCTTTAGCTTGCACCTGCCTCAGTGGCCAGCCACAACCCCAAAGTCTAGCCCCTCACCTCAGGGGCAAGTTGCAGTCTATTTTGGCCACACTCCTCCGTGGCCAGGTGCAGTGCAAGGGGGGGGGGGAAAGGAGAGACCCAGGCCCACCCACTACTCTGGGTCCCGACCCAGGGACCCTGTAGCAGCAGCCTCTCTCTGCCCTCCTTCTCTCCCCTCCTGTCCGCCTATCTTCCCTGGGCCACTTCCTCTTTGGCCCCGTGCACCTTCTCGACCCTTTTTATCAGGGGCCGCAGCCTGGCAGGTAACTGGGCCAGAGCTCTCCTCTGCTCCCCTGAGCCTGCCCAGCACTGCTCTGTCCAAGGTGCTATCTCCTTAACTCAAAAACAACAAGGAGTCCGGTGGCACCTTAAAGACTAACAGATTTATTTGGGCATAAGCTTTTGTGGGTAAAAAAAACTCACTTCTTCAGATGCATGGAGTGAAAGTTACAGATGCAGGCATCTAACTTTCACTCCATGCATCTGAAGAAGTGAGGTTTTTTACCCATGAAAACTTATGTCCAAATCTGTTAGTCTTTAAGGTGCCACTGGATTCCTTGGTTTTTTTTTTTTTTTGTGGATACAGACCAACACAGCTACCCCCTGATAGGACTCCTTACCTCAGGAGCCAGTCCTCCCCCTTGCTAGTCTCCTTTGCTAGGCAGGCTTTATATGGGGTCAACCCCGGTCCTGACTGGCTCTCCATAGGCCTTTGCTGATCGGCTGCTGGTCTGCGCAGCCTCTCTGGCTTGTTCCAGCCCTTTTTCTCATGGAGTGTGGTGGCCACCCCACTACAGTCTGATATTTTCACGTCTTGCCTTCCCTAAAATCAGTTTTCAAACAATGTACACAGAGCTCTTATAAAACATTCAACATTTTCCCCTGGTTCTTGAATTCCCTGGTGAAAACATGCTCTTTCATAAACATTTCTATGAGGTATAGAGTATGCATCAAACATAGTCAGAACCCTTTCATAGTTATCTTTGACTATTTTCAGTGAAGTCAAAGGACTTAAAGATATGCTCTGCTTGCTTCCCCATAGCATAAAATAAAGACAATAGCTGTATATCTCCAGTTTCTTGGTTCAGCTTGGTTGCCATGCAAAATATTATTTCCAGTCTTTCCATTCTGAAGGTTTATAGAAGTTGAAGTTCTCTAGGGCATTGAAGAGTGGTACGTTGATGAGATCCTGAAACCTTTGTTGCTTTGTTTCTTCGGTTTGCAACCTTTGTAGCCTTTTCCCTTCTGTTTCTATTCTTTACTCCTGACACCATGTCATGTTCTGTATCAGATATGGACTGGCTGTACAGCTTGCCTTTAAGATATGTTCATCATAAGATCCCTTAATGCTCTGCCAGGTATGGCTGAGGTTTGTTTAAAGGAAGTACTGTATTTCACACAGAGCCATCTAGTGGCTGAACAGTATAATACAATTTAGCATTCCATTGAAGAGAGAGAGAGGTGTGAAGAGGGACAATCTTTTGGGGGTGAATGATTCAGACCAAGATTTGTTTTTCTTGGAAGAAAATTGCACTGATTTTTTTCTTTGAGAACTCTGCATGAATTCATTTTTATGTAGAATTTATTGCAGTATTTGTACTTGGATTATATTCATTTGGCTGAATATCTATTAAAATCTTGTATTGTAAATGCAATAAGGTATTTTCCTCAATGCACCTTCATCTTCTGTAAAATTGAATTTAATTCTGTCTCTGGGTTTGTTCTGATGTCTGTTTTTACTGCCAATTTTGCCCCTTCCATAGTTACACATGAATTACTACTGATTTGAATCCTTTAGCTGCAGGTCCAGTCATTAGGGCACTAGGCTAAGACTTGGAAATTAAACCTGGATCTCCCTAGTCTGCTATACACTTTGTGTGTGAACTTGGGCAAGTCACTTAGCTTCTCTGTGCCTCAGTTCTGTATCTTAAAATGGGGATAATAGTACTTCCCCAACTTACTGGGGTGTTGTGAAGATAAATACATTAAAAGACTTGCAGGTGCTCAGATTAGTGATGAGGGCTGTATAAGTATCAAAGATATATACATCCTGTTTACTTTACTCATGAAAAACATTCAGAGGAACCAAGTAATGTGAGCAAGATTTGGTCCCAAATATTTCAAGATTGCAGTTCATGGGAATGCAGTTGCTAGCTCCATGTCTTTGGGTCCACCTCTTTTTCATTATATCTGTGGAGGTTTTCATGGGAAAGCTCCAGTGTAATAAAATAGTGTGTGGTCACTACATCTATTTAAAAAGAGTAAATCATTGAAAGTTAAGTGTCTTAGGCCTTGTTTAGGTGCACATGGACTTAATCTTTAAGTGATTTAGTTAAACCCGTGCAAGTTTGTATACAAACACTAATTTAGTTTTTTTTAATTTTGAAAAAGCAAGATTAAATCAATAGATTTGTTAGTTAAAGGTCCATGTTCCCACTCCATATCTATAGGTGCAGGCTACCTTCTGGGCACACAAATTTGTGCCACTTACTTCTCCACTCTGCAACACTTGGGAATGTTCAGGGACTAGGCATGGTCTGGGGATTCCCTGGCAGCACAGTAGGCAGATGCTCTTGCATCCTGAAGATCTGCTGAGAGCCATGAGGACCTCAGAATTTGTGAGCTAAGGGGGCAGAATCCCCAGATGCTGCTTCCACTGATAGGAATAATTTTGTCCCCACACCTTGCAGAATTTTATATAAAGTTCTGCAAGTTGAAATTCTGGAATTTTCCTCATCTTTACTCAGGTTATTCCAAGTTCAAATATCCTGCCCTCAATTATATGTAAGTAACTCAACTGAAGACATTGAGTTAAATTTTCCTTTTAGTTACACCAATGTTAATCTACTGATCTACTCCAGATTTACACTGGTGTAGCTGAGGTCAAAAAGTGACTGGGAAAATCTCTATTACGAGGTCCGGCTGTAGGCACCAGCAAAGCAAGCACGTGCTTGGGGTGGCACAATTCTAGGGGCAGCATTCCAGCCATTCTTTTTGCTTGGAGCGGCAAAAAACCTAGAGCCAGCCCTGTCTAGTTCTACAATAACATACAAGCAAGAAATAGGCTATCTTGACTCTCATATCTAAGCTGAGTTTACAGAGCTGACAAAAAAAAATTATTGTAAGCGGAGCAAATGTGATCTGGAGTCTCTGACAAATGAGAAATCTGTATCCCCATTATGCCACTTTTTTTTTTTTTTTTACAGAATCTTTCTTAGTAGAACTGCACCTCATCTGTTGTCACAAATTGTAACATAAATGCATTGTGCTAATAGAAACTTACAATAAAATACAGCACTTACAGCGTCTGCTTCTTTTCCATCAATCATCTCCAGATCTTTCAAAAGCCACTTTTCAGCCATTTCATATTTCTCATCCAGATCTATTCTAAAGTGTTTCACCATAGATATTTCTACTTCTCCACCTTTAGTCACTGCAAGACAAAAAACTAGTTTACTCAAACAGACAATTGCTTTCCAAAATATCTGAAAATGAAATACTTCATCAAGCTGCATTTTAAACAATAGTTTAAAAACTAGAGCTATATGAAACTTGATGGGTTTGTTTGCACAGCGAGCAGAATTTAGCCCAATGTTTGCAGCCCATAAACTCTATTTGCTTTTAATAGATTCTTTTTTTTCACCCTAACCCAACCTGTAAAGACTAATCTTGTTTGTGGGAAAGCTTTGTTGTTGGGTTTACTAAAGAATACACTCATTAAGGCCCTGATCCTGCCTTTAGATCTGTGCAAGTAGATCCTCATGTGGCTGGAATCCTACTTACTTCAGTTGTGCACCATGCACATGCAAAGGTCCACTGAGTTGATGGACTGTGACCAAAATCAGTTCTGAGTCTGTGCATTTACATTAATACACGTCCTATGAATGGAAGATCTGTTTTCCTATAAAATATTAATATAATACAAAACAAAAATAACATGTAGTATTTAAGAAATAGTACTTGAAGTTCCAACTTGTCTGTGATTATCTTCTGCTAATAGGGAGTAAGTGAAGGAAGGATAGAAAAACTCTTCATAATCCTCATCAATATTAATTAATTGCATTAAGCACTGAAAAGGAGATCAGTATTGTAGATTATGCATGTGAATTAGTGGGGGAACACTGGAATTTGAACACCTATATTAGGTAGGTTTATTTTATTTTATTTTTTAATTGTCAGATGGTGTCTATGGCTTCATACAAAGAGTTGTAACTCTGGCACCCTTCTGAGAAGTGGTACACCTCTGACCTAATGGCCTGCTTCTTCAGCATAGTACTCCAAAACCATTCTTCCCCTGCAGCTGCGGCCTGACCTCATCACTAGACATCATCACATACCCTCTGGGGGAGTGATCTGGTCTGAGAGTAGAAAGCTGTAGAAAAAGGGTGAAGACCAGTACTAGAAGCACAGCATGTTTTTAAAATGGAATTCCTGGACATCTGGCAATAACTTCTTCCTATCCAAATTTCTTTTGCCCTGCCTTGTTAGTAAGAAATTGGTAGTCCCTGTGGAGGAAGTTTTATGCTTTTTTGTCAATCATTTTACTGTACTTAAAAAAATAATAGAAACAGATTTAAAATAAAAACAAGTGTAGGGCCTGATCTTGCAAATTCTTGCTAAAGTGTATAACTCTACTTACAGAAGAGGGATTACTCCCATGTGCAAGGGTTTACTGGGTTAAGCCCGTATTTCATCCTGAAATACAGAGACAAACAAACCCAAAACAACAAATACACTGAATATAGTTTTTCCTGCAAATGCACAGTAAAACAGGGTGGCTTGCTTTTTTTTCTTCCTGGCCCTGTCTGTTGGGAAACCCAACTAATTACTGCTTTTTTCTAGTGCTAGGCTCTAGACTCCAACTAGGAGTTAAAATCATATGACATCTGAGAAGAACATGTGTTAAGAAACAGCCCTAGAAATAGTGAAGTCCTAGCTCATCTAAAATGTCCTCACTTCTTTGGTAATTTAGGTTATCCAAGTTCCTATTCCTCATATTCCCGTGACAAATTGTATAACATCAGCATTTCTCAGATTTCCCATTTAATTTAGGTTTGAAATTTCTTCTTGGGGGAGAGGAGCCACATTATAGTGCCTTGGATTGTTTAAATTGTTTCCTGGGGTGTTTTACAGAAGAAAAAGAGATGCAGTTTGGGGATGCTTGTATTTTCCAATGGATGATATTAAGATGTCATTGCAATCCCTCCTAACCACATCAAAACGCAGTTGCTAAAAATGGCTAGACATCTCTACGTTTCAGTTTTGCCACTAATTGGGTTGATTAGTGATTCAATGTAGGGGAGTATATAATATCCTAATTCCAGACTTTTACCATTTGCCACTATGAAAGTAAAGAGAGACAATATTGGGAATATGGCATGGAAATAGCAGCATTTATCTACCCGCATTGTGGTTTTATTGTAGTATAGCTTTAAATGGGATAGTCTGCTAAAGGTTTCTGTTTGCATCTATGCAAATATTTGGTTATTTACAATATTTTCTTTCTTACAAGCTATTGACAGGCATAATACAGGTTAACCAGGAAGAATAAATTGAGACTACTATTGAAAGGATAAGATTTTAGGTAGAATGTTTTGATCTTACACTAATTGTGCTGCTAGGATATATACTTGTCACTTGTGAAGAATTAGAAAACATTTGTCTGTATTTAAAGGATATTAAAACAGTAACAATTTTGTTTTAAAAGATTTCATGCCTGATATTTGTACATCTTCTAAATGCACAAAAATACCAACCTGTTTTCAGCGTTCACAGAATTTTTTAAAATAGAAAAGTCAGTAAAAAGTAAAACAAATTTAGGCTCCTAATCCCTTATGGATACTGCACAAAGCCATCACCCATTCTGACCTTATATGATATCACTGGGAGGCTCTATTCAAGAAACTTCCCGGATTAGAAAGAGCTGTTTAGGTCAGGATTAAGGACTGTATCCTGCAAGGTGCTGAGCAACTTGAACTCTCAGTGACTACAGTAGGAATTGGAGGATGCTCACCAACTTTCAGGATCAGATTTACTCTGTGCCCACCACTTACCCAACTATGTTAGAGTGGGGGGGTTTCTCTCTCTCACACACACACGCGCGCGCGCACGCACACTCACTCTCCATTCTTAAATTTCAGTATATTTTCCATTATGTCTACAGAGATTCTCCATTAGGTGAATTTGTTTAGATGATTTCTTCACTGGTTTGTTCTTTTTATTCTGTGGAAACAACACTCAAATATTTCAGAAGGAGCTTTTGCTCTCTTTTTTTCCCTTTGAATGTTCCATAACATAACTTTAATCTGATTTTTTTAAAAAATATTTGTCATAGTTGTACAAACTATCAACCTTCACAAAAATTCCTGAAGCCCATATGTAGCACATGGTTTGAACCTCAAGAACAAAAAGGGAGCAGAAAGTAATATTCACTTCTACCTACTAATCATATTTATAAATTCCCTAATTCTGAACAGCTTTCAGTGGTATAAACAATACAATTTCATTGATTTCTAAATGTATTTCACTAGGTGATATTTATTAAATAGGCATTGACAAAGTTATATAGCAGACACATTTGAAATGAATTTTTTTGTAAATATTCTAGTAATAAGGTTATGCCACAGTGAACAATCTTACTTTATTATAGTAATGAACATTCACAATCCCTTGGCTTAAACAAAGATGTACTTCAGGCAATGAATAACAAGAAACTATACTTAAACACAATGAGGGGATGGGGACTGCAAACACTAAAAAAAGAGGAAGAGAACATGTTTACTGAAGAATGTTATGGTTATTATAAAAATACAATTAGTATTATAAAATAGCAGTCTTTTAAAGGCAATTAGCTACACAAAATATGCTTGCAAATAGTCAATACAAAATGTTAAACTATTCACAATCTCATTTTTGTGTATTATAAACAACTATGTATCTGGTGCTTTTCAGAACTGGTCTGAAGTAGGGAAAAAATGCATACTCCTTTCCAACCCTATTTTCAACTTCCTAAATGTTGGCTACAACTTTCCAAAAGTGCAGGGATTCTGAGCAATGCAGTAGGTGTCATGCTGTAGACAAGGAAATGCCCCGAACTAGATACAAATGAGAAACCTAGAGAGACTTCAGACAAGGCTAATGGTTTCAGACTCCTCTTGCTTTATGCATGTCCACATTTTAAGACTGCAAAGGAACTGCTTGATTGAGACTGACAGCAGAGACAGCAATCTGGCAACATACTGGCCTGTCCCAAAAGATTCCAACCCATTTAATGCCATTAACTACAGCGGGAGGAAGTGTTGCAGTTTAGTTGCTCGCCACTTATTTCAAATACAAGCTCGCATTATAGGCTCCGCTACTTTTTATTCAGGCAACATTCCCATTGAAGTCAATGGGAGTTATGCCCGCATTTAATCGTGCGGGATCAAGCCCTATATATATATATTATTGCCCAACATCATCGGACCAAATTCTTCACTGATTTACCCTTTTCTTGTTCAAACTATTTATTTCAGTGGCGATGCCCTGCTATAACACAGGGCGGCAAATTTTACTCTCCCCCTTCTCTTCTCGCTGCGTGAACAGTTTCTATCCACTCTCAGCGATGCATTTGGAAAACGCATGTGGCTAAGGGGCTATCCAGTTACTGTTCTATACTGTCACTCGCTTTATTACCACACACAATGTGCTTGGGCCAGAGGCTATTCCTAAACATCCTCATGTGGAAATCTCGGATCCTTCTTACTATGCAATTATAATCTGTTGCACATACTGTGAATTAATGAAAGCGACGCTTTAAGCCTTCCATTTAACAAAGGAAGATCCTTCAGACAATGGACAGCGGCGCAGGCACGATCGTAAAATGTAGGCTATATTCGTGTCAACAGCCAACATAAAGGAACAAGGCCCCAGACACCCGTCTCCTCGGGTTTAAGGTTAGGAGTCTGGCGCGCAGCGGAGCAAAGGTAGCTGTCAGTTACACTTCACCAAGAAGAGAGCCACAAGGTCTCACGTACGAGGCTTCTGTGCCATCTTCTTTGCTTGTATCTACACTTGGTTTAATATCGAAACAAGCGCCCTGCGTTTGTTTCAATTATACTAGGCCAAAGCCTAAGTTGGACGCAGGATCATTAGTTAAAAACCTTTCTGAGAGGAGCAGCACTTCCTAAGAGTTCAGTACACCGCCGTCCCCTCCCACCGACCCTGCTATTCCCACCACGGGACAAGTCTCTGCTCTAAGGGCAGTTGTCCAGACCGCCACGGGGAAAGAGCTTGCATTAGAGCCCTTTGAATACAACTTCAAAATAGTTCTTCATCAGTCTAGTACCATGCACATTCCACATGCAAGTATTCCAGGATCTGCGAAACGGGAAGGTGCAAGGTCAGCTGCCAGCCAGCGTGCTGCAGGGAGACTCCCCTGAGTCACAAAACTAGGGCAAACGTTCCCCTCCAGCGCCTGGCACCGTTGCCATCAATATAAGAGCCTGATGTGCAATGCAGATGTTGGAATGCACCTAGTGACCAATGCAAATCAGGGCCCGAGCTGGGCCCGCAGCAGGACCCAGCATCGTTCGCAGGCTCGCTGGGAGCCCGCAGCCCGGACGCGCGTGGGAGAGGGCGAGCCCGCCGCTTGCTCGCAGAGCGCGGGGCTCCTTCCTAGAGACCGATACACCTGCCCCCTCCGCCCCTGCGTTACCTGCGGCACAGAGGTAAAACGTGTCGTGGGCTGAGCACTCGATCTCTATGAACTCCCGCAGGCTCTGCCCCAGGGGGTGAAACAGCTTCTTTTGCAAGTCCTCTTTCACCAGCGAGGACATTTCCTTCGCGGCAGGCGAGGCTGATGGTGACTCTCTCTCTCTCTCTCTCTCTCTCTCTGGGTCTCTTGCGGCTCCCGAGCAGGTGCCCGGGGGTCTCGGTCTCTGCAGACACCCCGATCAGGCCTCAGACAAACCTCCAACTTCCCAGCCGCCTGCCGCCACTCGCGCCCAGCACTGACTCTCTGCGGCTTGTCCAGAGTTTGGTGGTGGGGGGGGCATACTCGTGCGTATGGGTGTTGCGGACATATATAGCCCCCCGGCTGTTACCCTGCGCAGGCATTTTTAATATCAAACCTTCAATAAAGACCCACGACCTCGGTTTGATTCCATTATACCCATCAGTTAACAGCTGACTGGAGGTATTGATTGGGATCATCTTCCATTAAGAATATTACCACTGGCAAGAGGAAAGGCAGAAGCAGGGCTATCTACCCACCCTTTCCCTCCCTCCTCTCCTACAGTAGCGCGGCTGCCGAACACTTAACTTTCCCCACAGGTCTGCGTGCATTGCTTCAGAGCAAAGTGCCAACCAGCTCTTGGCTCCAGACCGAAAAGTAGCTTCAGCATTAGTCCAAATCCAGATTTTCATCAGGGTGAATCTGGCCTATTGTTTGGCAATCTGATCCTCCAAACTGACCCCTTCCTTATCACACAAGGCGTTTGCAGCAATCACTGCGGTGTCTTATGAGACACCTTTTCAAGTTCTCACACCCATCTCCTCCTTCCCTTGTCTTCAAAATTAAATCAGATCTCATGTCCAAAAAAAGTGTGACAAATCTGTCATTATCAACCTCTGTTTGCAGAGGTTATAAACTTCTTTGTAGGCTTATTTCAATCTAAAGGTGTCATGGATTTTTAATAGCAATTTGAATAGATGGTTTTGCTCCGATATGATGCTTTGCTGATCTAGCAATGAAAAAATATCTACTTTTAATGAACTAACGGCTCTATTGTCCCATCAGTAATATGCACGTGTGAAACACTTTTTACATTAAATGAGAAACAGAGGCTGAAGACTAACCTGTAGGAGAACACTTCAACCTCCCTGGCCACACAATAGCAGATGTAAAGGTAGCCATCTTACAGCAAAAAAAACTTCAGGACCAGACTCCAAAGAGAAACTGCTGAGCTCCAGTTCATTTGCAAATTTGACACCATCAGATCAGGATTAAACAAAGACTGTGAATGGCTATCCAACTACAGAAGCAGTTTCTCCTCCCTTGGTGTTCACACCTCAACTGCTAGCAGAGCACCTCACCCTCCCTGATTGAACTAACCTCGTTATCTCCATACTGATTTATACCTGCCTCTGGAGATTTCCATTACTTGCATCTGAAGAAGTGAGGTTCTTACCCAGGAAAGCTTATGCTCCCAATACTTCTGTTAGTCTTAAAGGTGCCACAGGACCCTCTGTTACTTTTTACAGATTCAGACTAACACGGCTACCCCTCTGATACTTGATCTCATTTAATGGTACAACTTATATGAAGCTGTTCAGTCATTACTTTTGCACAGTATGGTAAGTGGCATGCAGAGAAATGTGTTACTGAGAAGACATTGCAAAGTATTTTTTATTTGGAAGCAGGGAGTTTTACTTGAGATTTGCAAAGCTCTGAAGGCATGTTGCAAACTGACCAGGTCTGCCCTATCCTGTTGTCCTTGAGAACAGCGGGAGTCGCCGGGACAATTGAACAAACTAAAAGGTCTACCGTTACAATCAAACAAAAGCTACAGTTCTTTATACAGCCGTGGCAATCTGTACAATCTACTTCTTCAGGAGGCTATCAAGTCAAATAGTTAACAAAACCTTTTAAAGAGATTGGACAGCTTTATGACCAGTAATAATATCTGCCATTATGAGATAGCTATACCTCATGCTTCTATAAACTGATTACCTGCTTGAGCTGGGAAAGAATCTGCCTGTCCTCATGTAACACTATTCAGGATTGGCCAGATGCATTTGGGAGGGAAAGAGGAAGCCATCCTCTGAAGTGTTAAATACTCCCTTGGAAGCAGAATACATATGCTTCTAACCTATGGTTAACTATGCTTGTCACCCAGCAGATGTTTCCATAAGGTTCCTCAGCAGTACAGTATCCCTTAATTTCAAAACTTGCAATAGACTGTTCCAATCTTTGATTTTTCTCCCATTCTTAGATGCCTGTTGCAGCTGGCTATTGCAATTATTTCTGTGTTCATATCACATCCATCAACATGGTATTTAAGCGCTTCATTTATTTTTAATTTCTTGTATTCTCACCCAAATCATTTCACTACTTACAGCCAATTTTTATCTCACTGCCTTAGTAAATAATTTCCTTACAAAGGATCTCCGCCCCCCTCTCCCCCCCCCCCCCCGCACTTCTTCCTTGTACATAAATTAACATCCATAGGTACAATCTAACATTTTTCAACTTTGAAAACTCAATGGCAACATTTGCATTTACTTCTTTTCTTAAATGAAGTCAGTTCTTTAGCTGTCATATTTATGGATCACATTTAAACTTTTAACTTGCCAAGTGACTGTCCTCTTTCACTGTCTGAATCACGTTGGTGCTGCTTCTTGTCAACACATCTTTGTTGCCTGGTGGGAGATGCTTAGCTCTTCTTCCCTGTGCACTGAAGCTTTAATTTTAGTTTGTAAAATAATGTTGATTGCAACAGCGTCTCTCTTCGGCAGGGTTTGTTGTGTTTCTAATGTCACTAACTATTGCAAGGAAAAATGACACCAGAGTATCAGAGGGGTAGCCGTGTTAGTCTGAATCTGTAAAAAGCAACAGAGGGTCCTGTGGCACCTTTGAGACTAACAGAAGTATTGGGAGCATAAGCTTTCGTGGGTAAGAACCTCACTTCTTCAGATGCAAGAGTGTGATCTCAATTAGTATGATATAAATCCATAGTAATACCACTGATTTTTGTCTCTGGCCTATGGACTCCTGCAATGAGGATCTTGCAGGTGAGTTATGAAGCTGAAGACTATTTTTCCAAAAATTGTTTTGTTTTTATTACTAATATTCCATAGCATCATAGATATACTTGGTGATTCACTGACATGAAATAAGATGTAGTCACTAACTTATAGGTTTTTACATTCTCAGAGCCTAATTCTGCTCTTGCTTCCTCTGGTGTAAATTGGGAGTTACTCCAATGAAGTTATGCTAGTGTAAAACAGTGTGCTTTAACAATAAACTACCTAAGTATGGGGTAAGTATGTGGCTAAACAACCACAACATTTGAATTGTTTAGAATCCTAGAATATCAGGGTTGGAAGGGACCTCAGGAGGTCATCTAGTCCAACCCCTTGCTCAAAGCAGGACCAATCCCCAACTAAATCATCCCAGCCAGGGCTTTGTCAAGCCTGACCTTAAAAACCTCTAAGGAAGGAGATTCCACCACCTCCCTAGGAAACCCATTCCAGTGCTTCACCACCCTCCTAGTGAAAAAGTTTTTCCTAATATCCAAGCTAAACCTCCCCCACTGCAACTTGAGACCATTACTCCTTGTTCTGTCATCTGCTACCACTGAGAGCAATCTAGATCCATCCTCTTTGGAACCCCCTTTAAGGTAGTTGAAAGCAGCTATCAAATCCACCCTCATTCTTCTCTTCTGCAGACTAAACAATCCCAGTTCCCTCAGCCTCTCCTCATAAGTCATGTGCTCCAGCCCCCTAATCATTTTTGTTGCCCTCCACTGGACTCTTTCCAATTTTTCCACAATCTTCTTGTAGTGTGGGGCCCAAAACTGAACACAGTACTACAGATGAGGCCTCACCAATGTCAAATAGAGGGGAATGATCACGTCCCTCAATCTGCTGGCAATGCCCCTACTTATACAGCCCAAAATGCCGTTAGTCTTCTTGGCAACAAGGGCACACTGTTGACCCATATCCAGCTTCTCATCCACTGTAACCCCTAGGTCCTTCTTTGCAGAACTGCTGCCTAGCCATTTGGTCCCTAGTCTGTAGCAGTGCATGAGATTCTTCTGTCCTAAGTGCAGGACTCTGCACTTGTCCTTGTTGAACCTCATCAGATTTCTTTTGGCCCAATCCTCTAATTTGTCTAGGTCCCTCTGTATCCTATCCCTACCCTCCAGCTTATCTACCACTCCTCCCAGTTTAGTGTCATCTGGAAACTAGCTGAGGGTGCAGTCCACGCCATCCTCCAGATCATTAATGAAGATATTGAACAAAACGGGCCTCAGGACTGACCCTTGGGGCACTCCGCTTGATACCAGCTGCAAACTAGACATGGAGCCATTGATCACCACCCATTGAGCCCGACAATCTAGCCAGCTTTCTATCCACCTTATAGTCCATTCATCCAGCCCATACTTCCTTAACTTGCCAGCAAGAATACTGTGGGAGACCGTATCAAAAGCTTTGCTAAAGTCAAGGAATAACACATCCACTGCTTTCCCCAATCCACAGAGCCAGTTATCTCATCACAGAAGGCAATTAGGTTAGTCAGACATGACTTGCCCTTGGTGAATCCATGCTGACTGTTCCTGATCACTTTCCTCTCCTTTAAATGCTTCAGAATTGATTCCTTGAGGACCCACTTCATGATTTTTTCCAGGGACTGAGGTGAGGCTGACTGGCCTGTAGTTCCCCAGATCCTCCTTCTTCCCTTTTTTAAAGCTGGACACTACATTAGCCTTTTTCCAGTCATCCGGGACCTCCCCCGATTGCCATGAGTTTTCAAAGATAATGGCTCTTCAATCACATCCACCAACTCCTTTTAGCATTCTCGGATGCAGTGCCTCCAGCCGCATCGACTTGTGTTCTCCAACTTTTCTAAATAGTCCTGAACCACTTTTCTCCACAGAGGGCTGGTCACGTGCTGCCCAGTGCAGAAGTCTGGGAGCTGACCTTGTTTGTGAAGACAGAGGCAAAAAAATCATTGAGTACATTAGCTTTTTCCACGTCCTCTGTCATTAGGTTGCCTCCCTCATTCAGTAAGGGACCCACACTTTCCTTGACCTTCTTGTTGCTAACATACCCGAAGAAACCCTTGTTACTCCTAACATCTCTTGCTAGCTGCAACTCCAAGTGTGATTTGGCCTTCCTGATTTTACTTCTGCATGCCTGAGCAATAGTTTTATACTCCTCCCTGGTCATTTGTCCACTCTTCTACTTCTTGTAAGCTTCTTTTTTGTGTTTAAGATCAGCAAGGATTTCACTGTTAAGCCAAGCTGGTCGCCTGCCATATTTACTATTCTTTCTACACATCGGGATGGGTTGTTCCTGCAACCTCAGTAAGGATTCTTTAAAATACAGCCAGCTCTCCTGGACTCCTTTCCCCCTCATGTTATTCTCCCAGAGGATCCTGCCCATCAGTTCCCTGAGGGAGTCAAAGTCTGCTTTTCTGATGTCCAGGATCCGTATTCTGCTGCTCTCCTTTCTTCCTTGTGCCAGGATCCTGAACTCGACCATCTCATGGTCACTGCCTCCCTGGTTCCCATCCACTTTTGCTTCCCCTACTAATTCTTCCCTGTTTGCGAGCAGCAGGTCAAGAAGAGCTCTGCCCCTACTTGGTTCCTCCAGCACTTGCACCAGGAAATTGTCCCCTAAACTTTCCAAAAACTTCCTGGATTGGAAGGTTTAGGTTTGATCTGTTCCTTCCACATTTTTTAAAATATATTTGTGAGTCTTAAGTTTACAGATATATTTCTGCGATATCAGGAGTAAGGCCCGACAGCTGCACCTGCTCAGTCTCCTGATGCCCTAAAAAGCTGGGCCATATTAGCTAGGCTTGCTGACAAACTGCCTCTCCTGATTGGCTGAGGAAGCTAGCAGGCCTGTTCTTAAACCCTGCAGTAGCTTGCTGGCTGGCTGTTCAATGTACATGCTCTGGAGTCTCTGTTTGCTGGTGCTTGCCTTGCTTCTGCCCTGTACCTAGCATTGACCCTGACCTCCACCTGGCCTTGTTCTAGTCCTCCTGTTCCAGCCTCAGAACTAGCCTTGCTCCTGCCCTCCCAGACTCCAGATAATCTGGTTCTGATCTTTGATTCTGATTCCTGGCTGGCTCTGACTCTGCTTTGATCCTTGGCTCTGGCATTTGGACTCTGACTCTGGGTCTGACTCCTGCTGTGACCACTAGGCCACATCACCCATGACCTGGTCTCCTGGTATGCTACTGATTCAAAACATTAAACTGGATTAATTTTGAACAAACAATTCTTACACCCAGATCCTCGGTTACAGCTGAGGAGCACAGCATAGTTTAGGAGGAGTGCGAAGGTGGTGGCTTCTATGCCACCCTGATCCTAGGCCAGAGCATATGTTAGGCCAGACCCTGACATAACTTAGAGATGCCTACAGCTGGTGTGGGCAGCTGGGGATAAGCAAGGCATAAGGGTGCTCAGTTCCCTGGCCATGACTCCTTTGCTGGGATGGGTTGGTGTAAGAGAGCCATGAATACTTGATCTTGACCAGCTGAGGATGCCCCTACACTGGAATAATTGCTATGCCAGTTCTATGCCCGGACTCTGCCAGGTTAGTGCTTAGACTGTAAACTCCTCTTGGTAAGGGAGTCTCTGTCTATGGCTTTCTAGGTATTTACACAGAATTAACGCAAAATGGCTCCTGCCATAATGTGGGTACTATGAGATGAGGATATAATAATAATTAATAACTTACAACTGAAAATACCTTAGCTATGCTGCTTTCAGAAATAATTGCACTGTCTTGACCTGACTTCAGTGGAGTTACTTTATTCTCACCACTGTGAGAAGGGACTCAAGTCCCCCTATTTCACTGGCAGTCTTTTCTGCATAAAGACTGCAGAAGGTATTGATAGGAAGATTAATAAACACATTGCTTTTATTTCAAAATATTAAAAGGACTTAGCTTAAAAAAATCTGTTTTTTAGTTTAGATCTTGTCAAGAGTTTCAAAAATGTTCGACACTATACAAATAATGAAGCGGTTTGTATATATATTTTTAAATGCTCTGAGATGACAATTTGCATGGCTTTGTTCTCAGCCAGGCAGAATTTCAAATATCTGAGATATTAATTAAGCCATTAGATATGGGGCTTGCAAATGCATAATAAATATGCAATATTGCACAGTGAGATTTTGTGTAGTGAACTTCTTAGCAGCTGCCTTTGTAACTTTTATCTGTTCATACACTGTCTTGCACACTGACAAAATTCTCCTAACAGATTGGCATTGTGAAACTTTACTTTGATTATCTGTTCTCTTTGCATGCACAGAACTTCCCTAGCATATAGGCCAAACAGAATATCAGTCAAAATCCACTGTGTGGATTCAGCAAGATCCCCCAGATAGGCTGTTTACATGCTCACTGGGTGGACCAGGGCAATACTTTCTTTCCCATAGCTTCAGGGAAAGTTTAAAAAATAATTGACTCTGCGGATGTACCTATTATCCCTTTTCTGACTGTACCTGTGTTTTGGATTGGACTCCTTTTTTTTTTTTTTTTTTTTTTTTTTTAAACCTGCGAATTCAGAGGTGTTGTAGCGTGCAGCTATGATGTGAAAAAACAGCTTGCAATCCTCCCACTCTTACTGCCCAGCCTTTGCATCCATCCATCTTTCAAGGATGTGTTGAAGCTTCTGCTGCCTCAGACTTCAGTTCATCACCATCAGTATTTATAGTGTCATGATGAGAGGTTTCAGTGGTTCATAGTCAGTGCCAGAGTCCTCATTAAGAAACTATTATTTGTCTGACTCAGCTACAGTACATGGTGCACACTCCGTGCCATGTGCCCGGAATATTTTTCTGACACTTTTTTAAACCATGGGCTTATAGGTACAAACTACCTTTTAAAAACGTGTATGGATCTTTCAAAAAAAGCTTCAAATATATATATAAAATCTTCATTTATTTATTATGCCCAGGTTCAATGCCAAGGCATTCAGGGTGCTGTATAGTTAAAATATAACTCCATAAAAACAAAATAATTAAATATTTAAAAAGCAATCTGAACAGCTCTATTATTAGAGCCGTGCTAAACTCATAAGCTTTTGGAAGAAGGCACAGCAAATTTCCTTTTAGTTTCAGATTGCCTGGATTTGTGCCCTCTCCATTTCACGTTCAGTTTTCAGGTAGAATGAAAACCTTGGTGACTGTGGCTGACTTGTTCCTTTAAGCTTCACTTGAGCAAAACTCAGTGAAAATTTGAAGAAGGGAAAAAAAAAATCTTGGTTTTGGGTAAAGCCACACATTTCTCATGGGCCCCTTTGGGGAGCAACAGAGCTAAGCATATAATACGGATTTCCAGCAGTATCCTTCCTCCCCTGGCATCTCAGGGAAGGATTTGTGGGTTTGACTCAAGACCAGGCAAAACTTTTTTTTATTAAATCATTTAATGTCTTGGTGCCTTAGTTTCTCCAGCTGCAAAATGAGAGCAATAATACCTACCTCACAGTTGTGTTGTGAGATTTAATGTATTGAATTTTGAAGCACTTTGTCTTCTTGGGGTGGAAAGTATTATTATTTTGGTTCTTAAATATCATGCCAATAGACTTATTAGAAAAGCCTAGTTAGATAAGGCCCTGAGCCTGCAACTCACTGTAAGTGCAGACCACTGCTGGTCTGCTCATGCAATTTGGTGCAGGATCCAGGCCTAAACTTGCAAATGTCAGTGCACTTGGGCCAATTTTCAGGCTCTGTGCAAAATATTAATCAGTTCTGTGTTATTTCATGCTTATTGAAACCTCTCAGGCACATTCACTACACTGAAATATAAATTACAGTTTTCTATATTTAGAAATTCTTTTGGGAAGGAGAACCATTTCAAAAGGGAGAAAGTGCTTAACACTTGCACCCAATTTTCCTTCCAAAGGGGGGGGGGGAACATTGAAACAATTTTCATGAAATTTTTGTTTATGTATTTACAGTACTTCTGAGCAGTGGTGAAAAGCAACATGCCATCTCAGTCCCAGTTCACAAGACCCCATTCTGTTATACTACTGAGTAGTTTCTTTGCAGCTCCTCTTACATCAAAAATCAGCATAGGGATTAAATTACTTCTGCGACATACTCTTATGAATTCTTAAATGCCGCATTAAGCACACTACCTTGACCATATTAACAGGCTTACTGGGTGGATTTTTATATATGATCTTTTATTAAGAGACAGCCAGTATTCTTGCTCACTGAATTTTGCTCTCTTGTTTTGTACCCCATTGTTCTAGGATAGTTTTGATAGGACTGATCTCAGAGCTAGCCTCAGCATACGGAGCTATGCCTACAAAACTTTTTTTTTTTTTTTGGCCACCGCCTTCTACTTAATAAACTTTTGTCCATCATAATCACACTGCTATGGACCAAATTGGCTTTAGGATTTTGAGGGATGTTCAGTAAAATTATTTTCTTCCCCTCCAGCTTAACTGACTCTTTATATAAAACAGGCAGGATTGGGTAACTCTCTGCTGTAGAAGTGGAGCCTAGCTGCTTATGATGGAATCTATGCATAGTTGTCAACATATTAAAAAGAAAAAAGTCAATTCACAATTTTTAGCGCAGTTAGAGCGTCTAGGGGCTACACCGCATAGTAAGCCTGAGTCTGTGTGACCCATGCCTGCAGACTCTGTGTTTCCAAGCCCATGTTTGAGCATTCACCCTGCATTGGAAACATGGGTCCATGCATGTTTGTGAGGCCCAAGTCAGAACTTCAGTTTCTATGGGCCTATACCATCACATACCAGAGATCCGAGCACCTTATCCAGTTGTAGACTCTCTAGGGCTTTATTCACAGTGGATTGTGGGAGAACTTGTCTGTCTGTCAACTTCTGCAGGACTGAAAAGGTTGTTGAGTGGTTTTAGATTGTGAATGCATCCAGCCGAGCCATTTTGTGCCCGCATGCTCCCAGCAACTGGAGCTAGCAGCATGGACCTAAACTGGAGGATGAACTTCTCTACCTCATGCTCTGTCCTATTTTGGGAATCAGGCAGAGCATCTGCAAGATGCTGTTGGACATTTGAGTGGCACTTTTTGACCTCTCAAAGGCACTTCTCAGAGGGGTGTGCATACTAGCTGATGCCGCTTATGCCTATTGCCTTAGCTGCAGAGTCCCCCATGCAGGCCAGTGCTTCTGAAGCAGGGCCACAAGCAGAAACTGGTGGGATCACATCATCACATGGACCTGGGAAAACAAGTAGTGGATTCTTAAACAAATAGGTCTTCTCTGGCTTTTCCAAATTACCACAATTAATAAAAGACCATTACTACTTTTTTGCGATTTTTCCATGTCTTGCCTGCAACTCAGTCACAATTATTTGACAATCATCCCACGATTCAAGTAGGGCCTTACCTATAGCCATCTGCAGCTTGCTACCCCAGACTGCTACCGGTTTGTGAATAACCGGCGTGGAGTTGGCAAAGCAACTATCAGGCAGTGTTGTGGCAGAGGTTGGTGAGGCTATCAGGACTGTGATGATGTACCCAAGGTGGTGGGCATTACAAATGTTCCTGACAATTGCTGGCTTTGAGAGAATGGACTTTACAAACTGTGCAGGGCCATTGATGGGATTCATGTGCCAACAGTTTTCCCTCTGCAAGGAGCACATGAGGACATAAACTTCAAAAGATACTACTATATTGTTATGTAGGCCCTCGTTAACTACGGGGGCAGATTCATAGACACTAACATGGGATGCACTAGCAGGATGCATGATGCCAGGGTGCTCCGGAGATTGAGACTATCTTCATGGACAAACTGGGACATATTCCCAGCAACTGACCTTGTTATAAACTGAGTTACTGTCCCCTTTTGTCATTACTAGGGCCCTACCAAATTCACGGCTGTGAAAAACATTTCACAGACCTTCAAATCAGACCTCTCCCATGAAAGCTAGAATATTGGCAGGGAGGGGTAGGGCTGGGGGTGCCCCAGGTGGGGGCTCCTACTGTGCCCCAGGCTCCTGCTGCTAGTCCCCTCTGGGCTGGAGAGGGACAGGACTTCCTCTTCCCCTGCACGTCTGCTCTGAGGAGCTGGGGGGTGGGGCAGATCAGACCCACTTCCAGGTACGTTCTCTAGCTGCAGGTAGCTCTGGGGCTGCATAGCAGCCCTGGAGCTTCCTGCAGCCACAGGGGGTTCCCGGAGGGGTGGAATAGGGGAGGGGTTTGGGGCTTGGAGCTCCCTCCAATCAGGGCAGAGAGCTTCACCACGGTCCCAGCTGAGGCCACCTGGGGCCCAGCTCTCATTTCTCCCCCCACCCCCAATGGCTGGGGCCATGGAGGGCTGAGAGCAGCGAGCAGGAGCAGGTCCTCAGTCAGAAGAGCTGTGGCAGGAGGCTAGCCTCCCCCAAGGGAAGCTTCACCTGCTGCTCACGTTTTCCCCCCCCCCTCACTTTCTGCCCCCATTGCTCCACAGCCATGGGGGGTGGAGTCACTGTACAGGGAGCTGCCCTCCCTTCCAGATGCAATTATTAGCTTGTTTCAATAAAAATAAAAAGAGAGGTCAAGAACTTGACAGGAGTTTTTGATTGACACTTTACAGCAGCAAATAACATTCAGGGCTCAACTCACTGATTGGTACATATGGACATTGGGGTGGTTTTGTAGCATAATGATCTCAATTGGCAGCCTACCAGAAGACAAGTGAAATGACTTTAAAATGAGTGTCCAAAGGAAATCACAAACCTCTACAATAATTACTGCAGCGGATCGTGTGAAAGAACTTGGAAGTCAAATTCTGCATGCCAATGGTGACAAACTATTTTGTACAAGCGGCAATGTTTCGTTGGATCATGCATTTGAGGCAATGGTTCAGTGCCACTTACACTCAGAAACCCATCGAAGCAGAAAGAAGGCTGCGGATAGCATATCGCTGGGAAAAGTTTAAAAAACAAATTTAATTTAATCTCCTTTTAAGAAGACGATAGAGAGTTAGGAGACCCGGCATTCAGCTAGCCTGGAACTTGTGGATGCTTTGCAAGTGCTAATATACCATGGGAAAAACTTGATTACCCAAAGCTGCATGAATTCATTCCACGTAATGTACAAAATGCTGGTTGCTTACCAAGTGCGAATAAGCTACAACAGCTCTACCTTCCAAAGGTGTGTACTATGCATTTTGAGGAGATGAAGTCTCAAATTAACTCACGTGAGTCTTTTGTAATTATTTCAGATGAGTCCACAGATGAGCAAGACAAATGTACTGCACATTCTGTTTGATTTTATTTCTGACAAGGCCGAAGAGGTACAGACAGGAAAGCTAACAGTGTTCACCGACTGCGTTTACTTTGATGCTGTTAACTACACTACAGTTTCTCAAGAGATAATTAAAACCATTTCAAAATATGGTGCGGACTTTGATGGAGTATCTGGGTTTGTAAGTGACAATGGAACTTTCTTGACACAATCTTTCAAATCTGTTCTCTAAGGTCGAATGCCAAATGCTGTCCATATTACATGTAATGCACATATAATTTCTTGTCAGTGATTTGTGGAGATGCAAGTTTGGTAAACTGGTCAGCTACATTAAAAAGACTTTTAAACACTGCCCTAGCTGCAAACTTTGATACAGGCAGCATATTGCAAACACAACAGAAATCGGGGAACAAAAAATTGCACTCCCCTCAGAGCCAGTAATTACTCATTGGAATTTTGGTTTCGGACAGTATAATACCATGCAGCTCACCTGAAATACTACTCTGAGTTCGTCTCAGAAGAGCTGACACTGAGATGAAAAAACGCAGGTTTTAACAGAACTTTCAACCCTTCTAAACAATGCTCAGCTGAACAAGGAAGTTCAGTTCATTGCCAAGAATGCCAGAGGACTGATGGACTTAATCACTTGGTTTTAATTTCGACATGTAACAATCCACCAAACTTACAATAAAGTAATGGTTGTACTGTTCTGGGCTGAAGCACAGTCAAACAAAAATCATCCTGACAATGTGGAGTTAAATGCCGGTGTTCAGCAGGTGTTTTCTTGCATGGCAAAGAAGCTCACACAACACTACTGCTATGGGGAAGAATCAAGTGATCTAGCAAAAACGGCTCAAAAATTTCAACAACCTGCAGCAAGGTTCCTAAAAGCTGAGCGTGTTTTTGACCCTGCACAAATGCGCCTGTTGATGGTGGATTTTACCTTGCTTAATGCAATTCATGGTTTTGACAAGAACTGTAGGCTGGAGATTCCTACTTACAAAAATATTACGAAAGAAGACTGTAGTAGTTTGCCTGTGCTTCAGTTTGGAACTCAGTGGAAGGCAGAATCCCGCACCTAGCATGGCTATCTCAGTTCTGTATGACAGTTCCAATGAACTCCATGGATGCAGAGAGAGCTCTGTCTAAACCAATTCTCGGATGCCCATATCTACCAATCAGGGAGTTGAGCTCTGAGTGTTATTTGCTGATGTAAAGTGTCAATCAATAAGTCCTGTTAAGTTCACATGACCTTTCCTTATTTTATTGAAACAAGCTAATAATTGCATCTGGAAGGGGGGACAGTCCCCGTATAGTGACCCCTCCTCCTGTAGCTGCGGAGGGATGCAGGCAGGAAGTGAGTGTGTGGTTTGGTGTGTACGGTGCTTTCTGCTAGAAGAGGTACCCGAGAGCAGCTGTGCAGGGGAAGAAGTCCTGTCCTTCCCCAGCCCAGCCAGGACTAGCAACTAGGAGCCCCTGGCTGGTACTCTCAGCAGCATGGGGGAGATCGAACCCACCTCCAGGAGCCTCCTCTGGCTGCAGGAAGCTCCATGGCTGTTGCCTTCCGAGCCCAGCTCTGAAGGCAGCACAGAAGTGAGGGTGGCAATCCCACAGCCCCCCCCCTACAACAGCTGTGTGCCTCTCCAGAACCTCCTTTTGGGTCAGGATCTCCATGGTTACAACACCCTGAAATTTCAGATATAAATTGCTGAAAATGTGAAACTGACTAATTTTCAAATCCTATGGCCTTGAAATTGACCAGAATGAACCATGAATTTGGTAGGGCCCTAGTCATAACATATCATTAAACTTGATATTATAGTCTAGTCACTAGTTCTAGTTTTTAAGTCATTTCAGGCAGGGCAACCTGTGGAGAACATTATTATTTTTAAGATCCGCAAATGGAAGTGTGATCTTCTGCTCCAGGGCAATGGAAGACAGCCATCTGTATAGTAAGAAGATATCTAGTGTCTGACCAGCACATCTCGGAATGGAGAGCGGTTGTGAGTTACAGAAGCAGCCCGAATAAGTATGCCCTGCCCCAGAATGTAACCGACTCTCTGGACTTCCTACTCCCATGCAAAGTTCACTTTCATCACCAGCCAGCAATGGGTGAAAACTTATAGTAAAATCAACAATCCCGTTGACTGTGCTTTACTTAGTCTGGCTACTAGACATGAGGGAAACAGAAGATGAGAATGTTAAACCCTGTGGCCAAGTATTAACTACTACTTTTGTCTTTTCTTCCTTATTTTTTCCTTGCAAACCTTATCTGACTTTGTGTATATTTGTTAATTGTGTTCAGCAAAACTCCCATTAACTTTAACTGGAGCAGGTGCAAGCCCCAAAAGAATTAAACCATTGTCTCTCTAGTACTAAGCTTTTATGATTTCTCAGATGTACTGTTCTGGGAAAAAGCAATTCATCAGCTTTAGAAAAGATATTTGATGTGTCCATATAGCTTTTTTGGACTTACTAATATCCATTAGTATATACATTTAACTGATTGCTTGGATCTTGATCCAAAGACCATTAAGCCAATGAAAAGACTTCCATTGACTTCAGTGGATTTTGGATCAGGCCCTAATGGAGCAGCAAAATACACTGTGAATAACAGTAATTCATTCTGGGCTAAAGAAAAACAGATTTTTCCAATGCTTATTGTATTACTTTTAATACATACATTAAAAGTCTAGTAATTTAAGAAACAAATAATTTTGAAACAAATAAACATTGGCCTAAGCCAATAGTCTAGAGATTGATTATTCTGTGCTGGTAGGGAGGAGTTCTACAATCAGTTCTTCCAGCCAGGCTCTTATTCCCTGAATTGGACAAGGACAGAGAGCGCACACAGCTCAAGATGGGATGGAGTGCCTCTGTTGTTCAATATTAAATCCCTACATATATAGGACCTGATCCTGCTCTCATTGAAGGCAATGGAAAAACTCCCCTTGATTTAATGGAAGAAGTTCTAAGTTCTTAGAAAGTAGTGTTGAATGAGACTGAAGATTTCTGTCCGTTTTTCCTTACTTGGAAAGATAGTGCTATTGGGGGTAAAGGAAGGAATTAAAATTGTGAAATTCTCAAGAATCTCTCTAAGCTATGAAGGATCCCTCAATACTGAAAGAGGGGGGTAATAAATCGTTTTATCATTTAAGTCCTCTTCATTAGGCTTTACTTCTCACAGTTATTGGTTTCAGACTGTCTGCAGCTGCAGTCAAACATCACTGCATCAGTTTACACTTTGAAAGTTTTCTTCACAGCTGTAAGGGCTAGAGACCTACTTTCTTTTAACTAAAAGGCTAGATTTTGGAGCACAAGCTGGATATCTTTACTTTAAAAAAACTGATTAACCCATGAGCTGACTCAACTCAGCCCTCCAAACGAATTTTAAGAGAACTTTAGTAAACTACTTATTTCTGAGTAGTCACAATTTAATCTTTTCCGTTCTCATTTATTCATGGACTCATTTTCTCAGTCATATGCCTTTCCCCACTATTTCTAGAAGCCCTTAACCCATTATATGGCTACTTAATGGTAAGTGGTTAGTATCTGAATTAATTATTAATAGCTGTAGTTTAGCATAAACTAGTTTAGATGTATTGAAAAGTCTAAGAAATGAAAAGGGTGTAAAATTGTTTCATTCTTTACCAGTGAAATCACAATTAAACAGGGTAATTTTTAACTTGTTTCATGCATTGCTGAAGTAGAAATAGGGAACACTTTATAGAGGAGATATCAACTGGTTAAGAGAATTTTCAGCTATCTGTCCTTTGATATCCTGTTAAGAGTGATGGAAAAATTACAAAGGTTTATGGATGCTGACAGACTCAGGAACTCATCGGTCCTGTTAAAGCAGAACACTTTAAAAGACAACATGATGGACTTCTATATTATGACATAACATCTGAGTTTAAAAAAAAAATCAATCTTATCCTTTTTATAGAAGTATTTTGTGGGGTCTGTGTGTGTGTATATATATTCAAGTTTTATATGAGAACTTATTATATTTTTCCTCAAAATATACCATAAAATTTTATTACATCTGAAGAAATATATCATTGTGGCACTTCCATTTTGAAAAGCCTTCCACTCTGCTTCCCACATGCAAACAGTTTTAGAGAATAATCAAGATAGTGGCAAGTATATGGAATCTATTAGAGTAGAGCATAGCCTAGGCCTCACTTCTGCAAAGATTTACAAATGTGCTTAACTTTAAACATGAGTAATCCCATTGAACTCAAATTGAGCCCATTATGCATGTAAATCTTTTCAGAATTGGGACCTTACTGGAGTGAACCAAGTTAATAATTTAGGTCCCAGTTCAGCAAAACACTTTAACACATGTTTAAGTACTTGGCTGAATAGGGCTGCTTTGCTGAATTGCAGCATTATATAATTACCAGGATCAAATAGTGGCATGGTCAACTCAACTCTATTCCTTTTAAAGTAGATAAATGTAGTTCCATGAAGTTTTCTGCACAGTGGTCTTTCAGACAGATTTAAAAAAAATGTGTGCCTAAAGCTAGGCTCTGAGTCCTATGTCTTATTTAGGCACCTAAGTGAGTGGTGATGTCCTGGATGGAAACCTAGGTTCAGTCACCCACTTAAAAAATATATATAGGATCAGAGTCCCAACTGCTGTGTGTAAACCTCAAATTCTATGACACTTTTCATTAGAGTAAAGAAAAAGTATGACAGAGAAGAAAGACCAATAATCTTATGTTAAATAAACAAAGCAAATTAGCATTGTTTATGAAATTAACTAAAACTTCCCCTCTCTTCCCCCCCCCCCCCCCGCTTACATTTTTCTTTGGGCAAATATAGGTTGTTGTCAGATTTTTTTGTTTGTTTGTTTTTTGTTTTTTGCAGTTACCATGGGTCACATTATTAGAAATCCAGTAGCAAGTCTCTAATTTTTAACGATGATTTTTATCTACAGCCCTACAGAAAAGATGTTCATGTATCTTTTTTCTTCCCTCATGAAAAGTGATTATTAATGGAAAATAGTTAATAACTTCAGATTAATATGCATGAGTTATATTTTAAATCAATACATGAATGTGGGGCAAAACACTCTTAAAACCATAAGGTTGTATTGGGTATCCAATACATTTTTTAAAGTTTCATAAGGAATCAGGAAACTATAAACTGAGGTAATGTGTAATGTTATATACTATATTGTATATGGAAGATCAATACACATTTAACACTTCTGCCTTAAAATACATTTTATTCTATCCAGTAATTCACAGGTTTATCATGCCTTTCTGGATGATATACTTTAGCCAAACACCAGTTATTGGGCTCAATAGAGGGTATATGGGTGAAATGTAATGGGCTGTGATATACAGGTATTCTGACTAAATGAGCTAGTAGTCCCTTTTGGCCTTAAAACTCTCTGAATCTATGCATAGCGCCCCTTATGCTGCAATTTCAAAATAATGTGTTACAGTTACCAGGTGAACAGTACTTCTGACCCCTCCTGATCTGAGAACACCGTTCCTCAGATCTCAAACTGTTACCTGGCTCTGAGTAGAATCATGTGATTCTCCCACTCCTACCTAGGACCTGGTCACAATCCTCTTGTATTAAACATGTTTACCTCAGCTGGTCTGACTTGGGCTCAGCCCTTGCAGTTCTGTTCCCTCTGAGAGCAAGGACAATGGTAAGCAGTGACCAAACAATTTCCTTAAAGCAAAGTATCATTTATTTAGCACCAAAACATTTCAGAGAAAACCATCTTAAACAATAGAAACAACCTATGCATATTTTACTTTTCACTTAAGGCTTACCGTTCCCCGGATCTAGGAAAGACCAGCTTCTTTAGACTCCCTCACAAAGGCTCTATCAGCCTGTCACTTTAGACAGCTTCTGGCTTTTTAGTCCAGACTCCTAGCTTTGGGAAAACAAGGCTTGAGCAAGAAGCCAGGCTTGAATAGGGACTGGGAGTGGCTGGCTCATTACAGAAGCAGCTTTTCCTCTCCTGGAATTGACACCTCCTCATCCATTTTTGGGAGTGGACTATATCCACCCTGATTGAATTGGCCCTGTCAACACTGGTTCTCCACTTGCGAAGTAACTCCCTGTTCTCCATGTGTCAATATATAATGCCTGCATCTGTAACTTTCACTCTATGCATCCGAAGAAGTGAAGTTTTTACCCACGAAAGCTTATGCCCAAATAAATCTGTTAGTCTTTAAGGTGCCACTAGACTCCTTGTTGTTTTTGTAGATACAGACTAACACGGCTACCCCCGATACTTGACAGGCATGTATTAATGTAGCCTATAGATAAAATATTGAGATTAAATAGGGCTGAAACACAAGACCTTTAGATCTGTGAGATATTAGCTTAGCCAAACAAGGCTTTTGGCATTAAAGAAGTTGACAAATAATTAACTACTATATAACCTTGTTAAGTGCTGATGTTTGGGGAAATAAAATAACTGCAAGATACCAATTAAGACTAGTTGAAATATGTTGGGGATTTTCATTGAAATAACACGTCCGCAATATATTAACCACAAGCTGCTACTATGATTAATTGACTGGTGTTAATGAGTAAGACAGGAATTGATTGAACCTCTGAAAATTGGGACACCAAAATTTGTGGGGTGTCGAATTACAAATAAGGGAAAAACGTGGCAATCTCTCTGCATGTTCATAAGTCTCAGGGTATATCAGTATATCCTATAACAAAAAGGTATCAGTGGGCCTGTGTGCTGGGGAGACACATCAAGAGATGCTTAATTAATAACCACCTGATGATCATCCATATGAGTATTGTAAGGCAGTGAGGTAGTTATTGTATAACTATAGCAGGTTATTAAAATTCCATGTATGACTGTACTAATCAAACTGAATAGGTGGCTGGGGGAAGAGTTAACAGGAAAGCTACACAATAGAGCAAAATAAGGACACCCCAGCACAAACTAGAAATATATTAGGGAGAGCTGTTAGCTTCAGGGCTAAGCGTTGTTCTGAGCTTCCTCAGCTCTCGTCCCTAGTGCCCCT
Source organism: Chrysemys picta bellii (assembly GCF_011386835.1). Lineage (NCBI taxonomy): Eukaryota > Metazoa > Chordata > Testudines > Emydidae > Chrysemys > Chrysemys picta. Next base: position 90,743,209 of record NC_088795.1, read on the forward strand.
CCTCTACTTGCGCTACATTGATGACATCTTCATCATATGGACCCATGGAAAGGAGGCCCTTGAAGAATTCCACCTGGACTTCAACAATTTCCACCCCACCATCAACCTCAGCCTGGACCAGTCCACACAAGAGATCCACTTCCTGGACACTACAGTGCAAATAAGTGATGATCACATAAACACCACCCTATACCAGAAACCTACTGACCACTATACGTACCTACATGCCTCCAGGTTCCATCCAAGACACATCACACGATCCATTGTCTACAGCCAAGCCCTAAGATACAACCGAATTTGCTCCAACCCCTCAGACAGAGACCAACACCTAAAAGATCTTTATCAAGCATTCGTAAAACTACAACACCCACCTGGGGAAGTGAGGAAACAGATTGACAGAGCAAGACGGCTACCCAGAAATCACCTACTACAGGACAGGCCCACCAAGGACAATAACAGAACACCACTGGCCATCACATACAGCCCCCAGCTGAAACCTCTCCAGCGCATTATCCACAATCTGCAAGCTATCCTGGAAAATGATCCTTCACTCTCACAGACCTTGGGAGGCAGGCCAGTCCTCGCTTACACACAACCCCCCAACCTGAAGCAAATACTCACCAGCAACTACACTACACACCACACCACAGAAACACCAACCCAGGAACCAATCCCTGTAGCAAACCTCGTTGCCTAGTCTGTCCCCATATCTACTCTGGCAACACCATCAGAGGACCCAACCACATCAGCCACACCATCAAGGGCTCATTCACCTGCACATCCACTAATGTTATATATGCCATTATGTGCCAGCAATGGCCCTCTGCCATGTACATTGGCCAAACCGGACAGTCCCTCCGCAAAAGAATAAATGGACACAAATTGGACATCAGGAATGGTAACATACATAAGCCAGTAAGTGAACACTTCAATCTCCCTGGTCATTTTATTACAGATTTAAAAGTCACTATCATTGAACAAAAAAACTTCAGAAACCGACTTCAAAGAGAAACAGCAGAACTAAAATTCATTTGCACATGAACACCATTAATCTGGGCTTGAATAGGGACTAGGAGTGGCTGGCTCATTACAGAAGCAGCTTTTCCTCTCCTGGAATTGACACCTCCTCATCCATTATTGGGAGTGGACTACATCCACCCTGATTGAATTGGCCCTGTCAACACTAGTTCTCCACTTGCGAAGTAACCCCCTGCTCTCCATGTGTCAGTATATAATGCCTGCATCTGTAACTTTCACTCTGTGCATCCGAAGAAGTGAGGTTTTTACCCACGAAAGCTTATGCCCAAATAAATCTGTTAGTCTTTAAGGTGCCACCAGACTCCTTGTTGTTTTAATTCATGCCTGTCAGTTCTACCTCCCTGTAGTGCTTTCCCACTAATTTCTTACCTATTATTCCCCCTATTACTAAGGCTATGGCTACACTGGCGCTTTACAGCGCTGTAACGTTCTCGCTCAGGGGTGTGAAAAAACATCCCCCTAAGTGCAGCAAGTTACAGTACTGTAAAGCGCCAGTGTAAACAGTGCCCTAGCGCTGGGAGCCACTCCCAGCGTTGTAAACTAATCCCCTCCTGGAGGTGGAGTACCTGCAGCGCTGGGAGAGCTCTCCCCCAGCGCTGGCGTGGGACCACACTTGCACTTCAAAGCACTGCTGCAGGAGCGCTCCCGCAGCAGCGCTTTGAAGTTTTGAGTATAGCCACAGCCTAATAAACCCCTCATCCCCAACTCCTAAATCACATATTACCAAACACAAGCTAATTGGCTACAACTCATAAAATGGGGATGATACTTTTGTGGTTCTGGAGTTAACTGCACCTTTGCTCCCTTCATGGTTTCCTGAAGAATACCTGCTTAGGTTTTGGGCCTCTAGCCATCACCTCTCTGTGTGGGGACCTTCATTCCTTTCCCTGCAGACCAGAGCTTTAGGGTTGCAGTTCCCTTGCAATTCACTGTTCTTATCCCAGCAGGTCTAACCTAAGTCCACCACCAGCTGTTTGGCTGCCTACCATGGGCCAAGACAGGGTTTACCATTGACCAGCCAGCCTCCAGAAAGCATAGTAGATTTATTTAGGACAAAATCATTCAGAAAAAAACATCACACACACTAAGCTTACCACACCTCACTCATCTTCCATATGGTTAAAATCTCAGGCCCATTTGAGGAACCTGAGTCAGTTGAGGATGACTCTTTACACAGATTGGGAGGCTTTGTTCTCCCAGGCCTCCTGAAACAGTTAAAACCAGTCAATGCCCCTTTCCCCAGAAGTCTAAGCTTCAAAGGACTACTCACATAAGTAAGGCAAGTGGGGGTATATTGCTCTTAAATTTAACAATTTCTTAGTGTATGAGACTGCATATCTGGGATTGGGACACTGCATTAAACACTCCTAGTGATTCCAGATTCCACAGGAAATGCATTTAGCAAAACAGGAATATATAGATACATAAACACTTATTGATACAAAAGGATATTCTGTGTGTCCATAGTGCTCCACATATCATACAGTGTAGTAGTCTTTGAAGATTTCCATGCCTCCAAAGTCTCACATCTTACAGATTTAAAATTTTATTAGAAAATATTTAAAAATAAACAATACAGAAAATTTGAAGCGTCAGTTGTTGGTCATTAGGGGTAACATACAGAGTATGGGGGATGCTAGTATTTTGGGGTTGGGCAGCACACACACATATCACAAAAGAAACATGAGGCTTAATTAATGTTTATAAAGTGCTTTTAAATCCTCAGATGAGAAATGCTCCTAAGTGTAAAGTTAGTATTTTCCTATATGTATGTTTTCTCTCCTTTTTTTTTTTTTTTAACAGGTGAGTAAAATAGGATCAACTGTTTTTCTTTCCATCATCATAATCACCACCAGCAAAGCTGGGTGAAAGATTTGGGGCCTGATTCTCCACTGTTTTGTTCTTTGTGCAGTCATTTACATCTCTGTGCAAAGTGAATGTAAAATGCAAACCGATCAAAATGATAGTGTCTTACACCCACTGTGCATATCTGTAGATGACTATATAAGGTGCAAGGCAGTGTGGAGAAGCTGGAGGGATAGATAGAAGTAGACTCCCTGAGTTTTGTATGGAGCCATGAATGTTTATGGTGTTATCCAAATAAGACTCAAACTCTTTAATATTAAAATCCAATTCAACTCCTATTGAAGTTTATGGGAATCTTTTCCCTGCACATACCAAAGTCAAAGGGAGCTACCTGTGCTTAGGGATGACATACTCAAGGTCTAATTAGAAGCAATTTCCTCCTGTGAACCTAAACACCTCTTCACTTTGGCAATTTGTCTTGATCATTCACACTGATCTGTGCAGTGAGCCTGTATGGGCAGGCCCAGCATGGTTTATATGACTACATGATACAAACCAAATCTTGACAGCTGGGGCAGCACAGGTGCTGAGGCTGAAGGCAAGGAGATAGGCTGGCTGGGTTCTGTTCCCTGCTCTGCACTGACTCGGTGGGGAGCTTGGGCAGGTTCCTTCTCCGTGCCTCAGTTTCCCGTATGTAAGAGGCGGGATATTAAAGTGCCAGGCAGGGGCGGGGAAGGCGAGTGGCAAGCCTGCGGGGTGTGGTTCCCTAGCACAGCCACTGTGTAACGTGGCCGAGGTGCTTGTGATGAATTAACAGGCGCGTAGAGCGTTTCCCAGGTGCTAACCCAACGCCCGCAGCTAACCCAGCCCGGACGGGACTGGACAGCCAGTGCGTGGCCGGGCACCGCCAGGCGCGGAGCGGGGGCCCGAGCCCGCCCAGACACCGGCACGGAAGCGGCGCTTATGGCCTCCGGGCCGGGGCAGGGAGGCGCTGCCCGTGCGCTGCGCGGGACGGCTGGGCTCAGCTGTGCCTGGCGCTCGCAGGGAGCTGGCGAGCCGGGGCGGCGCTTCCGCAGGGCGGCCCGAGCCCTGGCGCATCTCTGCGGACTGACCTTGTGGCGGAAAAGGTGCGTGGGGTCGGGTGGTGGAGGGTCCTGGGGGGGCAGGGCTCCTAGTCGCTCTGGGTCCCAGGGCCAGCAGCCGGGCCTGCCCCAGGGATTTCCCTAGACCCCCGCCCCCTTTTATGAACTTTTAGTTACTGCAGTGTTGCTAATTTAGTGATTGCTTGGAAATTTGAATTGAAATTGAAACTAATACACACTTTAAAAGCATATACAGTGTATGATAAAATACGTGTATCTGAAAAAGTATAATAGATTTGAAAAGTAGGAACCTATGTTCAGACTAGCTTCCTTATACAGCTGTTGTTTTTTACAACAATGTCAGTGCATTCATTTGGGTGATGTTGGCCAGCCTAATCATTTTAAATGATGATTTGTAAGCAAAGTCTAAATGAGCTCTCCCTGACAGCTAGTGATGAGCTGGGGCTGGGGGCAAAGGCTTCAGGACCAGATTGTATTTACATTCACACCTAATCTACCTAGGTATCCAGCAAACAGAGCTGCATTGCCCAAGTGATACATTTTGGCTGGGGTTGGGTTACAAATCACTTGAATGAGGGCGGGGGTAATGAAATGTTTTTATTCTTATTGTATGAGGAAAGGGCAATAGAACTGTACTTAGCCTGTGCTGATTGAGGGCATTGAGAGAGGGTGGAGCCAGGTGTTTTGCTTGATGGTCTGCCTGAGTCACAAGTACTATTTGACCTGCCCCTCTCTACTGTTTAAAGACAGAGCTGATTAGGCTCCATAGAGAGTCTTTTGTTTTGTTAAGTGACCACTACAGCTGAAATCACTGATAATCAGGTCTCAGGACTTGACTACACTTGCAGCTGTACAGCGCTGAGAGTTAAACTTGTCTTCGTAGAGCTGAGTAGGGAAAGCGCTGCAGTCTGTCCACACTGACAGCTGCCAGCGCACTGTCATGGCCACATTTGCGGCACTTCCAGCGGCATTGGGAGCGGTGCATTATGGGCAGCTATCCCACAGAGCACCTCTTCCCATTCTGGCGCCGTGGGTTGTGGGAAGGGGGTGGGGGGTGCGGGGCTTTCTGGGTCCTGTCCCAACGCCCCATGATGCATCACTTCGCATCCCAGCAATCCCTGTGTTTCCATCCACATTTGGCTCCATCTTTCAATGGTTTCTGTGCAGCGCGATCTGTGTTCCGTTTCGGTCTGCGGGAAATGGAGCCCGAACTGCTGAGGAGTATGCTGATGAGTCTCACCAGCACGTCACGTTTGGCAGTCGAGCTATTCCTTAAGATCCAAAGTGACAGTGAGGAGTCCGACGATGATAGCGAGTCGTGTAATGCGTACGACACAAAATTGCTTGTGGCATTCACGGACATGCTCAGCACCATGGAACGCCACTTTTGGGCTCGGGAAACAAGCACTGAGTGGTGGGATCACATTGTCATGCAAGTCTGGGATGACAAGCAGTGGCTGCAGAACTTTTGGATGAGAAAAGCCACTTTCGTGGGACTGTGTGAGGAGCTCGCCCCCACCCTGCGGCGCAAGGACACGAGATTGAGAGCTGCCCTGCCGGTGGAGAAGCGGGTGGCTATTGCAATCTGGAAGTTGGCAACTCCAGACAGCTACCGATCAGTCGCGGACCAGTTTGGAGTGGGAAAGTCGACAGTTGGAATCGTGTTGATGCAAGTTTGCAGGGCCATTAATCGCATCCTGCTCAGAAGAACCGTGACTCCGGGTAACATGCAGGACATTGTGGATGGCTTTGCACAAATGGGTTTCCCTAACTGTGGAGGGGCGATAGATGGGACGCATATTCCTATTCTGGCACCACCCCACCTAGCATCCGAGTATGTTAATTGGAAGGGGTATTTCTCTATGGTTCTCCAGGCGCTTGTGGATCACCATGGGCGTTTCATTGACATTAACGCAGGCTGGACCGGAAAGGTGCATGATGCACGCATCTTTCGGAACACTGGCCTGTTCAGGAAACTGCAGGCCGGGACTTTTTTCCCAGAGTGGAAGATCATGGTAGGGGAAGTCGAAATGCTCATTGTGATCCTTGGAGACCCCGCTTACCCGTTAATGCCGTGGCTCATGAAACCCTACACAGGGAGCCTTGACAGCAGCAAGGAACGGTTCAACTACAGGCTGGGCCAGTGCCGAATGACTGGAGTGTGCTTTTGGCCGTTTAAAGGGCCGCTGGTGATCTCTGTATGGGAAGCTGGACTTGGCCGAAAACAGCATCCCCCTGGTTATATCCGCGTGTTGTACCCTCCATAATATTTGTGAAGGGAAGGGTGAAAGATTCAGTCAGGCATGGACCTCCGATGTTCCACACCTGGAGGCTGAATTTGCACAGCCAGAGGGCAAGGCTATTAGAGGGGCCAGCACAGGGCTGCAAGGATTAGGGATGCCTTGAGGGAGCAATTTGAGGCTGAAAACCAGCAGTAATGTCTGGTGCCCTGCACAGGAGTGAAGTGCAGTGATTACAATGTCAGTAGGAATCTGTGTTCGCTAAGCTGATTTGCAGTGCCTCTTTCTTTCCTGGGCTAAGGTATCTTTTAAGGTATCTTTTACTTTATGCAATAATAAAGAATGTTTTCAAAGCCAAAAAATCCATTTATTGAACAGAAAATTCATTTATTGAATGAAAGAAACACAACTGTTTGGAAATCAGAAAGGGCAAGGGGGTGGGGTGGGGAATGGTACAATCATAGATTTGCGTATGTCCTGTCTGGAGTGCTGTGCAATGAGTGCTGCACTTCAGGATGGCTATACTGCATGGTGATGGGGGTTGAGTGCAGAGGGTAAGGGTCGTAGTTCTCGGGGCTGGTTGGTGAAGATACAGGTGTTGGAGGCAGCTGGTGGCGGTAAGAACCCGGATGTTGGGGAAAGTGGGTTGGAGGGAACATGGGGGCACAAGGGAAAGAGTTTTGGGACAAGGGTTGCGGGGGGTGGAGCGGCGGGCGCGTTAGTGCTCCGCCTGCATGGCTACAAGCGCCTGGATAGAGTCCGCTTGGTGCTTCATGCTGCTTATCAGCCAATCCGTGCTTTGCTTCCGGTGTGATGCGTTTTCCTTGCAGATCCTGCTTCACTCTCCCTCCACTCCTGCGCTTTTTGATTCTCTGTAAGAGATTGATGCATCACTTTGCGCAGCATGTCTTCTTTGCTTTTTCGTGGTCTCTTCTGGAGTTTTTGCAGTCTCTCAGCTGGTGATAACACGGACGGCTAAGAACTCAAGGTTGCGTCTGTAAAGGCAAAATGCAACATTTAACAGAGGCAGCGTTGTTTATACCAGACAGAGTAATGATTCCCCCGCACTTAAGGAGGGCACACACAGTCTACACAATAGCATAATTTTCCCATCCCAAAGAGAGTACACATAACCCACGGGAGCCCTAAAATGGTGAGTAAGGGGGGACTGATTGTTTCAGGGCTGTACTGTCCTCTGGGTTTCTGTGCCTTGGGGAGAGCCAACAGCTGCAGGGGGCACCTACATGGAACACTGTCCCAACATTTTCCACAGAAGTTTATCCTGGACGATATCTCGCTGCTGAGGGTGACCTGGGAAGCAAGGGAGGGTCTTTTACTGCAATGCGGCTTCTGCCCTGGCCCATATGAAGCTTGCCTGTGTGCAGCAATGGTCCCCCTGCCCCTTGCGGCACAGTGGCGTGGACACGTTACCGTGACTGGGACAAGGACCACGGTGGCTCTCCCAATAAACCTGCGCAAGCGCATTGCCCACATTCTGGATGAGACTTTCAAAGAGATTACCGAGGCCGATTACCGCGATGTGATAGACCACATCAATGCGCTATTCCGCATCTAGGCATGCATGCAGCCCTAACCCTCCTCTCCCAAAGAGCCCACACCGAAAAAATTCCTTCCTGAAAAATTTTTTTTTCAGAAAAAAAAAAAAAGCCGCTTACTGGGAACCTGCTCTTCTGTTTGTCCTCCACCAAGTACTGGCTGCTGCGACTGGCTACCTTCCTCCTGGCTTGAGAAGAGCTCCTGGCTGCATGCCTCCAGGGATTCCGGGGTGTCTCCCCCCGCCCCAGCACCCTCACTCATGCTTTCCTCCTCCTCCCCCCGCTCTGAAGTGTCCATGGTGGTGCTTGGAGTGGAGGTGAGGTCACCCCCAAGTATCGCGTCCAGCTCTTGTAGAAATGGCAGGTCATGGGGACAGCATTGGAGCGGCGGTTTGCCTCGTGGGCTTTGTGGTAGGCATGCTGTAGCTCCTTCACTTTAATCCTGCACTGCAGTGTGTCCTGGTCATGGACCCCTTTCCATCATGGCCCTTGTTATCTGCCTGAAGGTATAGTTATTTCTACGGCTGGAGCGCAGCTGGGACTGGACAGCTTCCTCCCCCTAAACACTGATGAGGTCCAGCAACTCACCATTGCTCCATGCTGGGGCTCGTTTGGAGCGTGGAGGCATGGTCACCTGGAAAGATTCGCTGATAGCACTCCACACCTGGATGAGCAAACAGGAAAGGGATTTTTAAAATTCCCAGGGAATAAAGGGCGGGTCTGACGGTTGGTCACCTGAGGCCAGGGCAGTAGAGTTCGAAGTGATGAGCAGAGTGGCTAGAACAGGCATTGTGGGATACTGCCGAATACTCCTGGAGGCCAATCAGAGCGCATTGGGCGGCCACACTGGCGTGTCCCTCTCATGCCACCATGTGGAAGCCTGGTCCGAACCCTTCACCTCTGAGGTGCTTGCTTCATTTGGTCCCAACCATTCTGATGCTCCCGGGGTAGCAGGGCCTCCTGCAAGGTTCTACTGGCTGTGGGCAGCTCCTAGTGCCGCTTCTCCCCATTGAGCCCCCATTTCCCTGAGGGCCTGGAGCAGTGTCAGAATTTTGAAGACCAGGCCCCCGCCTGGGTACGTGGCCCTCTGCTCCTAAGCCCCGCCCCGGATTGTGCCGCCTCAGCCCCCGCACTGAGCCTGCCCTGGCCTCTTTCTATGGGGCAGGGGGAAGCAAACCATCCCCTGCTGTCCCTCAGCAGTGCATGGAGCCTGGCTGCACCTGCTTCCACACTGTGCCAAGCTTAGCCCCATCCCTGCTGCTCAGGCTTTAGCACCAAGCCCACCATGGCTTCCCTCATCCCCACCAGCACGGAGCCACCCCAGGCTCTTTGGCAGAGCCCACCACCAGCCCAGGGAGGAGTTGGGCCACTCCCAGCCTTAGGCAGTGACTTCCCATTTGCACAGCCCGACTCCATTGACAGGAAAGAAAAACCAGGAGATAGCGACCCAGATCCTCAAAGATGTTTGGGCCCCTCACTCCCATAATGGCTATGTACCTTGGAGGAGCTGGGCCAGTATAGCCAAAAGATACAGCAAAAGCTTCTAGTGTAAAGAGACATCCCCTGCACAGGCATCAGAAAGGAAATGACCTGCACACTGTAATGTGCTGAGGTGCTAGCTACACATCAGTATATTGAGTCCTCGAGGTTCTTCTTTTTATCTAGAGGTTTAAATTAATCTTCTAGGCAAAGCACTTTCAACCTTGATTTAATTATATGGATGTGTTTTATAGTACACAAAAATAAAGAGCTTGTAATTTTACAATTCTATCTACAAGAGACCAAATGTCAAAACCCAGTACCTTTAACTTTAAACCATTCTAGAGTTACATGGAAATTCTGTTCTTTATTCCCCCTGAAGAAATAGAACATATAGGGTTTGTATGTGTGTTTGAATCTTTAGCGATAATAATCCCAGTAGATAGTCGGGAATAAGTGTTTGCAGAGGACATATGTAGATTTGTTTATGTAACTTTAGCGCCCTCATGGCCAAGATGGAGTCTGCTCTGCAGGCAGCTCTGACCAAGAAAAGGGCCGGGCAGGAACGCAGCAAGGAAAGATCCTTCTACCCCAGGGGCATCTGTTCCAAACCCTCCAGAGTGAACACACACACACACACACACACACACACACACACACCGGAAGAATATAGGAAAGGGAAATATTTGTTTCCACGGGGATGAAAGGAGAAAGATAATAGGGGGAAAGATGGGGGAAGCGGTAAAACAGGGCTGCATTCATTACAAGGCTCCACTAGTATCACAGTCGGAAAGAGCTGGGGGGAGAACGGTAATTCTATTTTGTAGAGGATTTTGCTATTTCAAAATCAGATTTCATTCTGATTTGGAATCATATTCAAAAATTTTGAAATTCTCTGTGAAATGGAATTGCTGATCTCCACTGAGCTCTAAAGCAGCCTTATAGGCTGCCCCAGAGCTGGAGACCCTTGGAGCCTTACAAGACCTAGCTCCACGGTAGCACACCTGGTGGGCTGTCCTGGAGCCAGGGACTCTAAGAGTCCTACCTGGCGAGGAGTCACGAGCCTGGCAGCTGGGGGTCCCGCAACTTTTAGGCTCCCAGCTTCCCATCAGCCCACCAGGCAGGCAGCTGAAGAGCTGGGAGCCTGGAAACCCGGCTTCCCCAGCAGCGTGCCACATGGTCTATCAAGGAGCCAGGCAGCTGAGCTGTCAGGAAGCCAAGCAAGTTTCTGATGGAATTCTGCCTGGCTGGCAAAGTTCCATCGGAAACATGCTTGGTTTCTGCTGGATTCTGTCAGAATTGACACAGTCCTGCAGTGTGTTTCAATTTCAACAAAAGCGCAAACTCTGGCAATTGTTTTTTTCTAACAAGCTCCGCTAATTAGCAGTGGAGAGCAACACAACACAATAGTTTTAAACAATAAGACCATCAGAGACAAATCAAAGAGCAAGGAAGATAATTTTTAAATAGGCAGAATGTATGGTAATTATTCAGTGGAAATGCAACCCGCACCAACGCAGTCTTTGAGAGGTTTAGCCAACTTTATACCAGGTTAGCTAGCAGCAACCTATTCTATTGAATAGTCAGTCCTGGCAGATCTTTCTTTTTCCAGGTACGCATGATGACCGGGGTTGAGGTATGCTAGAATGGTACGTTGCTGAATTAGAGCTCTCATCATCATACCATCAGGTTTCAGGTCTCTCATAGCGTGCCATTCATCCTGTAAGAAGGAAGAAGCCAGTGCACCTGTGACTTGTCAGCTGGCTCTGAATTGGGTTTAAGTGAAGGGGGAAAGGGGCGAGAGTGCCTGTAAACAGAGAAAAGACGACTATTGAAGTCATGGAGTTCCCCTAGTGTAACTGCCGCTGCTGTACACTTAGACTTTGTTCACGTGCTTTTTCTACACCAGGCGAACAATTACCTAATATTGAGTATTTGCTTTCCAAGTTGCCCACTTTTGAATAATAAATCATAGGGCAAGGGTAATAAATAAAAAGCACATTCCCATGCATATTTCAATGGAACAAAAAGCATCTGGTATAGGAGAAATGAATTAACAAATGCAAAGAGAGAGGCTGTTTCAATTCATTATTCACAAGACAGTTTTCTTCACAGCATTAGCAAAATTAATGCCTACATAGTGAATTATATCTTCACGTACCCTATCAAAGTTAATCTCTAGTTCTCTACCACCCCTATAGAATCTCATTTGTAGTAAAAAAAAAAATCTGTTTAGTGCTTTTCTTCAGTAGGTCTCAAAACACTTTACAAATGAGGTCATCTCCCCTTCCCCACTTTTTTTTAAATGGAGGGGGACACTGGCACAGGGAGGCGAAGTGACCACCAAGTGACCCAAGGACAGCCAGTGACCCAGCAGCAGAGCCAGGAATAGAAACCAGGCTGCCTGAATCCCAGGCCAGTGCTCTTAACCACTAGACCACACTATCTCACATGTATTAGCATATTGAAAATTTAGTGCACCGTAAAAGTAAATTTCTGAGAAACTTGAGATTGAATTAAATATAAAAATATTACATTAACCTACTTTTAAAAAAATGTCTGAACGGGAAAGGTGCAGAAACCAGGGGACCTTGCTAGTTTTAGTCCAATCTTATCATAGCCACAATCATATATTGTGCTCAGGAAGTGAGCTCTAGGGCCTGCAGATCTCAAGCAATCTATAAGCCTGTGAACAGTGAAGGAACCAAACAAAGGCCTATTCTTGTGCACCTTAGAAGCTCTAGGAGGGCAACCTTATGCACCTAAGTGGCAGTGCGATCTTCATCCTCAAGATCACACTGCAGTCTGCCCAAAACGTGTGATCCAAGAGAAAAATCAAACTTGCACCACTACAGGGTAGTTACTTCCAACGACCGCATAAAAAGGGTAAAAAGATGTTAATTAAATTAAACGTAACAATACCAAAATTCTTCACAAGTTTATCAGATTCCTTTTTGTTTAGCCAAAGAAAGAACTGAGACTATACTTGAATGTATACATTTTATTAATTGAATTACATAAATAGTAATAAATACATTAATAAATAAGGAGTTACAGAAAGCAAAGCAATCTGATATGACAATCAAAATTCAATCCATGCATTTAACATGGAGTAGTTATCAAACTATTATCAAATACATATAATCAGAGCTAGTTAATTCATTTCACACATCATAAAGTGGCGATTTTAGCAAAATCATCTTAAATACAGAACAGAATTAACTACCAGTGTAAATCCTTTATTACAGGTCATTGTTCAACACTTAAGTGGCAGAAGTAGAAGTTTTCCAAAATTATTACACTTTGAAAAGCTCAATAAGGTTTAAGGGATCCCCTAAAGCTGCAGAAATGCTACCCTCTTGAAAGTCTCTGGAGATATCTTTATTCTGCCTGGTCACGTTCATCCAAGATTTTGGAATTAGGAATGACAGTAAGAACGGAGGTAGCCAGGTGGGTCCCGCATCCCTGTTGAGCTAAAAATTCAAACCTCAGTGCTTTCAAACACCTACCCGAAATTAACTTTCACACCAATCAAATTGCACCAAACAGGCAACCTCAGCTTTGCCCTCTAAATACATCTACTAATGTACGTATACAAAAACATCTAAAATTGCCAACAATTCACACTAAACCAATACCAGAAAAACAATCATAATCACAAAATACTGCATCTCTACCCAAATACCAAGACTTAACAGAAAAATACCTACCTAAAACATCCACATCATCATCCTCTGTATTCAATAAGCGTAAAAGACTATTAAAACACCACTATTGCCACTTCCACCAATGGACACAACTACTAAAAACAATCTAACTTCTGACACAATAGGTGCAAAGTTAATATTGAATGTCTGGTACACTTTGGTTGGTGTGACCGTTTAAGTAGAGTAGGTGTTTGAAAGTTGTGAAGTGCGGAAAGTAATTGCCAGTTGCCAGAACATTTAGTTTTGTTTGCTTCCTTTTAGAAATGTGTAAGCAATACACAAGTTAGGCGTTACCTGGAGTAAATGTTAATTTTGTGAACCTTAACTTTATTTGAAGAGTTAATGGGGGTGAGTGGAGGATTCAAATATATACCTTCCCCTAAGTGACATCTTTGCACTTCCAGTAGGAAATGATGCTTTATTAAAAGGAAGCTATGATTCTAGAGAACTTGTGTGTTTAAGGACTATGCATTTCAGATTCACAGTTACACCTTGGTACTGACACTTCCTTCTTCTCCACTTGTGCTTCATGATGCCTGAAACAGAGAGAGGGAGCACAAGGCGTGTAAGTGAGAACCGCTTTCGACAACGCCACGTCCCACACGCAAATTCAGTGTAAACTACTGATACAGTGTTCTTTTCCGCATCTGCAGACAGTCTGGATATTTAGGTCCAAGACAGTTCTTTGCAGTCCTCAGACACTTCTACAAGCATATCCCCCTCCTCCCAAGCTGCACTGGCTGAGAAAACTACTGGACCCATTCTCCTCTAAAGCCACAATCTCCAGATTTCCCCTTGACAATTATTTCACCAGGCAGTCTCCCTACAAAATCAAGAGGAATTAAATGATTAAGGGCGGTAAGGAATTAATTGACAAGGATTCCTAAATCAATGTGACAAGGAATACTGCCTGGAATGCCTTAGTCCAAAACCGCCACAGGACACTCCCTTTCGGAACTTACCACCAATAGCATGTCAGATCTCCAAGAGTACAAGAAGTGAGTAGAAAGCGGGAGACGTGTCTGCAGAATTCCAGGCAAGTTGGAAGCGCTGCTTGAAGGGCCGGAACTCTGGACACAGTCTCATGGGGGCACCATAAATAGTAGCTGATGAGACCTGTACCCTGTTTACAGGGTGCTCATTCAGGGCAGTGGTTGCATTTGGCCTAGTGCCAAGAGACTAGAGGGCAAAGACCCGATCCCTGATTACAGGGCGGTCGTTGGCAGCAGGCTGTGAAGACAGCACGAGGCCAAGAGACCCAAAGGGCCTCAGAGACGCAAACCCTAGTTACAGGGAGGTCAAGCTGCCCACGTAACGGAAATGATTCTAATCCCCCAGATTTCGAAAGCGAGATGCAATCTGTACCCTGATTACAGGGTGGTCGCTGGCATTAGCCAAATAGGAGAGACCATAACCTGAATTACAGGAAGGTCAAGCTATCAAAGTACCAAAGAGCTCGATATGTCCCATTCTAGAGAGACTTGTGACATAGACCCTAATTACAGGGTTGTCACGCTGACTAATGGGGCAGAGCACGGCGTAAAGCCAAATGAGCAAGAGGGCAGAGACTCGGACCCTAGTTACAGGGCGGTCACATTGCTCACTTTAACAAAGAGCTCAATGCCCCTCCAAGGACAGGGGGAGGTGACTGGCACCCTGATTACAGGGCAGTCACACTCACTAACCAGCTAACCGAGACCCAAAGGGCCTCGGAGACGCAAACCCTAGTTACAGGGAGGTCAAGCTGCCCATGTTACGGAAACGATTCTAAGCTCCCATTTTCAGAAGCGAAATGCAACCTGTACCCTGGTTACAGGGTGGTCGCTGGCATTAGCCAAATAGGAGAGACCATAACCTGAATTACAGGAAGGTCAAGCTGTCAAAATACCAAAGAGCTCGATATGTCCCATTCTAGAGAGACTTGTGACATGGACCCTAATTACAGGGTTGTCACACTGACTAGTGGGGCAGAGCACGGCGTAAAGCCAAATGAGCAAGTGGGCAGAGACCCGGACCCTACTTACAGGGCGGTCATATTGCTCAATTTAACAAAGAACTCAATGCCCCTCCAAAGATAGTGGGAGGTGACTGGCACCCTGATTACAGGGCAGTCGCTCACACTAGCCAGATAACGCAGCAGAATGTCAAAAGGACACAATGGCACAGACCGGGACCCAGCTTACAGGGCGGTCACGCTGCTCAAGGTATTAAAAGGCTCGAGATTCCCATACAGTCTAATTACATGACCTGAGGCCTGATTTGAGGGAGCTTACTGTGCCCAGAGTTCCTTTCCTTTTCCTCCATCTTCTTTTCTCCTCTGTGTGTGGCTTTCCTGACACTTCCTTCTTCTCCACTTGTGCTTCATGATGCCTGAAACAGAGAGAGGGAGCACAAGGCGTGTAAGTGAGAACCGCTTTCGACAACGCCACGTCCCGCACGCAAATTCAGTGTAAACTACTGATACAGTGTTCTTTTCCGCATCTGCAGACAGTCTGGATATTTAGGTCCAAGACAGTTCTTTGCAGTCCTCAGACACTTCTACAAGCATATCCCCCTCCTCCCAAGCTGCACTGGCTGAGAAAACTACTGGACCCATTCTCCTCTAAAGCCACAATCTCCAGATTTCCCCTTGACAATTATTTCACCAGGCAGTCTCCCTACAAAATCAAGAGGAATTAAATGATTAAGGGCGGTAAGGAATTAATTGACAAGGATTCCTAAATCAATGTGACAAGGAATACTGCCTGGAATGCCTTAGTCCAAAACCGCCACAGGACACTCCCTTTCGGAACTTACCACCAATAGCATGTCAGATCTCCAAGAGTACAAGAAGTGAGTAGAAAGCGGGAGACGTGTCTGCAGAATTCCAGGCAAGTTGGAAGCGCTGCTTGAAGGGCCGGAACTCTGGACACAGTCTCATGGGGGCACCATAAATAGTAGCTGATGAGACCTGTACCCTGTTTACAGGGTGCTCATTCAGGGCAGTGGTTGCATTTGGCCTAGTGCCAAGAGACTAGAGGGCAAAGACCCGATCCCTGATTACAGGGCGGTCGTTGGCAGCAGGCTGTGAAGACAGCACGAGGCCAAGAGACCCAAAGGGCCTCAGAGACGCAAACCCTAGTTACAGGGAGGTCAAGCTGCCCACGTAACGGAAATGATTCTAATCCCCCAGATTTCGAAAGCGAGATGCAATCTGTACCCTGATTACAGGGTGGTCGCTGGCATTAGCCAAATAGGAGAGACCATAACCTGAATTACAGGAAGGTCAAGCTATCAAAGTACCAAAGAGCTCGATATGTCCCATTCTAGAGAGACTTGTGACATAGACCCTAATTACAGGGTTGTCACGCTGACTAATGGGGCAGAGCACGGCGTAAAGCCAAATGAGCAAGAGGGCAGAGACTCGGACCCTAGTTACAGGGCGGTCACATTGCTCACTTTAACAAAGAGCTCAATGCCCCTCCAAGGACAGGGGGAGGTGACTGGCACCCTGATTACAGGGCAGTCACACTCACTAACCAGCTAACCGAGACCCAAAGGGCCTCGGAGACGCAAACCCTAGTTACAGGGAGGTCAAGCTGCCCATGTTACGGAAACGATTCTAAGCTCCCATTTTCAGAAGCGAAATGCAACCTGTACCCTGGTTACAGGGTGGTCGCTGGCATTAGCCAAATAGGAGAGACCATAACCTGAATTACAGGAAGGTCAAGCTGTCAAAATACCAAAGAGCTCGATATGTCCCATTCTAGAGAGACTTGTGACATGGACCCTAATTACAGGGTTGTCACACTGACTAGTGGGGCAGAGCACGGCGTAAAGCCAAATGAGCAAGTGGGCAGAGACCCGGACCCTACTTACAGGGCGGTCATATTGCTCAATTTAACAAAGAACTCAATGCCCCTCCAAAGATAGTGGGAGGTGACTGGCACCCTGATTACAGGGCAGTCGCTCACACTAGCCAGATAACGCAGCAGAATGTCAAAAGGACACAATGGCACAGACCGGGACCCAGCTTACAGGGCGGTCACGCTGCTCAAGGTATTAAAAGGCTCGAGATTCCCATACAGTCTAATTACATGACCTGAGGCCTGATTTGAGGGAGCTTACTGTGCCCAGAGTTCCTTTCCTTTTCCTCCATCTTCTTTTCTCCTCTGTGTGTGGCTTTCCTGACACTTCCTTCTTCTCCACTTGTGCTTCATGATGCCTGAAACAGAGAGAGGGAGCACAAGGCGTGTAAGTGAGAACCGCTTTCGACAACGCCACGTCCCGCACGCAAATTCAGTGTAAACTACTGATACAGTGTTCTTTTCCGCATCTGCAGACAGTCTGGATATTTAGGTCCAAGACAGTTCTTTGCGGTCCTCAGACACTTCCACAAGCATATCCCCCTCCTCCCAAGCTGCACTGGCTGAGAAAACTACTGGACCCATTCTCCTCTAAAGCCACAATCTGCAGATTTCCCCTTGACAATTATTTCACCAGGCAGTCTCCCTACAAAATCAAGAGGAATTAAATGATTAAGGGCGGTAAGGAATTAATTGACAAGGATTCCTAAATCAATGTGACAAGGAATACTGCCTGGAATGCCTTAGTCCAAAACCGCCACAGGACACTCCCTTTCGGAACTTACCACCAATAGCATGTCAGATCTCCAAGAGTACAAGAAGTGAGTAGAAAGCGGGAGACGTGTCTGCAGAATTCCAGGCAAGTTGGAAGCGCTGCTTGAAGGGCCGGAACTCTGGACACAGTCTCATGGGGGCACCATAAATAGTAGCTGATGAGACCTGTACCCTGTTTACAGGGTGCTCATTCAGGGCAGTGGTTGCATTTGGCCTAGTGCCAAGAGACTAGAGGGCAAAGACCCGATCCCTGATTACAGGGCGGTCGTTGGCAGCAGGCTGTGAAGACAGCACGAGGCCAAGAGACCCAAAGGGCCTCAGAGACGCAAACCCTAGTTACAGGGAGGTCAAGCTGCCCACGTAACGGAAATGATTCTAATCCCCCAGATTTCGAAAGCGAGATGCAATCTGTACCCTGATTACAGGGTGGTCGCTGGCATTAGCCAAATAGGAGAGACCATAACCTGAATTACAGGAAGGTCAAGCTATCAAAGTACCAAAGAGCTCGATATGTCCCATTCTAGAGAGACTTGTGACATAGACCCTAATTACAGGGTTGTCACGCTGACTAATGGGGCAGAGCACGGCGTAAAGCCAAATGAGCAAGAGGGCAGAGACTCGGACCCTAGTTACAGGGCGGTCACATTGCTCACTTTAACAAAGAGCTCAATGCCCCTCCAAGGACAGGGGGAGGTGACTGGCACCCTGATTACAGGGCAGTCACACTCACTAACCAGCTAACCGAGACCCAAAGGGCCTCGGAGACGCAAACCCTAGTTACAGGGAGGTCAAGCTGCCCATGTTACGGAAACGATTCTAAGCTCCCATTTTCAGAAGCGAAATGCAACCTGTACCCTGGTTACAGGGTGGTCGCTGGCATTAGCCAAATAGGAGAGACCATAACCTGAATTACAGGAAGGTCAAGCTGTCAAAATACCAAAGAGCTCGATATGTCCCATTCTAGAGAGACTTGTGACATGGACCCTAATTACAGGGTTGTCACACTGACTAGTGGGGCAGAGCACGGCGTAAAGCCAAATGAGCAAGTGGGCAGAGACCCGGACCCTACTTACAGGGCGGTCATATTGCTCAATTTAACAAAGAACTCAATGCCCCTCCAAAGATAGTGGGAGGTGACTGGCACCCTGATTACAGGGCAGTCGCTCACACTAGCCAGATAACGCAGCAGAATGTCAAAAGGACACAATGGCACAGACCGGGACCCAGCTTACAGGGCGGTCACGCTGCTCAAGGTATTAAAAGGCTCGAGATTCCCATACAGTCTAATTACATGACCTGAGGCCTGATTTGAGGGAGCTTACTGTGCCCAGAGTTCCTTTCCTTTTCCTCCATCTTCTTTTCTCCTCTGTGTGTGGCTTTCCTGACACTTCCTTCTTCTCCACTTGTGCTTCATGATGCCTGAAACAGAGAGAGGGAGCACAAGGCGTGTAAGTGAGAACCGCTTTCGACAACGCCACGTCCCGCACGCAAATTCAGTGTAAACTACTGATACAGTGTTCTTTTCCGCATCTGCAGACAGTCTGGATATTTAGGTCCAAGACAGTTCTTTGCGGTCCTCAGACACTTCTACAAGCATATCCCCCTCCTCCCAAGCTGCACTGGCTGAGAAAACTACTGGACCCATTCTCCTCTAAAGCCACAATCTCCAGATTTCCCCTTGACAATTATTTCACCAGGCAGTCTCCCTACAAAATCAAGAGGAATTAAATGATTAAGGGCGGTAAGGAATTAATTGACAAGGATTCCTAAATCAATGTGACAAGGAATACTGCCTGGAATGCCTTAGTCCAAAACCGCCACAGGACACTCCCTTTCGGAACTTACCACCAATAGCATGTCAGATCTCCAAGAGTACAAGAAGTGAGTAGAAAGCGGGAGACGTGTCTGCAGAATTCCAGGCAAGTTGGAAGCGCTGCTTGAAGGGCCGGAACTCTGGACACAGTCTCATGGGGGCACCATAAATAGTAGCTGATGAGACCTGTACCCTGTTTACAGGGTGCTCATTCAGGGCAGTGGTTGCATTTGGCCTAGTGCCAAGAGACTAGAGGGCAAAGACCCGATCCCTGATTACAGGGCGGTCGTTGGCAGCAGGCTGTGAAGACAGCACGAGGCCAAGAGACCCAAAGGGCCTCAGAGACGCAAACCCTAGTTACAGGGAGGTCAAGCTGCCCACGTAACGGAAATGATTCTAATCCCCCAGATTTCGAAAGCGAGATGCAATCTGTACCCTGATTACAGGGTGGTCGCTGGCATTAGCCAAATAGGAGAGACCATAACCTGAATTACAGGAAGGTCAAGCTATCAAAGTACCAAAGAGCTCGATATGTCCCATTCTAGAGAGACTTGTGACATAGACCCTAATTACAGGGTTGTCACGCTGACTAATGGGGCAGAGCACGGCGTAAAGCCAAATGAGCAAGAGGGCAGAGACTCGGACCCTAGTTACAGGGCGGTCACATTGCTCACTTTAACAAAGAGCTCAATGCCCCTCCAAGGACAGGGGGAGGTGACTGGCACCCTGATTACAGGGCAGTCACACTCACTAACCAGCTAACCGAGACCCAAAGGGCCTCGGAGACGCAAACCCTAGTTACAGGGAGGTCAAGCTGCCCATGTTACGGAAACGATTCTAAGCTCCCATTTT